>NW_027551559.1:9344167-9364167 GCF_008692635.1 Crocuta crocuta
AAGGCCCAGCCCGGGGGGCGGGGGGGGGGGGGGGAGAGGGCAGGCTGTGACTGATGTCAGGCTCTGGGATACCCAGCTTCAACCCGCGGTGACAAGGACGGTGACCAAAGACATGAAATGATTTTCGTGGAAAGTTGTAAAGTTGCTTCGATGATTAGATGGGGGTTATCCAATCCCCTGCTTCCCACCAGCGTTGTGAAGTGTTTTTAGCATCATTTGGGGGAAGCTGATCAGAATTTTGTCTTACTGGTGATGAAAGTATAAGAAGTCTCCCCAAACCATCCACACTGGGGCGAACGGTTTCCAGTGCACTGTGAGTTTGCTGTAGGACAGATAGAATCCTAGCCCTGATTCAAAGGGGATATTATATCCGTGCCTGTGAAAAGCAGCAACAGAAGCCTGAGGGAGGAAGGATGCGGGTGTGCACGGCCTGCTTGGGGCACCGTCCCCGCATTTGTAATCGGAAAACAAGAGCTCCTCTCCTGGTCCCCATCTCCTCGTGCGGAAAACGGACGCGGGAGCAGGCGACCTCAGACCATGCGGCTCCCGCAGGCCCGAGTGGAATTCAGTTCCCGAGGGAATCGTGGACCACAGCCCTCAAGCACATCCTTTTCTGGAGTTGGGGGCCAGCAGGCACGTCTCAAAAGCAGGTCACTGAGTGGTCCTAGATGAGGCCAGGTGCCCACTTGCTCTGGGGAGGGAACTGGGAGCCCCTGTTTGACTGACTGAGCTTGGAGGGCATGCGGGAGCACCTGAGAGGGACCTGCAAGCCAGAGCACAGAGGCGGCGTGGGCGGTCTGAGCGGGAAGGGACGGGCAGAGGCTGGGTGAGTGGGTCGTGTTGGTAAGGGTCTCACGGGCGCTCCAGGCCTGTGGGGCCCCTCCTCTCAGGGTCAAGAGCACTCAGGTTTCAGTCTCCCTCCAGCACTGTCAGCATGTTGGGCTTTAGTGCCTTGTGTGAAGGGCGGCCCTGCGCACCCCAGGGTCCCTGTGGCTCCCTGGACTCCACCCGCCTGTGATAGTAGCCCCTTGGCTGTGACAATCAACATGTCCCCAGACGTTTGTCCTGGACGCCCAAATCACCACCATCAAGAACCGCTGTGTAGACCTCATGAGTTTAAAAAAACCCCAAAACTGAGCCCACAAGTGTAGAAGTATTTAAAAGCAATATGCACACATTTCTGTCACTAAGATGATGTAAGAAAGTTTAATTTCTCTGTGCTCTTATTTCTAACTTTTATCCTGTGCCTCCATAGATCATCTTACATCCTCCCTTTTGGAGATGACTTTCAGGGGCTGTGACAAACTGTTAGGGCTTTTTCCACAGAAACATCAGGATGAGAAAAACGCAGGGGAGAAAATGCCAAGAAAGGGGCACTGTGGATGAAAGGTTGATAACATTTATGGAACAAAGTGAAAACTTAGAAAGGGTGCCTGGACGTGGCCAGACAGTATGTGCCTCCTGCCCGAAGCCAGCCGGTGGCAGGTTCCAGAAGGGCCCAGAAACGTGTCCAGTGCCACGATGGGCAGAGGGGTTCGGTGGCAGGTGGCTGGCCCCAGCGGAGCCGGTGACGAGGGCGTGGCCTCTAGTCAGGGGGCTCTGATCACCACGGTCCGGAGAGGACGGGCTCTGAGGTGAAGCTTCAGGGTGACGTGATTACAAAACCGCAACAAAGGAAACGACGCACATCCCGCCGGCTCTGCGGGTCCTCGCCCTCTGCTCCGCCGTCAGTGCTCCCAAACCTCCACCTTTTCCGGGATCGTTTTTCAGACTGTTTTCATGATCCGCCTTGTCTTCCACTCTTGGGGACTCACCTCATTCACGGTGTGTCGCCGACTTTCCCTCTCGGGAGTTTGGGATGACTTCCGGCCATCAAGTCTCAGTAGGTCTGGACCCCCTTCTGACTGCAAGGGGGCCACGTGCGACCCGAAGGGCAGAGCCGGTGATGCTGGAGGAGGGGCAGGGCCGTGCCTCCCGTGTCTCAGCCTCCGGTGTGTCAGCCAGGGGCCCCCTGGGAGGCCTACCCAGTGCCCATCAGGCAGGAAGCACAGGGTCCCCGTGCAGAGGGAGGGTCTGGCTTCACTTCCATCAAATCGTTCCCTCCCCAGATGAAGGCACCATCGCTAACTGTGCCCTCCATGGTCCACACAGCAGGACCTCATCCGCACGCACAGAGCTAACTACCACCTGTTAGGAGAAGACCCAGCACAGCCCTGCTGTCCCTGGTGAGCCTCTCCTCCGGGTGGTCACCGCCCGGGTGCCAGGCTCAAGGCTGGGGACTCTAGGAAGGAAGCTCTGGGACGCGGAGGGCGGGCTGCTCCTCTCCAAGGGACTAGCCCAGGGCGTCCATCTCCTCCGGCCCCCAGCCGGCAGCCCACCCTCCGCGTGCCTGGCTCTTGTTCCCGCGGTGTCTGTGACATGCGGGTTCCCAGGAGAAGTGCACCCGCACAAAATGTGCACGCCACGTTCCCGGCAGCATCCCCATGGACACAGACGTGCGCGTTCCCAGACGGAGCAGCCGCACAGGCGAGCCGGCAAAGAGCAGGGGCAGCTGGAGGGTGACCACGGAGCTGCCTCCTTCAGCGCGGCTGTGGGGCTCCGGGGGACCCCTCCCGTATTCGTTCTCGCCAGGCCTCCCTGCCATTTAGAGTTGTTCCCAGGAAAACCAGGGCGCTTGGGAAAAGACATCAAATAAATGAAGTCTTAATTAAATGCCCTGCTTAGCTGTGAGCTCCTATCTCAGCTGCCATGGTGAGAAGAACAACGCAGGGAAAGCCCAGACCCTTAGAATTTACCTTCTGGCGTCGGCTTATGGAATAATCCAGTGCTGTGTAACCAAGCCGGGCACCTGGGCACCCGCCAAGGGTAGAGACGGTCAGGACAGAGAGTGTCGGGGGGCCTGAGCCGCAGGTGGGGACAAGAGGCACCGACCACAGTCTCGGACGAGCCACCAAAGAACGTCTATATCGTGGCATGAGGTATAATTGTTTAAAGATTCTTTGCCAACCCAACAAAACAGCAAAGTTCGCCCCTTTGTCAGCGGGCAGGGCTGAGACTTCAAAAAGAAAGGAGGGAGAAGGAGAAGCAGGAAGACGTTGGAATTTCAGCTGGTGGCATTCCAGGAATGCCACCGGGCGGGCCGGCGCCTGTCCCTGCTCAGGGAGGGTTACCTCGGCCGCCTCCGCGGGGGGCTCCCGCCCTGCGCCCCGATGCCTCCGGAAGCCGCTTTCCCTCAGCCTACTGAGGTTCAGAGCGAGCTCTCCCTTGTCCACTGGCTGCCTCAATGTATTCTGTCTTTTTAAACTACTTTTGCCCATTAGAATATTTTTTGTGAGCGAATGGCAGCACCAGACAACTGTCTTTCCATAAAACCGCACGTGGTTATTCAGTACAAATGGAATGAACCTGATTTTTTTTTCTGATCAAAGCGAAACTCTTTTGAAGTTTAGCTATTTGATAGAAAGTGGCTTTTATAACAAGCTGATATAGGAGTTAATAGGACATAAAGATATTTTATTAAACTGCAAGCCATTATTAATATTGCAGTCCTAACTTGAAAGAAATATGTGGAATGACACCGGAAATTAATTAGATTATTTCATCCTTCTTTTACATTACAAACTTTGATACACTTGCATAGATATATAGGTACATTGATAAAAAGACACAAAGACAAACAGAATTTTAATGAGTGGGAGGCTTTTATCTACTAACACTTTGTGACTTAATTTTTTCTGTTTATTCTGCCTATTGATTCCAGTTGAAACCCGCTGTTTTAATGTTGTTATTGATATTCTCTCTGGGTTTTCTTCTAATTCTGGCATTGATATTACCTTGATCGGATTTAGTTTATTTGAATTGCCCGTAGGTTTTGGTCTCCGGAGTTTTTCCTGCTTATAGACATATGCAAAGATAAAACCTCTCTTTTTATCTAAAAATCCTTGAGAGACTCTGAAAGATACAGCCGTTTTCTGAGAACATTAAAAAGGAAGAGACAACAATCAAAAGGAATGTACTTCTCACCGAGTTTACTCGAGACTTTTCATACTTCCTGCATTTGCTGACACCCACGGACTTCTAATCTCGGTTCCATTGGCTTTTGCAAACTGTGGACTGAGAAATGGCCTCATCCCAAAGTCCTACAGGGTTCAAGCTCTGGGTCATTGACTTCCACTTGGAAGTGGCTAGTTTTTACAAGAGAAAAGTTGGCGTGTTTGACAAGGCTGTTTATTTCTTTACTAAAGAAGACATTGGAATATATATTCGTTTGAGCCATGGGAAATGGACGCGTTTTTATGTCTCAAATAGGGCCCAGTATAGGCTACATTTTTTGGTGGTTCGACCTAATGTCAACAACCGCCTTCCAAAATGAGGTCTGAGTAATTGTTCAATCACTTAGAAATGGCAGACGGCATGCGGTAATTGATTGCACATAGAGGAAATGGGGGGGGGTTAAGTGGATGTAGCACAACTGAACCGAACATTTCCCAGAGTTAATTATTTTGATGCAAAATACATTATCAGCCCCTGAGGAGAGAGAGTGCAGCTGACAAAGCGACTGTCCCCGTGCGGCGGGTGGGAACGGCTCCCTGCCTTTAGCACCTGTTGCTTCCGCCTCTCGCTGACGTCCACCGGGGCCTTTCCCAGCTCCTCCTACTTCTGCGTCTGGTTTACTAGTTCAGAACATTCTGGGTTCTTTTGTTTCCTCCTTCCTCTACCTTACTTTCATTTTTCTAGTTTTTGCCTTAAATAATATTGAAAACTGAAACGCTAATTAAAACTCTCAAAGAGGAACTCAGGCTGACAGAGTGGGGCTGTTAATGATCCTCCTACGTTTCCGATATCGTCAGTCGATGAGTCCCTCTCTTCTGAAACCATCGAGGGCTTTGAAATCTAGCGCTTTGCCTGCTTAGAATGTGCTGAGGGAGAGGGAGGGAGAAGGGGGCCTGCCCTGCGAGCATGGAAGAGTCTGGGTCTAGAGGTAACAGGCAGACGAGGAGGGAGTGGCAGCAGATTATCCCCGTCCTCCTCGGGGCTGCGCAGGTCCTCTCTCTGCGGAACCACTACTGGGGACTCGGCTGGCAACCCCCCTCCAGGAGCCATCCTGCAAACCAGTCACCCTTCTTCCGGGAATGGTCTCGCCTGGCAGTGCTTTAATTACACTCACACCTCCTTCGACCAGTCAGGGAAGGAGCAGATCCACGTGGATTGCATTTTCTAGATAAATCCTCCCTTGACCTAAGTGTCAAAGCACGAAAAATAATGAGCCCCAGTGGATGAAATTCAACCCACATTTGTTAGGGACGTTTGTATTTCCTTAAAAATAGCAAACCTAACAGAATCTAGGATTCCTTGGGTGCGTCACATGCTTGTGATCGTGTGTCGCCACTGCTCTATCCTGCTGTGGCCAGATGGTGCTCTCCGGACCACTGAGGCCCAGATTCTCCCTGAGCCCCAGCAACAGTGGACTGCACAGCAGTGCACGGGAGCTTGGTCTGCATGGGCTTCCTGTTGACCTCCAGCAGCGGAACACACGTGCCATACACCACCGCCATTTGTGCTGGCATCGGGGAAGCAGCCCAGCACAGGCAACTCATATGAAATATGCCAGGAATATGAAGCTCTGACATATCCAGACAATTTAATAATTACAAAATAATTGGATATTTACATATTCATGCAATTTTGACCCAAATTGTGTTTTATGTATGGTAGCCATCATTTGCATGATGCCTTTACTTACGTTCTTCTTCTATCTCCTGAATTCGGCATCCTCATCACATCCGTTTGCATGAGAAAATGTACACGGACTGTTTAGGTCCCTGTTCAGGATGCTCTAACTTGGCACCTCGGACATGGAGTCATTATGCGGTTTTCCAGAGGCACAAGGCGGTGCTGAAGTTTTCTACAGAAAAGATGCTCTTGGTATAATCACAGAAGATGGTTACTTATCTGGAGAAGTTCAGAAATTTTGACGTCTGAATATAAAGTTGAACATAGACAGTCAGATGGAGGACAAGTTGGTGACCACAGAGCATGTGGACTGAAAATGGAGGCCAGACAGGGACAGCTCACCCACGTGTCACTTCTGTGTGCTCCATGTTGTGGCAGGTCTGTCCACCTGGTATTTGGCTGTGCTTCCTTCACTGGTGAAACCCTGACTGGGTTGGATTCACAGGGAGAGAACACAGTGCACAATGTGGGTGACCTGGGATGTTTTGAGGAACATGGCGCTGCTCTAGTCTGTAAACAGTCAAAGTAGAAGGATCTAGACTCAGATGGGTGAAAGGTCCTTCCTTTTGGGCAGATTGCCTCCTTTACGGGACCACAGCTAAACCTGGCTCTGAGTACAGTGAACGCACATAAGGGACACATTACCTTTCCAAGTCATCAGAGATCTATCCTGGAGCCAAGCCTACCATCCACTGAGGCCTGTGGATTAGTTATGCGACAATTAAACTAGAATCTCTTTTACCAGCTCAGAGCTGGCTTTGGGGCCTCAAGGAGCCAGGCTCAGTGAGAGGGGAGTTCCTTGTCTGAAGTGCAGACTGCTTACATGCTTTTTGACTTTTCATGCGGGTAGCGGGGCAACTTTGTAGGTGATGTTTCCATGTCTGGGGACGCTGATTTCCCATTCCCTCCTGTTATGCAGCAAATACGCCATCACCATGTAAAGTATATCTTAAATTGATATGTGTTTCTTATATGATTTTTTAATTATATACTAGATCTTAAAATCAAGGCCATATGCTCAAAATGCAACTCACTGTACTCATTGGTTTGTGTTCTTCATTATAAATTACTGCTTTAAATACAGTTTACTACTTAATATAAAGATTCTGACAGTGTGATTCAAAATCAGCCTTACATAACTGTGCATTATATACGTAATAAAAAATACACAGTAAATGCTAGAGCTGCCATATTGCATGCAGTAGCCTCACAGACTCGATGATGACATGGAACTCTAAGGGACAGGACACCAGCCCCCTCTCTTCACATAGTTTAGCATTCCTGTGTCACCCGTCATCTCTGTAATTTGAAGGTGCCACGCTAGGTAGTGAATGCCCTGCCCGGTCTACTGATCTGCTCATAGGTGCCACCCGCATGTAACTGGCAGCTCCGGAAAGCAGTGGCCATCCCCTCATGTTTCACCCTGGGAAGCTGTAGCAACACTGCTCTACCTCACAGAGTGACTAGCGTATACCAGCGACTGTGCGTGCCAGGTCCATTTGAGATATAAATACCTGCAGGAGTGGGGGCTTGGCCTCGGGAACCAGTGTGGAACTTTCTAGACACTCAGGTCATGAAAACCAGCCAGGTGTCTGCTTGGGGCCTGTGGGGAGGTGAGACCTGGAGCTTGGTGAGATGGGCTGGGGGAGTGGGAGGCACACCTGAGGGTCCACCGTGTGGCCAGTTTGCACAGTCATTGTGTTAGGCTGGAAAGCAGCACCCTTTGTTTTGTGTCTGGGGGATCTGGCTGCATTCTGAAAGGGGGATTACAGGCACCTCGTACGGTGGGTAAGCCAGGAGGAGAGGCTGGGCCGTGCAGAAATGGTGGGCACAGGAGGAGTCACGGAATCGTGGCGGAGCCAAGGGCTTTGTCTCTGCCTCTCAGCAGAGGAAGACCCTGGGATTTTGGACAAGGAGTCGCTGCTACGGTGTGTAGAAAGAGTTTTAGAAAAAGGAATGTCAGGACTCTTAAAGACATGAAGGGAGGGAAGGAACATTCTTAACAAAACTTGACCCGCCTCCTGCAATCCCACAACGCTCAGCGATGGAGAACTCTGACCCTGTGAAATCCAAGCCACACACTGTCTAAGGATCCATCTAGATGAAATGTGTGAATTCAGTGCAGAGAATATTCTAGAGTTCGTGCCATGGGGGAAGAGCCCCAAGCTAAACTCTCTTGAACCATATTCCAATACTGAAAGACATGCTATTTGGGGATAAGAAAGAAAAGAAAATGTTAGCTTCCAAAATTCTCATTCCAATCTCATAAGCTCCAAAGGACTCTGGAAATAGCTACAGTGAGGAGATGGACACATTGATATCATTGGATGATTCTATTACAGGGAAAAGTCTAGATGGTGCCCACTGGTGCTGGGTAAAGGATTTGGATAATACCTCATGTTCACGATCACGACGTGGAATTCCCTTACCTGTCACAGAAGCCGGAAGCCAATACCAGCTGGGGGACATTTGGGAAAACTGCATGGTAGGCAGGTGTCGTCAGATGGCAACAAAGGCTGTCATTTTGGCTGGATATAGTGGCGCGTCGCTTTTCTCTGCCATCAAGGGAAGGCAGCGGTGAAGGGCTGCTAATAGTTCGGTAGGAAATTTAAGACATTAAAAAGCCCCATGTAGTCAATGACATTTTACAATGGGGTAAATTAACGAGTAATGCTTTGCGGGAGCTAATCTACCTCACATGAGTAAGCACTCCACAGCCATCGAGTCGCCCGTCAGCTGTGGGATCAGCTCCTTATGTTTTGCTTAATAAGATCAAGGTTACAGCATGAGGGGGTTCCGGTAATGAGAGAAACAAGTCACATCTTTCCATAGGTTTGCGGCCGCGAGCCTGAGCAAGGTCATTCTGGGATTCAGGAGAGAAAGGAAGCCAATAAATGTCCAGCACAGCATTTCCTGAGCCTGTGTGTGTGTGTGTGTGTGTGTGTGTGTTTAGTCTAATGGTGCTTCGTGCAAATGTGGAATTCACGATGACCTGAACTTGTTTTTGAACCATGTCTGAAGACATTTCAGGATAAAATCGCTGCCAGGAACTTTTCATCCATCGCCCACAGGTGCTGGTGCGGTGGGAGTGCGATGCTAATGTGAAAGGTCAACTTGACTAGTCACAGGGGGCCCAGGTATTTGGCAAAACATGATTCTGGGTGTGTGTGTGTGTGGTGTTTTCAATGAGATTACATTTCACTCGGTAGATGGAATAAGGCCCGTCAGGTTCCCCAGTGTGTGAGGGCACCGTCCAATTCACTGAGGGCCTGAACACAGAGAACCGCAAGGGGTAAGGAGAATCTGCTTTCTCTGCTCGGCTGATGAGCCCCAACCAGGCCTGACACCACTGCTCCCCAGTTCTCCGGCTACACCCTCAGCTTTCCGGGGCGTCCAGCTTGTAGACGGCGGATCTTGTATCTTCTCAGCTTCCGTAACCATGCGAGCCAATCCCTTGTGGTAAATAGTTTAAATTATATATTACGCTATATTACAGTATATTAACTATGACGTCCATCTCTCTGGAGAATCCTGATTAACACAAGCATCTGCGATTCTGGAGCTTGAGTTCGGGCCAAACTCTGATGCTCACAGTGTTACCTCCTCCCCCCAATCCCAGCTCTCCTATCTAGAGAGACTGGATAAAACACGCAGTTCATGGGGCGGATTGGGAGGCTTCCATAAAATAAGACCCAACTTATACATAAAGTTTTATAGAAATACAAAGTTCGATTAGAAGCTTTATTTTTCCCAAGAATGTCAACATTGATTGGGCACGCACCTGTTGCTTCTAAATACAAATGCATTAAGAATCCAACGAGTATAGAAGTTCCATTTGAAAACCTTAGGTGCTAATAATCTATTGCTAAAAATATTAGGTGTTGATGACTTCGAGTGGGCTGGGCCAAATACTAAGAACTTCACACTTGCACACATTTTGTTAAATTATCGCAAGAGTAGTGTGTGGTAGAGGCCATTTCCATTTGCAGCGGGGAATGCCGAGGTGATAAAAGCATGGTAACCTGATCGAGCCCGCGCCGAAGCCAACTCACACTGGCCGGGCTCCAAAGCTTAACCTCCAGCACACAGCTTACAAGAGCGGGAGCTGATGTGTTTCAAATTAGTCAGACTCTCACGTCTTTACAAACTTGGGCTGGCTTTTCACCAAGTACTTGACGATCTTTCCTCGTGCCCTCCGCAAGTGAGTGGAAAAGAAAGACAGAAGACAAGGCGGATATTCCATACTGCGCCTTAAGGAACCAGCGTATGCATAACCCTTGCGTGGTGACGAAAACTCCCCTGGGAAGGGCAGTGATGGTTTACGGAGCAGATCTGCCCGAGCGCTCCGGCCCCTGAGCATAAGGAGTCACCCCCGGGAGAGGGTCACCCACACTCAGACCGCGGTTCCACGCAGGCTCCGCCGGGCGTCTCCTCACAGGCTCGTCTAGTCCCCCTGCTGCGGCCCTCCGTGCCCAGTGTGTCCCCGCAGGAGGCCATCCCGCTCGCTGCCCAGAAGACACAGAGCACCCAGGCAGGGGTGGGGGGCCGGGTGGAGAGCAGAGAGAGGAACCCCGAAAACAGCACAGGTTGCATTTTCTAAACAGGAGTCAGATGTCAATCCGCTGTAGTAGAACAGCTTCCTTCTTTTCTTTTTATTCTTTGTGGATATCTCGAAAACTAAGTTCTCTGGAGCAGAAGGCCTGGGGTTGCCTAAGCAAACGAGTGGCCAGCCGCGAGGAGTAAGATGATGCATCTTGGTGAGGAGGCCAGCGCACAGGAAGGAAGAAGCCCCCCCGCATTCCTGGGCGCCTCCACTGGTTCAAGGTTAGTCGTCGGATGGACTGCCAGGCTCCAGGGTGAGTACGAGACGTGACAGCCTTCGAGTTGGGCCAGCCAGCCCCACACCCCCATGAAGTAATTAGGGCATGGGGCGTGATTGGATATGATTACGTATATAAACTGTTGTCAGGTTAACCCTCCGGGCTGGAGAAGCTCGAGGAAGAGGGGTCAGAGCAGGGCCTGGGGACGTGGTTTCCGAAGGAAGGAGAGCACATGTCAGGGTGTGGGATGGGTGCTGCAGACGTGCCCGGCCCGAGCCGGGAGGAGGTGTAGAGATCCTGGGGCACATCCTGCCTCCCACGAGGGACACGTTGTCTGTCTCTCTGAGGTCATTTCCCAGGCGATTTTTAGTAAATAGGATGGTGAGCACCTTGCAGGGCCGTGGTGACAACTGGCAGGGATCTATGCGAAGTGATGAGTGGTGAAGGAGCTCAGTACCTAACAGCGCGTGCACCGTTAGCAGTGAAATGGGCTTTCCAGGTGCATCAGGGACAGACGCTGTGCCCTTGGGAGCAGATGAGCGGCCTGGGGGAAGGGCACGTGAGTGGGGGGCAAGGTGCCACTGAGGGTGAAGGTCATTGTTTCCAGGGACTGGGCTCGCCCGGGGTGGAAGGACTCTGCAGAGTCCCAGGAGCCAAGCACGGCTGTGGGTGTAGGGGAGGGGATTTAGACCAACAACGGCCGGGGTGCCAACCTGGGGGCAGGGTGTCCAGTCCTGCCGTCGTCTAAGGTGGAGATCAGGTGCGCACGGGCAGGCACCTGGGGGCCGGGCCCTCCTGCCCTCCCTGGGCTCTCGGGGCTCCAGAGCCATAATGGAACCAGGGCTGGGAGGGACGCCGCTGGCCCCTGGGCACTGCGACTACACCAGCAGGTCAAGATGGATGGACTTTTTGAAGGGCTTCCCTTTATGCCTTTTGGCCCGAGCGTCAGGTGCGTTTCCTTCAGCCTCACAGAGGGTACTGACTGCCGCCCCGTGGGTCGGGTCCTAGAGCCGCCCTAGAAAACTGTTACAGACTAGGTGCCTTCAAACAACAGAACTTTACTCAGGAAGACAGAACCCCCCAAATCAGTTCATCGCACACACGGTTTCCTTCTCCGAGGCTCCGAGGGAGAACCCGCGTGCATCTCTCCTGGCTTCTGGGGACTGCTGCGGCCCCCTGTCTTGTCCGGGCTCTGCTCCCATTGCCACATGGCCTTCTTGCTGTGTGTCCGTCTCTGCTTCCTCTCCTACTTTAGTAAGGACATGAGTCACTTTGGATGAGCACTCCCCCCACTCCAGTATGACCTCAATTTCACTTGCATCTTAACCACATCTACAAAGACCCTATTTCCGAGTGATGTCATATCCATCAAGATATGGGGCTTCACCGTGTCATTTCAGAGACATGCTGCCCCTTAAGGAAGCCTTGAAAAGAATGCCCAACCACCTTCCTGGATGCCCGACATGAGGCCAGCCAGCTGTGGTCTTTCTTCTCAAATCCCAATGGTGGATTCCTACCCACACACACTGCCTGCAGCACCCTGGGGGGAGATAGTGCCGAGGTTGTGCAGGCAGAACCAGGCAGGGCTGAGGCGAGCTCACCCCTGGGCTTGCCACCCGGGCCTGAGCCTCACGGGGGGCCAGAGCTGGTTGTGCTCAGGGCTGCCCTGCTACCCCCAGGGCGGATGGGGTGGGGGACCTGCGGTGCCCTCCCCAGGCAGCCCCCTTCTCGGGGCGGCCGATGTGCTCCCAGAGGGATGCGGTGACATCAGGTAAGCCTGAGGGGTGACATCAGGTAAGCCCGAGGGCCTCCATGGTGTCTTCTACGTGTGGAACCCACTTGACTCTGATCCGTTACTTCCCCTACTCTCTACTTATTTTGTGATTTTCCTACCTCTAAAAGACTTTGATCTTAGCTCCCCATCTCTTCTCTTTCAAATGTCCTTCTCAGCACAATCAATCCTGTTTCTGGAGTAGGATTTTAAAGTATCTATTTTTTGGCTTTAAAATCCACTGAAATTTATTTTCTTTTAGGTGGAAAGAAGCAAAGAAACTCAAAGACGAGCCTGAGCGAGAAGCATGAGGGTGAGGCTGAAGGAGAGAAGACATTCAACCCACAGCGCTTTCCCAAGTGAGACTCAGTTATCCGCAGAGTCCCTTTCACCCCTTGGTTCCCCTCCCGTCTCTCCTACCAGTAAAACCCTACTTCTCTCCCAGACCCAGTCCAGACCACACTCCTCTGGAGGCCCGCCAACCCAGGCAGGCCTTATTGGGACCAGCTGTTCCTGCCGTGGGCTTGAGGGTGTTCTGCTGAGAAGTCCTTGTTCTGCCTTGGACACTAGACCCTGGGCCAGATCCTAGCACCTCCCGCCCTGGGTGGGCCCCTGGATCTTAACACCTCCTGCCCTGGGTGGGTCTCCTGCCTTTTCTGACCTTACCGAAAGCTGGATAGCGCCCCCCCACCCCACCTCACCTCCTCCCAGGTAAGCAGGAGGCGACTGACTGCCCTTAATTCAGAGAGTCCGTGCTTTCTGGGACCCTGTCTTCTAGGAGGGGTCCTGGGGACTCAGCGGGATGACGGTTCTCTCTGTACATCTGCACGCACGCACACACACATGCATGCACGCACGTGGGATCTGGCTCTTCTTGCAGTTACTGCCTGGTCATGGAATGATTCAGCCCAAATTCTAAGAATGTGTCCATTAGTCCACTTAGGGGTGCACTAATGGGACGCCCCTCGCCTCCAGGGCACCCACGGTTGGTTATTGGTTCAATGCGTGGATACCTGGAAGACAGGTGCTTCAGGGGACCCCCTGTTCCGTCCAAGTGCAGGACCGTGGGTGGCAAGCTCAGGAAGGCAGAGAAGCCGGCCGGGACTCCACCTCGCACCCCAAACCGCTTATCAGTGTGCCAGTGTGGGCATCCAAGCAGCCCTGAGAACTAATGAGCCCCGATATTTTTCTGGGTTGTGAACAAGGATTATCACACGGGGCAGGTCTCAGGCACCACGGAGGCTGCACCCGGGTACCACACAGGTCATGTCGCAGACACTGCTGCCTGGGCTGACTGTGAGCCCCTGGTGGGGAAACCTGGCCCCCCGAGGGGCCCCCAGCCTCTCACACAGAGATAAGCATTTATACGATTAGAATCAGCTCAATCAAACACAGACTGGAGTGGTTACATTTTTAAAAGGCAAAAAAAAGCAAATAAATCCTTCCCTGAATTTTGTGACTGAACTTTGCAGGCCCTTCGTTTTGGGGATGTCACAGGGAGCCTGGGATACTGACAGACTCCATCCTCCCGTGTGTGTTTGTGAGTGTGCAAGAGAGTGTGTGTGCATGTAGGATGTGTGCGCATGTATGCACACACATTTGTGGACTGTGTGGATGTGCGTGCAAGTGTGTGTGCATGCACACGTGTGCGCGCACATGTACACACACATTTGTGGACCGTGTGGATGTGCGTGCACATGTGTGGGTGTTTGTGTACATGTATGCTCGCTTGTGAGTGTATGAGCGTGTATGTGTGTAGATACGTCTGCATAGCTGTGTATACTTGTGTGTGTGTGTACGTGTGTGCATATATGCCTGACTGTGGGTGCCCACGTGCACACGTGCATAGGTGTATGGGATGTTTAATTAACAGAGATGTCCCCACCTGCCTCTGGTGCTTGGGGGGCACTCCGCAGGAGAGGCAGGTGGAATCGGGGCTTGACCGCCCCCGCCCCCCAGTCTGCCCACAGATCCAACAGCACTTGAGGCTGACCTTCCATTTATGAAAACCCCAACACAGAGAAGAGACTGCTGTTGACTATCCTTCAGGATTTGAGGAAATTGGAGTCTCCCCCCTTGAGGGAGCTGCCGGGCTCCCCCGAGGCAGTGGAATCAGCTTACGTGGGTCATGGCAACCCCAGTGCCGGGCAGCCTGGTCCCTGAGCCCACAAGCAGTGGCTGGTGCCACACTCTTCCCGTCTCGGCACTCGCTCCCCAGCCAAGTGCCGGCCTTGCACAGCCGCTGTCTCTGTGAGCTCCATATGTTTCCATTTCACGTGTATGTTTTCCATTCATATGTTTTTTTATGATGAAATTAAATCACTAAAACTTTTATGTGTAAATATCATTGAAAATAAAAATATAAGGGCACCTGGGTGCTCAGTCGGTTAAGCATCTGACTCTTGATTTCGGCTCAGGTCATGATCTCATGGTGGGTGAGACTGAGCCCACGTTGGGCTCTGGGCCGACAGTGTGGAGCCTGCTTGGGACTCTCTCTCTCTCCTCTCTGCCCCTCTCCCACTCCCACTCTCGCTCTCAAAATAAATAAACTTAAAAAAAAGACAAATATATGCAAAAGCACAGTGAACTTGTTTTCTGATTGTTCACTATTTCTCACAGCCAAGGTCAAGGGCTGGATGTGACTTTGCAGTACAATGTCCCCTCTCGAGAGCCTGTGATACGCTGTGCATTATACCAAAGTATAAGACCAAGATGGAAGGCATGGTCCTGTGCTGGGCGGGCCGCAGTCTCGTGCAGCCACACATGGTTGTGACGGCTGATACCAGTGATGTGCAAGGAGTCTTTCTCATTTTCCAGAACAATCATTGTGGCTCCAATGTCAGTGACTAGATGGTCCACATGCAGCCAGAATATCCTTTTTATTTATTTATTTATTTTTTTTATTTAAGGAAAAACTGCTGGTGTCTCCAGAAGGAAAAGTTTGTTGGAACCAGAGCCCAGAACGGGAGTCTCTCCCAAGCCCGGGGCAGGGCTGTGGGCCGTCAGTCACACCCTTGCACGAGGCCCTCGGTCTAGCTCCTGCTGCATGGCACCAGCCTCAAGGTGCCTCAGTCTTTGTCTAGGGGACAGGAGGCTCCCACTGGGGCTGTTGTACTCCCCCCTCCGCCCAGTGCATTTAGTAGACACCCAGTGAGTGCTCATTGGATGTGATCTGAGTGGACAATAAACGTGTGAACTTTGGGGAAGGAAAGCCTTTTTCAAAGGCCCGCAGGGACAACGCCCCCTGGGGCTGCCGGTGCTCAGAGGTTGGAGGAGGAGGGCGCGGCGTCGGCCGAGAGCCCTGCTGATCCACGGCCGTCTGCTCCGGCCTGGAGGTGTGCACTGACGGCGGTGCTCGTCCGGCTCAATGCTCAGTGCCTGCTGAACGAGCAGCCTCAACGGCCCGGTCCTCTGCATTGTTGCAGGCGTCTCTGTAAACATCCGGTTTTTCCTGGGCGCTCCAGTCGGGCCGGCTCATCTGCTTCAGAGCGGGTGGTGTGCGTCCCAGCGCGCTTGCATGTGCCTGGCTGTTTTCATTTTAGGACCTCTTCCTTTCCAAGGGCCCCGAGCCCCCGAGCCCCCGAGGCGGTGCACACAGGCTCAGCCAGCACGCGGGGGTGAGGACCACATTTCGCATTCCTGTCACTGCCGCGGAGGTCATATCTGTTAGGGCTGGAGGTTGTTAGGCCATTATCAGCCGCTGATGCCTCTCCAGCTGCGAGACTAATTTGGATTCAGAGAGGAAACATGGACTGATGTCCCCTCGGCCATCCGCCACCGGCCCACCAGCATCTGTGCTCCTGAGCCGTCAGGGGCTGCCTCGCCGGGCTCTGAGCGACACAGCAGCGGTGAGGGCCCAGTCAGGACCTACGCCAGCCCCGCGACAAATGGCAGAGCCTCCATCATTCAGTAGCCCATTTACAGGGCTAAGTTTTAAGTTTAAATTAGACATGTATGAATAGCATATCATGTCATTTATAATTCATGATGAAGAGTGAATTATCCTAATGGTCTTTCCTATTCTATTTATATTCTAACTATCCATACCAGGGGCGGAGAAATCAATTCAGGATGTGGCTTTTGATTACACCCCGTGTTATTGGAAGTGGTTTCCTTTTCCTTGTACAAAATTTGTGGAACTGAAGATTGAGAAACTGGGGAGGAAAGACTCTGCCTTCATTCCCCCAGAGCGTATTTGGATCATTTTTTCTCTATTATTCTTTTCATGGCTGACCTTGGAGGTGGGGGACGCACATAATTGGTATGAGTGGGAACCCGCAGAGGGAGGCCATGATTCAAGGGACACTTAGTCTGTCAGCCACTCTGGGCCACACCCCCCCTTCCCCCTTGTCCAGGTGCTTCTCGGATGAGCAGAGATCTCCCTGAAATCAAAGACCCTGCGTGGAAGGAGAGGACGGGGCTGCCACACCGAGAGGGTGACAAGGTCTCACCTTGGGGAAGAATGATCCCAGGACGTAGTGTGGGACACATTCATCCAATGCAGGACTGTATACATCAAGGGACTTGTAATATTACCCACATGAAGAAGGAACCCGGAACGCAGACCCTGATCTAGTCCTATGAGTTGAGTTTAACAATTTACAACAGAGGAGATAATTTATGAATTCAGACCTCTGGTCCCCACATGAATCGGCATTTCCATTTGTGACTTTGAACTCTCTACCTGATGGAATTATACAGGGGACACTTAACAATACAATTTCAGGGACATCAAAGTTAAAGATTATGAAGAAAGGCAAAGCCAACTGCAAAGAGTCTTTGGGAATCACCAGTTTTGCAGAGGCCCCCCCCCCAATCTGGAAGGGAGGGCAGCCTCCCAGCACGTAGAAGTGAGGCCACACTCTGACCACAGAGAACAGAGGGCGGAGACGCTCTCCTCAGAGAAGGGAGGGCAGACTCTCACCTCACAAGAGGTAGGGAAGACTATCAACTCACAGAAGGGAGAGCACCCACTCACCTCAGAAGAGGGAGGGCAACTCGCACTTCAGAGAAAAGAGGGCAGACTCCCACCTCAGAGAAGGGAAGGTGAACTCTTACTTTATATGAGGGAGGCAGACTCTTACCTTAGAGAAGGGAGGGCATAATTTCACCTCCGAGAAGGAGGGTGGACTCTCATCTCATAAGAGGGAGGGGGCTCACAACTCAGAGGAGGGAGCTCAGATTCTCCCCTCACAGACTCTCCTCCGAGAAGGGAAGGCTGACTCACCTCCAGAAGGGAGGGCAGACTCTAACCCAGTGGTGGGAGGGAAGAGTCTTAGTAGAGAGGCCAGAATCTCACCTCATGGTACAGAAGTCAGACCCTCAGGTCACTGGAGGGAGAGCAGACTCTCATGGTCTAGAATGAAGTGGGAGCAGATGATCACTTTCTACAAGCAGATTCAGACCCCCACTATTTAAAAGAAGAGATGAGGCTGCAAACCCATCGCTTCCTCAGAGTTTGTCCAGTTGGGGTCCAGAGTGGAGAAGCTACATGTGGCCCCTACCTCAGATGTCTTCAGTAGTTCTGGGTGGCAGTGCCTTCTCTTCCGTGTTAATCCAATGTCTATTTTTTTATGTTTTACTTGTTTCTGAGAGAGAGAGAGAGAGAGAGAGAGTGGGATACAGCTGAAGGGGACGTTCAGAGACAGAGGGGGACAGAGAATTGGAAGCAGGCTCCAGGCTCTGAGCTGTCAGCACACAGTCCGACGCGGGATTCAAACTTATGAATCATGAGATCATGACCTGAGCCGAAGTTGGATGCTTAACCGACTGAGCCCCCCAGGCGCCCCATCCAACGTCTGTTTTTGCATCATTTTGTCCATATTGACGTAGCCTTGGTTCCCGCAAGAGTTCACACAGCTTCATGTGTCTTTCCAGCCTGGGAAGGATGTGGCTCCACCTTCACGGCTCCTTGACTTCGTGAGGAACCTATGACAGCTCCTTCTCTCTGACAGGACACACTGAGGTCTGCTCTCGATTACTGGCAGATCGCTCCCCTCACAACAGTTGATTCCCTCCCGTCTCCTTGGTTGAGGACCCTGGTGCCTCAACGCGGTGAGGTCTGTCCCGTCTAGGCCGCAGACCCCCAGAGCCCCTTCCTGCCATCCCTGAGGGCGGGTCTCATGCTTTTCCCGCGTCCGTCAGCGGCCTCCAGACTGTGTGTTGGCCTGCCATTCCCTCAGCTGTACCCAAACTGGCCTCTCCTTTGAGAAACATAGAATCAGTGTTTGTTTTCATGGACTTCTTTTCCTTTATTTTGCTCTTTCCCGACTTTTTTCTTGGTGGACTCGCTGCTTTCTCCCTTGTTCATCTTCATGACTTGTCAGGCGNACCTAACGCGGTGAGGTCTGTCCCGTCTCGGCCGCAGACCCCCAGAGCCCCTTCCTGCCATCCCTGAGGGCGGGTCTCATGCTTTTCCCGCGTCCGTCAGCGGCCTCCAGACTGTGTGTTGGCCTGCCATTCCCTCAGCTGTACCCAAACTGGCCTCTCCTTTGAGAAACATAGAATCAGTGTTTGTTTTCATGGACTTCTTTTCCTTTATTTTGCTCTTTCCCGACTTTTTTCTTGGTGGACTCGCTGCTTTCTCCCTTGTTCATCTTCATGACTTGTCAGGCGAGGAGCAAATTCTTCTCACCTTTCGCTTCCTCTGCCCTGTCCCTTCTCCACCCACATCCCTAGTGACAGCTAGAGCCACTGAGCCAGAGCGTTCTTTTTATGACCCCCTTTTAAACATCATTCGCCTTTCTGGCTAACCGTGCTGGGAAGCCTGTGAGCAGGAGAGGGTTGTGCAAGAAGCGGCTCCCACTGACGGGGCTCCTCTCTCCCACTGGGTGGGCGCGTGCGGGTCACTGTCCCCTACCTGCTGGGCCGTTCTCACTCACAAACCTTTCACGTTGAGCAGGCTCAACACCTACAGATTTTTTAACACGAGTGATTTCACTCCTCTTGTGTTTTTTCATCAGTACTTTGCTTCTTCTGCTCTTTCCAAACTTTGTATCCAAATGGAAATTCAGATTGAAATGTGGATTGGATGAAACAAAACAAGAATACATTTAGCCTGAGTGGAGCAGGAGTTGTGTCCGAAGCTGGTTTAGTGAGGGGCCCGGGGCGGGTAAAGGCCCGCTGTCCCTTCTGCCCTTCTCCCTCCTCTCCTAGAAGCCGCCGATGCCGGAGCCTACCTCTGGGCAGTGCTGTGCGGGTGGGACAGGCGACCGTCCCCCAAATCATACAATAGATGCTGCCCTTAAAGTGGATGCCAAGGAAGGCAGGTGTGCAGACTTCGCTTCCCCCCACCCTGTCTGGATTGCCGCCCTCAGACCCTGCGATCCTCTTCTTCCAGCTCGAGGAGCCCACCAGGAAGCGTCTACACCTCCCGCTGACCCGTGTGGGGCGGCCAGAATGAAGGGCCCTTGACTTCATAAAGACGAGGAAGGGGCTGGATTTACAACGTCCAATGGGGGTGTGCTGCTGGACCCCAGGGTGACAGGCACACCTCCCACTCAACATCCCCCAATCCTTTTCTGGAAGCTTCTTTCTTAATCCCCCATTAGATAGAAGTGAGCAACATTCATTCTCTTTCCTTTCCTCTCCTTTTTAAGTCCTGACATTTTTACTTATTTTGACTGCATGCGATTAGAGAAAACAGCAGTGAGCCCCAGACGTTGCTGGATTTACAT
>NW_027551559.1:9369167-9390988 GCF_008692635.1 Crocuta crocuta
AAGAACACTCACTGTCTGGCTCATGCTTGGCTTGGAAATAATTCTGCTGCCCAGGGGTGATGACCCAGGGCGATTCGGAGGGAGCCAGGCCCACGGGCCACTGAGAACCTGGGCCCACACGCGTGCCTCGTGTCCTGCAGTTGAGTTTTGTGTGAGATGGACGCTCTCCTTTCTGGCTGTGACAGCAGCAAGTTACTTAATTGGTGCAAGCTACTTCATCTATCCGTCCCTCACCTTCTTTATCCTCAAAATGGGATCATAGCACTATCACGCATGCTGTTGTGTAGATTAAATGAATTCGAATGTCAAGTAACATTTGGCCAGCACTTTGTAGGTGCTGGATACATATTATTCTCCTAAGTAGCATTAATAATGTAGCCGTTAATAATTAAATCCTGGAACGTCTGTCCCAGAAACTCTAGTTAATATGCACGTAGAAGGGAACACAAGATAGGGATAAAATGGTCACTGACGCTGGCGCTCACGTTCGATCAACCAGTCAGCACTGTGGTGTCTACTCAGATTGAAGGACTCGCGAACACATGGACAGCGTGGCTGGGCCATGGGAAGTGTTCTGGGGACCGAAGGAGGGCCATCACACAGTGTCGTCTGCAAACAGGAAGCCACGCTGAGACTTACAACTTTTTATAAATTAAGTCAACACAACAAGAATGTCCAATTTTTGGAATGATTGTTTCCTCCGTGATCTGACATTAAGTATAGGTGTCATTCGTGGGCCATCTAGGAGAACTCTCTTCAGAGCTCAGGTTTGCTCTGACAGCGTTTGAAGGCAGGGCTGACTAGTTCTGAGTAAACACTGAGCCTTTTCTGCTGCTCAGCTGGGTTTCCAAGCCATTTGACAGCTGAGGACAGAATGTATTTTCAACTTGGAATTTGGAAAATTTTGATGCTGTGGCAACAAAATTAAAATAGAGGGTTTCCGACACAACCCGGCCCACGGATCACCAGCATCTCCCGCTCGGGCGCTCACTCAGCCTGCACACTGCCTGTTGTGTCTAATGTGTTTTTAGAAACACTTAATTTGTATACTATTGACATTTAGACTAGAGCTGTCAATGAGAACGTGTGTTTTAAATTAACATGCCACATAACCAGCATATTATACAGTATGTGGACAGGTTCATACTTAAGTAGTTATTGGCCAAATTTCACATCACAATGCACACTTTCAATAAAATTGGGCATTTCTTACTGAAAACTGATGACTGGAATTTTACAGTTAACTATTTACTAAAAATGTTGTGTGTTCAACTAAGGAATCTCATTATGTCGCAGAGCATACATCATGTGGGAGAGAAGTTTTTCTCTTCATTTCCAGAAGTATAATAAACGTGGAACAGCCAGAAGATGAGTGGCCTGAATATTATGTCACTGTGAATTAAAACCTAACAGCATTTTTGTTTGTTTGTTTGTTTTTTGTTTGTTTGTTTTTTGGTCCTTATAATGCAAACATTTTCTACTTAAGAATGCATATCAAAATATGGAAAAATATTTTCAACCAATTCAGGAAAAACTTGTTGGATAAAAGAATTCCAGAATAGGTAATAAATTGCCAAAGAAAATTGGATACGTTTTTGGAGAGGGCCGTGCAAACATCTAGTTATATCTGTGGGATTAGAGAAATAACACTGAATGTGAGGGGTTTCCAAGAGTTGGGTTCATTGCAGCCCTTCTTGAGTCCTGGCCATGCTGGTTTCAGGAAATGAGGGCCCTCGTGTTGTGGGATTGCGGTTCAACAAAGAAGGATACCGGGTCGGGAAACTTGTTTCCAGGAAGATGGTGTTGGCTGTACCTAATTTACACTTTCACATCTAACAACGCCGAGTAGGGCCACCCTTTCTGCACACCTCAATCACATACTTAAGCTGTTTTACACTTTTGGACCATGGATACCTAGGGATCAGTACCAAAGAAGAACCAGAATTAATTTGAATGCATTTTGGTGTGAAGAAAACAAAATAATTTATTCAACACCTTTCCTCCCCTAATGTAGAATAAGCACGTATGTACATACACGATACACCCATGTGTGGATTTTCCCTCTGGTGCCCCAAAGAGATGCCCATTGTATATACTTCGATACACTTTCCTGTACCAATAAATGTAAACATCGTACTTTTCAATTAATCCTCATTTTCTTTTTTAAATTATTTTATTTATTTTGAGAGAGAGGAGGGTGGCAGGAGGGGCAGAGAGAGAGGAAGATGGAGAGAGAATCCCAAACAGACTCCAAGCTGTCAGCGCAGAGCTGGATGTGGGGCTCAAACCCGCAAACCGTGAGACCATACCTGAGCCGAAACCAAGGGCCTGATGTTCAACCAACTGAGTCATCCAGGCACCCCTCAATTAAGCCTCACTTTTATCTTTAATTTTAGAATAATATTTGTATAGTTTCAAAAAGTAGTATTTGTCTAGATTCAATGTACAAGAATCCATGATTTTTTGAAGTAAACATTAATGTTTTCCTCCTTGGAATGCAATGGTAACTTCTCCCCGCAGAAGTGTTGTCACTAATATCTTCTATGTATGTCTGTCTTTAGGTGAAAAAATATGTAGCTGAACATAGCTGTCTGGCATTTTGTTTGTTTTTCCTTTGTGATGGGGTAAAATTACTTTGCTTCTAAACCTACGCTGTCTGCCTCATGTCTCGTCTCTCCAGATCTTGGTGAGGCGACTGGCAAACAAAATCTGATTTACACTGAGGTTTATGAAATCGGATTAACACCAAGGTTTAAGTACATCAAGCACTAGTGGCTGTTGCTGACACCGATGTGGACCCCACGATGCTAAAAACTCTCTCCAGGGTGCAGAATCAGACACCAGCAAATCTGCTCCCGAAGGCTCGGCTCATTATTGCAGACACTCACCTCCACATGCTTACCGTTCAAAGTAGCGCTAACAGCCCGAAGTGTGCAAGGCCCGCTGCTCCCCCTGGATGTGCTGGCGCTGCAGACGCCAAGAACAAACTGGGCTTGCAGAGTAGAGAATCTGCGCTGTAGCCTCGCCTCACACTACGTTTAAGGTTAACGGAAGCGAGAAATGCATACAATTAAACTTGCCAAAGCCCGGGAACATAATTAAAGGGATACTCCTTGAGAGCTGCTCGTTAAAGATCGTCTTTTAATTGCTATCTTGCTAGAAGAGACCAGAATGAATGAGGCTGTTACAATTTCCCAGTCAATCTTGCGAAGCTCCATTTTCGTAATTGCTGTAGAAAGGTTACGGGTTGGCTTCCGGAAGCGCTTCCTCGTCCTGGCGCGGGACAAGCCTTTCCCCTTGTCTTCCTGCAGGGCTGCGGGGTCTCCCCCACCGCCCTCTGTCTACCCTACCCGGGCCCACGCCCTGGCAACTTGGCCGTCGGGGGCAGTCAGCCAGGGTCCCCGGTGATTTCGTGTCTTCTGTCACCACGTTACTTTTCTGGCTAATCTGTGTCCTTCTGAGTTCGGACTAACGTTTGGTTCAGCCAGGGATTGAGTCTGCCCAGCACTGGTGTCACTGCTCTGGCCTGTGCCCGGGGTCTGTTTCGTGACAGGACACATCTGAAGGTAGTTTTGTCCAATCCTCTGAGCTCCAGTCCAGCGAGCAGTGAGCCAGCAACGGCGCCTACTAGTCAAATTTGCCCCCCCCCTCCCCACCCGGAAGGTCTGGGAACTGAGAATGCTTTTTATCGTTTTTTTATTGTTGAACAAAAAAATCAAAAGACCATCTTATGACGCATGACAATGATATGAAATTCCGTTTCGGGTGCTGGTCCGTGAAGTTTTATTGGAACACGGCAACATGCATCCGTGTGTGTACTGTGCACGACTGGATTTGTACCACAAGTGCACAGCTGAGCACTTACCCCAGAGCCCACGGCTGGCAGAGCCTAAAATGTGCAGCAGCTGGTCTTGTGCGGATCAAGGGTGCTGATCTCTGATCTACGTTTACCAAGGCAGGTGAGGGGTCAGTGTGGTCCTACGGGGCCGCTGGGGGCTGCGCCCCAGCTCAGCCTACTCCCACATGGTCCCCGTGCAGGAGGTGGCCCAGCCTGGCCCAATGAGCCAAGTTTTCAGGACAAGGCAGCAAATGTAAGTCTTGTGTAATCCTTAACAACAACAACAAAAGCACAACATAAGGGAAACCGGTGCTGATGCGCCCGGTCTCCTGTGTTCGCCTCGGCTGCCCATCATAAACCCCGTCCCCATCTGGCTGCCTCGAGGACCGGGCCAGGCAGTGCGTGGGGCGTCCTGCTCAGGGTGACTGGTGCTCTCTAATGCTTGAAAAGCAGAACTGGAGTCTCTAAAACCAGAGCAAGGACTCTGTCCCCTTTCTGCCCCCTCCAGATAGGTGACACATTTTTGTATCTTTCACGATACAAAATGTGTCTTTCACGTACGAATGTGGTTCAACCTGGTGTTCCCAAGTTATTAATTGATTTAGGCGGGTTTCCAAAAATACAGTAGATGGAAGTGTAGTATTAGCGTGACTATCACAGCCACATCTAAACCACTTCACTACAGGGCGTTCTTGTCATAAAGGGGACCATCTCTTTCAGCTGGACATTATGAGATGCCAAATTCAAAAGAGAAATTAAAACATCTAGATGTGTCTATAATACATTTACATATGCATTGAGTTAGCACTTGGTATACAGTTGATGAATGAGTATTGAATGAATACAAATGAATCTGTAAATTCACCTACATATAAATCTTTATGTATTTGTCTGTTATATATAGAGCTGTATGTGTGCGTATGTGTGGGTGTAGGTGTGTGGGGGTGTGTAGAGAGAGACAGAGACAGAGACAGAATGAGACAGCAAAGCCAGAATCATGTTAAATGTGTGGCCTTCATCTGAATATTCACAGAAAGATTCCCATCTAACCCCGCCATCCCACAGGTAATTACGACAGGCGTGCGAGGTGCCAGGCCTGTGCTGGGAATTGCTGATGTATCCAGTAACACCATCATATTATAGGAACGTATCAGAGGAAAACGTGCGGGCCACCACCAGGGCCCTCCCCTGGCTGGGCCCAGCTCCTTGGTTCTGCCTCACCGCGGAGGCCTGACCCCGGGGAACACTCCGCAAACATTACCCATCACTATCATTTGCCAATGAGGCCAAAGGGAGGGTGTAAAGGATTCTCCGGTTTCTGATGTGCGTGGATGAGGGAGTACTGTGTCACTTACTAAAAAACAGACAATGGGGCCGGGGGAGGGACACTGAGAGAGCAGCAAGGTGAGTTTTATTGTGAAGTGTCCAGCAGGAACTATAACGGGGCGCGCAAGGAGCATTTATCACGCAGGAAGGTGTTTACAAGCATCTGTCTTGTGCAAGGCTGATCGTCGGTGGGTGTCAGTGAGAGAGGAACACAGAGATACATGAGACGCCTGAGGTCACAGGGGGAGAAGGCAGGAGACTCAGGGTGGACTCTGGACAACATCCGCATTTAAAGCAGGGTCAAGGGAAAAGTTGCTGGCAGAGGTCTCGAGGACAGAACAGGGCAGCGCGATAGCTTAACAACAAGGAAGGACAGGTCTGCAAAGAGGCAAAGGTGCGCACCCGATTAGTGTATGGCCTGAGACATGACTGGTGACAAGATTCAGGGACTCGGAGGACAGCAGTTGTATCTTTAGGGAGGAAGTAAATACAGATAAATAGAGATCTATTTTTACCCCAGAAGTTTGACTCTGAAGGAAAAGAAGATATACAGCGCAGGGTTCCTAACGGTGTGGGGCTGCATTGTGCACGCGCACTCTGCAGATACGCACCCTGGTTTCATTCGTGTTTAGTTGAGAAGAAGTTGGAAAGGATGGGTCCCCACATGCCACCTGCTTTCACGACACCTGCATGCTTTCTGGTCCGAGTGACCACCATGTATGCAGAAGGCCAACACCGGAGCGATCCAGGAAGAACATGGCACTTGGAGACATGGCCCCAGTCCCACTTCTGTCAGAAGTCAGCCATGTTACCCGGAAGAGTTCAGAGCCACTTTGGTCTATGGATCTCATATCAGTCAGACAGAAATGTTTCAATAAATGGCACTTAAGGTTTCTTGCTTAGATTTTACTCAGAATTTACTGTTTCTAGTACCTATGCATCAATTGAACACATAAGACTCTTCAAATTGAGCACAGAGTGGTCGTTCCACAGCAATCCCAATGGGCAACCAAGTGGAGAGGAGATTCATCCTTTTTGGCACTCTGCTTTTCCCCAGCTGCTTGCTGTAAGCACCAGGGTCCCCAAGGGTACTCAGGGTGTAGCTTGGCTCAGAACCCTGCGATGTCCAGCCTAGATACTTTTAGTTTTCTCACTCTGTCCTGGCACTTAATCTTTCCATTTTATTTCAGACAGCTCATCTTTTGTACTTTGCCTCAGTAATTTCACTTAAGCATCACGAAGCCTTTAAATAAAGACAAAGAAAACCGCATCTTGTTCTTATTTTTTTGGTCAGGCCAACCAGAATCCCAAGGACCAGTTTTATTTTTATTTCCCTCTAACATGATAGGAGGCAGAGACATGAGAAAACCCAAACCCCACACTTATAATCTCTCTCTCTCTCTCCGTATGTACACATGGTGTGTGTGTGTGTGTGTGTGTGTGTGTGCAACCAATGTTAACTTTGGAAGTTTGTCAAACTTTTGTTTAGAGATGGGGACATATAAAGCAGATGTTTCTGTATTTACTGACAGGGTCCTTGTGTGTTTTAGTGAGGGCTGCCTCTCAAGCGTGAGTTGTATTTGTCAGTTCTGAGATTTCATCTTTATTTTTTCTGAAACAATTCAGATCATATTACCCTTGACATGAAATCAAAGTATCCCCAAAACGCCCGACATATCAGTATTTTAAAGTTTCCAAGCATCTCTGAGTTCCTCAAGTCCCCACATCCCAGGAACAATGGACCCCATCATTTAAGGGAATTACCAGTGATGTACGGAGTTTAGATGTCCTGCCATTGTAGTGCTGATGTGCTCATCCTTCCTTTCCCCGTGTCTTCCCCAAACTCCCCAGGGCTCTGCTCCGTCCTCTCCCAAGATATCACCATGTCAGTCAGTCTCTGGTGCTGGTCCAGCCCTGAAGACCCTTGAATCACCCTTCACTGACTGTCATGTGGCCATAATCAGTTCCCAGCCCTGCCTGGGGTTTACCCTGAATTCTATTGGAATGTGTTCTCTACTTACCTTCTAGAATCTTCTGGGTCATGGATTTTTTTTTTAAAATCGGCCTTATTGAAGGATAATTTACAAACCATCAAACAAACAAATATGAAGTGTACCTTTAAAGGAGGTTTGAAATACGTGTATATCAGCGAAACTATCACTTCATTTGTGATGTGGAAAATTTCCATCATCCCAGAAGGTTGTTCGTGGTTCTTTCACAGTCTGTCTCCACCGACTGTAATAACAGTTTCAGGAGTAGAATTTAGTGATTACTTACATAGGACATCCAGTGCTCCTCCCAGCAAGTGCCCACCTTAATGTTCAGCACCCATTTAGTCCATCCCCCCATCCAACACATCTCCAGCAACCCTCAGTTTGTTCTCTCTATTCAAGAGTCTCTTACGGTTTCCCTCCCTCTCTGTTTTTATCTTATTTTTCTAACCCTTCCTCTATGTTCTTCTATTTTGTTTCCTAAATTCCACATATGAGTGAAATCATAATATTTGTCTTTCTTTGATTGACCTATTTCACTTGGCATACTACATATCCATTTTGTTGCAATTAGCAAGGTTTCATTCTTTTTGATCACTGAGTAATATTCCAGTGTGTGTGTGTGTGTGTGCGTGTGTGTGTGTGCGTGTCTGTGTGTCTGTGTGTATCACATCTTTTTAATCCATTCATCAGTCGATGGACATTTGAGCCCTTTTCATAAGTTGGTTTTTGTTTTTTATTGAAGTTTATTTATTTTTTTGAAAGAGAGACCACAAGTGAGGAGGGGGAAAGAGAGAGAGAGGGAGATAGAGAGAATCCCAAGCAGGCTCCACACTGTCAGTGCAGAGCTTGACACGGGGCTCAAATTCAAAGCAACCATGAGATCATGACTTGAGCTGAAATCAAGAGTCAGACACCTAACTGACTGAGCCACTCAGGCACTCCCATAATTTGGCTATTGTTGATACTGCTGCTATTGGGGTATATGTGCCCCTTCAAATCATCATTTTTGTATTCTTTGGATCAATACCTAGTAGTACAACTGTTGGGTCATAGGGTGGCTATATTTTCAAATTTTTTGAGAAACCTCTATTCTGTTCTCCAGAGTGGCTGCACCAGTTTGCATTCCCACGAGCAGTGCAAGAGATTTCCCCTTTCTCTGCATCCTTACCAACATCTATTGTTTCCTGCATTGTTAATTTTAGTCATTCTGACAGGTGTGAGGTGGTATCTCATTGTGGTTTTGATTTTTATTTCTCTGATGATGAGATGTTGAGCACCTTTTTGTTTATTAGCCATCTGTATGTCTTCTTGGAAAAGTGTCTGTTCATGTCTTTTGCCCATTTCTCCACTGGATTATTTGTTTTTTGAGTGTTGAGTTTTGTAAGTTCTTTATAGATTTTGGATACTAACCCTTTATCTGAGATGTCATTTGCAAATATCTTCTCCCATTTTGTCGGTTGCCTTTTAACTTTGTTGACTGTTTCCTTTGCTGAGCAGAAATTTTTTGTCTTGATGAGGTCCCAATAGTTCATTTTGTTTCTGCTTCCCTTGCCTCCAGAGATGTGTCTAGTAAGAAGTTGCTGTGGCTGAGGCCAAAGAGGTTGTTGCCTATTTTCTCCTCTAGGATTTTGATGATCTCCTGTCTCATATTTAGGTCTGTCATCCATTTTTTTTTTTAATGTTTTATTTATTTCTAGGAGAGAGAGAGAGACAGCATGAGCAGGGGAGGGTCAGAGAGAGAGGGAGTCACAGACTGAAACAGGCTCCAGGCTCTGAGCTGGCAGTCAGCACAGAGCCTGACGCGGGGCCCAAACCCACGAACCGCGAGATCATGACCTAAGAGAAAGTCGGACGCTTAAGCGACTAAGCCACCCAGGCGCCCCTAGGTCTACCATCCGTTTTGAGTTTATTTTGGTGTATAGTGTAAGAAAGGGTCCAGGTTCATTCTTCTGCATGTCGCTGTCCAGGCCCAGCACCATTTGCTGGAGAGACTATGTGCTTTTCCTTTGGATATTCTTACCTGTTTTGGTAAAGATTAGTTGGCCGTACATTTGTGGGTCCACTTCTGGGTTTTCTATTCTGTTCCATTGATCTAGGTGTCTGTTTTTTTTTTTGTGGCAGTGTCATACTGTCTTGATGATTACAGCTTTGTAATACAGTTTGAAGTCCGGAACTGTGATGCCTCCAGCTTTGGTTTTCACTTTGAATCAGCATTGATCCAATATTGTGTACTTTATTCATTTTTGTTGTTGTTATTGTTGTATCTCACTAATGTCCTTCTTCTGTTTCAGAATTCCATCCATGATACCACATTACATTTAGGCATGTTTGCTTAAGCTTCTTTTGGCAATGACAGTTTTTCAAAATTTCTTTTTTTTTTCTTTTTAACTCTGACAGCTTTAAGGGATGTTCTATAAAATACTTGACCAGTATTCAGCACCCACCTCTCTACAGCAGACACAACCTGCATACAGAACAGAAGCAAGGACACAGAAGAGCTAAATAGCACCATCAGCCACCTGGACCTAACTGAGATTTACACAGCATTCCACCCCAACAGATAATGCCTATCCTTCTCAAATGCATGTGTAACGTTCACCAGCTCCATATCTCTAGTCATAAAACAAACCTTAACTAACTGAAAAGAACTGAAATAATGCAAAATATCTTTTTAGGTCATAATAGAATTAAACTACAACCAATAAGACAAAGATACCAAGAAAATCCCCAAATCTCCAAATACTTATAAGTGTACCAGTACACTTTTATATAATCTATGGGATGGAGGGGAGATGTCAAAGGAATATTCTGAATAGAAATAAAATTAAATACCCCGTAGTCAGTGTGTGGAATGTGTTTGTAACAGTGCTTTGAGGGAGATTGATAGTATTGGAGGTGTGTAGGAAAAACTCAGAGAGGTTTCAAATTAGAGATTCATGCTTCATCTTTCAGAATCCAGAAAGAGAAGAGAAAAATAAACACACATCAACAAAGGACAAGAAAATAATAGAAATAAGACAGAAATCCATGAAACTGAAGACAGAAAAACCATCGAGAAAATGGAAAAACTGAAAGCTGCTTCTTTGAAATGATCAATAAAATTGATAAACTTCTAGGTAGACTGGCAAAAAGAGAGAAAAAATACAAATCACTGATATAAAGTATGAGGGAGGTTATATCACCTCATGGATCTTAAAGGAGTCCGGGGACACTACAGGCAACTATACACTAAGAATATCATCAACTTACCATAAAGCTTTCAATTACTGAAAAAAAATGATAAAAGTGAATTCATCAAAATTTTAAAATTTGTGCTCTGTTAAAGAAGGCTAACTTAACATTTTTCAAATGTTTATTTATTTTTGAGAGAGACAGACAGACAGATAGACAGATAGGCAGACTCTGAGCTATAAGCACAGAGTCTGATGTGGGGCTTGAACTCAAGAACCACAAGATCATGACCTGAGCCAAAGTTGGATGCTCAACTGACTGAGCCACCCAGATGCCCCAAGGAGGCTAACTTAAAATAATGACATAAAACTGTAAATGAAGATAAAATATTTGTAAATTATGTATCTGAAAATGGACTTGTATTCAGGAAAAATATTACCTATATATATAATACATGTAATATATATAAATATAACCCTCCCCAAACCAAACAGTAAGAAAACAACCTAATTGAAAATGGACAAAATAACTGGACAGACGTTACTAAAGAAGAAGCAAATAGCACATGAAAAGATGTTCGGTGTCATTAGCTATTAGGAAAATGCAAAATCAGACTGTGAGGAGCCAGCACTACCGTCGCCAGAATAGAAAACAGAGACAGTCCCAGGGGCTGGAGACGATGTAGAAGAAGTACAATACACGTCCTGTTGCAATGAAAACTGGAACAGCCTCTCTGGAAACCAGCGTGTCAATTTCTTATCACCTTAACTGCATATTTACCACCTAAGCCAGCAACTCCACACCTGGGCATTTATCCAAGAAATGGAAATTTAAGGTCACACCAACCCCAGGCACAAGTGTCTACAGTAGCTTATTTCCAGTGGGTGAACGACGGAAGGAGGCTGAGCGTCCTTCACCAGGTAGACGGATTGACAAGCTACACTCGGCCACGATGTGGAATACTGACTGCTCAGTAGTAACAAGGCCTGTGCTGCTCTGACACGCGCCAGCTTGAGCGTCTCAAAGGCACTGTGCTGAGTGAGAGAAGCCAGTTTCAGGGCGACGTACTGTGGGGCCCCATTTATATTCATACGACATTCTCAGGCAGGCAAAACCATAATGATGGGGGATAGATCAGGGTGGCTGAGGGTCAGAGTGGAGAGGAAGAGGCAACTATAAAGGGAGAGAGGGAGAGCACAGGGAGTTTTTGATGTGACGGAAGTGCTCTCTATTGTGATTGTGATCATGTTTGCACATGTCCACACATGTGCACACCACCGCACACCAAAAAAAGGCAACCTTACTGTATGAGAGCTTAAACCAAGGGGAAAAACCAAATGGCCAGTGGTAGTGGAGAGCTAGGTAGTGATACTGCCACTCGCTAAAATAGTCAAAGGATAATCATAAAGATTGCGGCAACCTGAGAAAGCAGATTTGTAATAATATGAAGTGCGATGGGTTATACTGTGAAATTGTGAATTATATTTAATCTTATAAAAAATGTTGGCATGGAAAAAATAAAAGGGGCTAGGCAAAGTGATAAAAGACCTCTGTTTCGCAGAATTATGGATGATTTTCTCTCATGTTCTTTCTTCCGGAATTGTTGGATTGACGGACTGTAATTTTTAAAATTTTAAAAATAAGTTGGCAAATTGAAATGATTCAATTTTGCTAACATTGGTAGAACACATACTAAACCTCAAACAGAAATGCATATGTGAAGATATAAAGTGTATCTTATGTTTAATTAATCATCAGCTATCTATAGGCTGGCATGAACGTCTTTGTTTTGCCTTCTGCGATGTGATTTTTATAACATTTTCCACATCACAGCGATGAAATCAAGGTTTTACCAAAAAAGTACCACCTATAGGTACTTGAGACAAAAATGAAGTTTGTGAATAGTGAAATTGTGTCTGAATTAATTCTACAACGGATACATTTAACATGGCAAAAATAATAGTAAGGAAACTAAAGCCTTATTTTCAGAGCTAAGGGGTATTCAACATAAGCAAACTTGATTTTTTTTTTCATTAGATAGGGGTAGAATAGAATTTCTACTGTATTCTTCTGGACATGTATTTCTTCTGGTAAAAAACAAAGAAGCCTGGGTAGTTGAGAGTCAGGGTTCTATCATTTACTTATTAACCCAGCTTCTACAGCATCTCAAAAATGTCGATTACCCAAGAATTTCCCACTCTCGGGCTTGGGGAGAGGAGGCGGCTAGGGCCGTCGCTCAGCACTTGGAGATCTCAGGGGCAGATCTGTGATTAAAACATCTTCTAAGCCACAAAACAAGGGGGGTGGCCACAGGCTTTCATCTCTTGTGAGAGGAAGTAGCCCCGGCCAGTGTTGTGAAGTTGTGGTTGAAGACGAGTGTGTGTGTGTGATTGTGGACTCATGTGTACACACACACACACACACACACACACCTCCTGCATGTTTACAGTGAGCAATCGCACAGACCCTTCCATTGCCTGGTCATCGCAGGAGACTAGGACACTGAAATAGAGATTAATTCGGATCGTGAAATCGCAGAAAAAAGAGGAAGAAGGCACTTGGTTGGGCTAGAGGTCGGGCCTCGCCCCCACCCCGTAAAACAAAACGCAGCAAACGTGGGCAGCCCGAGGGGGGCACCGCCCGGAGCTGCAGGGCAGAGTCTTGGGGGGGGGGGGGCACGGCCCGTTTGCCGCCTTCCGGGCCTGCGGCTTCCCCCCTCCCGTCCTCTGGCTGGTCTTCTGTCTCACCGAGCGGCGATGTGACCCATAATTGGCCGCAGACCCGCAGCGGGTTCTGAGAGGCGCTCTGAGCCGCGGCGCCCGGGCGGCCTCCATCTGCTGCAGCCTCCTGGGCCTCCCACGGGGGGACCTGGCTAATTTTTCAGTCAATTAGCAGAGGGCCGCTTTTGTTCTGCCGGCGCAGCCCCTGGGCTCTGCTTACACCAGGAGCTGGCGTTCAGATGGGCTGGGGTGGGAGAAGCATATTGTGTTGGTTTTTTCCGTGACCTTGTGACACCGTCGGGCAAACGTGATCCCAATAATCTCGGCGATTCGCTGAAAAGCCAGGCCAAGCCTCACTTTCATTGTTGTTGTGTCTGAGCGTGCGCGCTGCGGCCCGGGGGGCGGGGCCGCCGATGCGCCGCTTTACATAAACAGCGTGCTTGTACTTTGTGGCCTATACGTTCTGTTTCAAGTTTATCTATTTGTTCGGTGCTTAATCCAGTTACCTTGACGAGGACAAAGCAGGGGTTCAATGATGCAGGAATGGATTTGTTGGGTAAAAACAGTTTGTTCCAAGGAATAAAAGGCAGAGGCGGCTCGCTTCCCACCAGCGGTAGACGGATTGCTGCTCTGGCCTGGGCCGCTTCCGGGCCAGCGGTGTCTCAGTCTATACGACCCTCAGACCTCAGTCACCTTTTGACTCAGTTTCCCTGGGCAAGCTGGGAGGGGATGCGATGCTGCAAAAGGCGGGCTTGCCTAGGGGAGCCCTCGGGGCCCAGCCCGCAGCTGGCAGGCGCTTCCTGTAATGGGGCCTGTCCCTCCTGCAGCAGCAAATGGGGGGGCCCCAGCATGTACCCCCATCCCTCCTCCTGCATCAGGGGGCCGGCTGCCTGCCAGCCCTTGTCTGGCACATTCTCTCCACCAGCCTTTCTCCTGGACAAGCTGGGAAACACACCCAGGGCCCAAACACCGTGTGTTTCACTAACCACATCACCACGCAGGTAAGAAACCCCCAGGACTTTCATTAGGGGTTCTCACGCCGACCGCACATTTCATGGTCCCTTCTGTGGCTATCATGCAGGGCCAGCAGCGGGCCCCTCCTCTTACGGTCTGTGACTCTAAATTGTACTTTGTTTCCCATTTTCCTTTAAATAAAAGCTCTCAGGGCACCCAGGGGGCTCAGTCGGTTGAGTGTTCAACTATGGCTCAGGTCATGATCTCATGGTTCATGAGTTTCAGCCTCACGTCGGGCTCTGTGCTGACAGCTCAGAGCCTGGAGCCTGCTTTGGATTCTGTGTCTCCATCTCTCTCTTCCCCTCCCCTGCTCGCCCTCTGGACCTCTCTCTCAAAAATAAATGAACATTAAAAACATAAAATAAATGAAATAAAGTAAAAACTGCCTTTCCTTTCTATCATGCTTAAAAATGGTGGAAGTCCAAGAACACATTTATAGAGAGAATCCTGCCCAGGACCCCTCTCCCTCCATCCCTGGAAGAACCTGGCTTCCTCCACCAGCCCCGGGGATGGTAATTGCTCTCAGCACCGCAGTATAACTCTCCTTCTTCAGCAGGAGGCTGGGAGACTTCGGCGCCCCTCCTGGGAAGATCCCGGCCCCCTGTGCTTCGCCCCTGCCTCCTTCAGCTCCCGGTGTGCGCTCACCTGCAGGGCAGCAAGCCGGCCGCCTCCCTGGCTCTTATCTCCAGGCCTGGAGACTCTCTCTCTCTCTATAGTTAATAACTATACTTTTCTCAGTGTTAAGCAATAAAATATTCACTGGGTCTGAGCTGGGGTTAACAGATTTCTGCAAATTTCATCGCGCGACAGCGTGTCCTGCATAATCCCCGCCGCTGTCTCCTGTTCTGGGGCAGAACTGACCCTGCGGGTCACCATAATAGTCTAGAATTACACTCGTGCCGCCGCCTCCGGCATATGGGGCTGTGTATACCCCTAGGCCCACCCCTCTCTTTCACGGCTTTTCAGATGATCACATTCGGCCCACCCGGCTCCAACGGACAGTGCGCTCTTCTTCCTCAGTGGTGACGAGAGGGCCATCAGAGGCCTGCCCGGTGCCGACGGCCGGTCGGTGCTCTTTACTGGGTAATGAGAGGGGCCCCTTCTTAATAACGCCCCATGCCCTGGGGGGCCGGGAGCCAGCCCCCACTTAATTACACACTCCTCCTCAGGTGTGCCCAGGTGGCGAGGCCTTCAGCGGCGCAGGTCTTCTGGGGGCCCCTCCCTGCTGGCCACGCATATTGACGGCCGGTCAGTGGCGGCCGGAGGAGGTGGACAGACCGCGCTGGGGAAGCGACTCTGGGGACAGCAGTGGGGCGCCGGAGTGGCTTTCTCGGCCACAAGCCACTCAGACTGTCGGGCAGTGGGGGTGTGACCATGAAAGGGAGGGAGGGGCAGGCACCATCCACTAAGGATAGGACAGGAAAGCCACGCAGGCAGCTCGACAGGGCCCAACTGCGGAGCTCGCGGACCGTGAGGGGCCTGAGCGGGGCCTGTGGCTGGTGACTGCCGTCTCATTTATGACGTGAGGATGAGGAAACCAGCGTCAGAAGCCAAGGCAGGGCATCACGCAGCCGGGCGCCCGGGTGCCGGGCTCTGGCCTCCCTGCCCTTCGGGCACGTCCCGTTCCGCCCCCTGCGGGAGGGGGGCTGCCTCTGTGCTCTTGTCCAGGGAAGGCAGGGCCCCGCTGACACTCGGCTTCGGGGGTGCCTGAGCCCCGCTAACTGTGCCATCTGTCCAGACATCCGGGAAAGCTGTCGCTGCTCATGACACAGAGCCCGGGAGTGGCCGGGCACCAAGGGCGTTCACACTGGGGTCAGCACGGGCCGTGCCCCTGCCGCGACCATTGCAGCATCAAGGAAAAGCTTCACCCGTCCCTCAGTGTCGCCCTGAGCTTTTCCTGCGGGAAGCAGTCGCGATCCGGATCATTGCTCACCCAGCTGTCCTCTGCTAGCCGCGCCTTTGAACCCCTGGGTCAGCGCACCCTTGCGCCCTTTTGTTGCTCATTCTGCTTCTGGCGATTTCTGCGGGTCCTCACGTAGCAGCAGCTTGGATACGCAGCTGCCACGGAGGCATGTGTCCTCTGCGCGCTGGCGACGGGCGAGCTGTGGCGCAGGCTTTCCCGGGGGGCCCCTGCCGTGCCTTGTCCCCGGGGAGTCGTGTGAAGCCAGGGCTGATGCTTCTCAGCTTCCGGACCCCATGAAACACACGTGCGGGTGCAGACAGAGTCATAAGTAAGCAACAGCAGGGCGCCGTGGCAGGACCGGACGAGAGCCACACGGCTTCTGCACCAGGATTTTGTGGCGGAGGTTGGGAGCTGACCCCACCGACTCTGTCGCTTTACGGGCTGCACGCTCTACACTGGAAATATGTTTCTTTCTCTTAAGGGATTAAAATGCACACAGAAGTGACCGTTACAAGTGCACACGCCTTTCCTCCATTCACAGTGCTGTGTCACCTCCACCTGACTGAAGTTCCAAAACATTCGCACTCTTCCCCAAGTAAAGCCCCGACCCATGAAGCATTTCTCCTCAGTCCCCCCTCCCCGGACCCCCTCATCTGCTCTATGTCTACGGATGTGCCCGTTCTGGACGTTTCGCGTGGAGGGAAGCATGCAGCACATGCCCTTCTGTGTCCGCCTACCTTCGTTCAGGGTGATGTTTTCAAGGGTCCTCCTCACCGTGGAGCGTATCAGGGCTTCATTCCTTTTTAGGACTGTATACTATTTCACCACAGGGATAGACCACGCCGTAGTTTAGCCCCTCATCGCTGACGGGCACGTGGGTTGTTTCCTGATCTGGGCCACTGTGAATAATGTTGCTGTGAACATCTGTTCACAAGAGGGCAAGCGATCGACTCTCTGTTTTCTGCTCTTTCAGTGTATACCTAACAATAGAAGTCCTGGGTCATAGGGTTATTCTTTTTTGTCTATGTTACTATATATTCTATATATATATATAATATTCTATTTACTATATATTACTATATAGAAATTAATATTTCTATATTACATAATAATATATTATTAATTATATAATAACTATAATATATAAATAATAGTTATTTATATAATAGTATAAATAAATAAACTTATTTATTTATAAGTATAAATAAATAGTATAAATAAATAAAATATAATATAATAAATAATAGTTATTTATATATTATAAATCTATAATATAATACAATAAATAAATAAAATAATAAATAAAATTAAATAATAAAATGTTATTATTATTTCATAACAAATAAACTTTATATATAAAGGGGGGAGGGACAGAGAGAGGGGGTGAGAATCCAGGCAGGCTCTGCACTGTCAGCACGAAGCCTGACTCAGGGCTCAAACCCAGGAGCTATGAGATCATGGCCTGAGCCAAAGTCAGACGATTAACCCACTGAGCCACCCAGGCGCCCCACATATGGTTATTCTATGTTTAACATTTTAAAGAACCTGGCTCAGAATATTGAGACCCTTACACTGTGTCAGCTCTTACTAAGGACAGACTTGCCCAGTAATCCTCTTGATGCTTCGGGGCCAGTGAAGCTGCTGTGTGTGCGTCCGCGGTGCGCTGGCTCTTGCTGGGCGCTGCCTGGCTCGCTGCAGGGTGAAACCATCTCCGCGGTCCCCGCAGCCCGAGAAGCCGGTTGTTTCTGCAGCCGCATGTGTGTCCCCTGCCTCATGATAACGTGGGCTGTGCGATGAGGAAGTGGTCATGGGTGTGATTTATGTCTTCTTTTTTTTTTTTAATATTTTTTGTTTATTTATTTCTAGGAGAGAGAGAGAGAGAGAGAGAGAGAGAGAGAGACAGCGTGAGCAGGGGAGGGCCAGAGAGAGAGAGGGAAATGCAGACTCTGAAACAGGCTCCAGGCTCTGAGCTGGCAGTCAGCACAGAGCCCGATGCGGGGCTTGAACCCACGAACAGCGAGATCACGACCTAAGCGAAAGTCAGATGCTCAACCGACTAAGCCACCCAGGCGCCCCATGATTTATGCCTTCTGTGTCACTAGTGGATTGAGTGGCCCAGTTTGGGGATCCTAAGGAACAGAACCTTAGCAATTCTTAGCAGGGTGCTTAGTCCTAGGCCTATGGTAGTTTCGGGGCACCTGGGGGGCTTAGTTGGTTGAGCGTCAGACTTCGGCTCAGGTCATAATCTCATGGTTTGTGAGTTCAAGCCCCACATCAAGCTCGCTGCTGTCAGTGCAGAGCCTGCTTCGGATCCTCCACCCCCACCTTTCTCTGCCCCTCCTCTGCTCACTCTTTCTCAAAGCAGAACAAGCATTAAAAAAAAAAATTGAAGGTTATAAGGATTTTGCAGTTTAAAGTTAGCCTCGGTCTAAATAGTCCCACGTTGTAAACGTTGGCACTTGAAGCCTAATTGTTCATACCTTTGATGTAAAACTGAGATTTGTAGTTAATGCTTTGTATTATGTTTCAAGTTTTGGTACGGTCTGGAAATCATGTTAATTTTCAAGATCTTCTGTGATAGATGTTCAATCTGAATTCAAGGTTAAAGTAGCATCCAAACCCATGCACTTTCTGGTTGAGAGGGAGCAAGGACTGAGCAGCTAGGTGCACAATGAAGCCCTAAGGCCCTGGAGGGCTGTGTCCGTCTACCGGACTGACATCCGCTATTTGTACTGTGATATTTACATTATTTAAAAAGTTATCACCCTCCGCAGCATTTTGTATAGTGGGCCGTTCGCTGAATCCCACCCTCCCCCACTAGATGAAATAGACCGTTATCTATCATAAAGACACAACTCTCACTGGTATGATTTCTTCTCATGCCGTGATTAGGCTTTCCCAGGTGCCTGTAACATTCGAGCTTCCACGCTGGAGCTCAAGCCCTGCTTACTGGGCTGTCCTATCGCATGAGAACTTGAACTTGCGCTTACATCCCGTGGAGAGTGGGCTGTTCTAGGCCCCGCCCTTCTGCACGAGTCCCACATTGTTATGCATAAAAAGGAAGTGATGGGCAACAAACCAGGAATGAGAATTCTTTCACTGAGGATAATTTTTAACCAGCAAGACAGAATTCGCACCCCCAGGCTGGAGCTGGCCCCTGCGGGTGCCTCCTGGGGTCCTGTCCACCTTCAGTCACGCTGAGTTTGCTAAAGAGGATTTCCCATGTCCAGTTCTCCTCCAATTGCCTTATGTCCCACAGTACATCGTCTGGGCAAGTTTTTGTCCTTTGAGGGTATTTTTAACTAGCAACAATAACAATAACAACAACAACAAACCTTTATTTCATTTTTTAAAAACGGTGTATTCATGTACTTTGAGTGAGAGAGTGAGCGGGGTAGGGACAGAGAGAGAGAGAGGAAGAGAGAGAGAGAATCCCAAGCAGGCCCCATGCTGTCAGCACAGAACCTGACGAGGCGCTTGGACTCACAAACCATGAGATTTGAGCCAAAATTAAGAGTCAGACACTTAACCAACTGAGCCATCCAGGTTCCTTGGGAACAAAAAAACCCTTTCTGACTTAAAATGGATAAAGGGGAAGTCTGAGCAATAGGATAGAAGTGTGTGTGTGTGTGTGTGTGTGTGTGTGTGTGTGTGTGTGTGTGTGAGTCTGTGTGTGTTTGCATATGTGTGTATGTGCTTATGTGCATGCTTGTGCATGCGTGTCTGTATGTGTCTCTGTGTGTGCCTGTGTGTCTGGAAGATAAAAGAGATAAAAGAGCGATGTATGAAATCACAGTGCTGACTCTTACACTGCTTACCCAGGGGCCGAGTGACCCCGAACACTCCCTGGTGCATTGTCATCAGGATGCGGGGCCATTGGTGAGTGGACGTAGCCCAAGGCTCTTCATCCCTGGGTCCTCTAATGGGGGGCCTTGCACAAAATGAGCAATCAACAAATCTCTGCTGAGTGATTGAATGAATGAATGAATGAATGAACGAAATGCATTTGTAACACAGGAAATAGTGGGTTTAAATAGTGTTTTTAAATGGTATCAGGGTGATATTTCTTTAAAGTTATCTCTATGCTTCACAGCTAAATTGTATACAATGATCCACACCCCATTCTGTATAAAACCGGCCGGCTTCACCACCTCAATAACTAAGGTAGACTCACCGAGGAGTGGAATATTGGGAGCCAGATATTTGAGCCAGATTACTGGTGGCTTTATCCAAATTTTGGGTTCAGTTTTATAAGGTAATAAAATTAAAATGAAATATAATGTTAGCTTATATTTTTCCTTGTTTTTCAGAGAAACTAAGGAAACAAAATCTGAAGGTCCTTCTTCAAGGAGCACTCAGTGTACTCAGTGTCCTGCACATGAGCCTCCTCACACACATGAACATACCCGGTGGAGGTTAAGGGATTGAAATGTTGCACAGAAATGAACAGTCTAGAAATAAAGAAAACGTGGAGGCAGGGAAATTTCCAGAAAGGATGGTGTCAATCTGAGTAAGACTGCCAGAACCACCATGATCTTTTTGGGAAAAGCATTCTTGAATCATAATTCTTTACGACCAACTATGACAGAATGATGATTTGGAGGCTCCATGCAAACAGAAAAAGGTGGAACCATAAACCTTCTCTCTATTTTAGCTCCTCCTTTCCCATTGGCTTTATTATGGATGATTTCAGTGTTTTACAGAACTTACTTGACCCAAAATGCTGGGCGGAGACCTGCAGCTGCCTTGGGGTTTTGTTTCAACAGCTACCATTCCGAGATCCAGATTTCTGCTCTCATCGTGGTGCGGGGAAATCAGGACACCGAGGGAAGCAGAGGGCCGTGCTCTGTGGGTAGGGGTGTGGTGCGCACATCGTGAGTGTGTGTGCACATCGTGTGTGCGCGGGTGTGCATGTGAGTGCGGCACTGCACAGTCTGACATAACTCCCTGCCTTTGAGTGGAAATGTGATACAAGAGTTCGCCTGTAGATGATTGGTTGGGGAGATTCAGGAATCTCTGTGGAGGCCATGGCTGTGAGCTGAACTGTGCTCCCCTTGAAATTCATGTTGAAGCCCTAATTCCCACCCACACAGAGTCTTCGTGGAGGTGATTACAGTTCCATGAAGTCAGAAGCGTGGCTCTCTGGCCCTCGTGACTAGCACCCTTACGAAGGAGGAAGAGACACCTGAGCTCTCTCTCTTCACGGTGGGAGGACACAGTGAGAAGATGGCCATCTGCAAGCCGGGAAGAAAGGCCTCACCGGAAAGCACGCCTTGCCAGCCTCCTGGGAGAACACAGACGGCTGGCGTCCAAGCGTCCCAGTGGGCGGCACCGTGTCACAGCAGCCCCAGCAGACGAGGGCGGACAGCCTTGGGGAAGGACGTGAGGGCTGCGGCCGCGGGTGGCTCTAGTGTGTCTCCCCCAAGCTCAGCCTCACTTGGGCTTCAGAAGCCACCAGCTGGGTTCGCATTGGCCTGAGGAGGGCGCATTGTGTAAACACACATGGTAAATAGCGCTCTTGTTCCCCGGACCTCACTCGACAAGGTCCGGTATCTTGGCGTGCGTCCCTGTTGGTGTGAGCACAGGGCTGTGTACCACTGAGGTCATTCACGTTCTTGTTGCATTTCTTCTTTCAAATGTTTATTTATATTGAGAGAGAGAGAGAGAGAGAGAGAATATGAGCACGGGAGGGCAGAGAGAGAGAGAGGGAGACAGAGAATCCCAAGTAGGCTCTGTACTGTCAGCTCAAAGCCCAACACAGAGTTTGAACTCACAAACCATGAGATCATGGCCTGAGCTGAATTGAAGTCAGGTGCTTAACGGACTGAACTGCCCACCCCCCCACCCCCCCGACC
>NW_027551559.1:9391158-9460131 GCF_008692635.1 Crocuta crocuta
AAGCAGAGAATTACAGTCTGAGAAATAGTGTGTGGCATTCACGGGAAGGCAAGGGGGCAGTCTCAGGTGGGTCTATGTGCAGCCAATGTGGTCTTACTCATATGGGTCGTGTGGGAAACTGTTATTTTAATGCTGAGAGAATAGATTTAACCCCAGTGGGAATGAGGTGTCATTGCACATGTGTCCTGAGTTTGAGGAGGCAGAATTACAGACGCCAAGCATTTGACCATTGTAAGTAAATGGAAAACCCCTCAGAGATTAGCTCTAGCCTGGGATCCTTATATTAATAGGCAAACGACCCATGACAGAGCTGGGCTAAGTGGCTTGTCCTGTGTCCTGGAAAGTCAGTGAGGAAGAGAGACTTCAGGCTTCCAGCGGAGCCTTACCCCTTATAGGACNATGCAAACTTGGACACCTCCCACCCTGCCCCACAAGCACGCTGTAGGCCTTTCTTTTTTCTTTTTTCTTTTTCTACAGGATTGCAATTTTTTGTTATTGTAGTTCTACAGCAACTGAGTATTACATGTGCAATTAAAAATTAAGTTTTTATTTATTTATTTATACCCAAGGTAGGTAGCATACATACAGTGCAATAATGATTTCAGGAGTAGATTCCAGTGATTCACCCCCTACATGTAACACCCAGTGCTCATCCCAACAAGTGTCCTTCTTAATGCCCCTCCCCCATTTAGCCCTTCCCCCCACCAACAACCCCTCCAGGAACCCTCAGTTTGTTCTCTATATTTAAGAGTCTCTTATGTTTTCCCCCTCCTTGTTTTTACATTATTTTTGCTTCCCTTCCCTATGTTCATCTGTTTTGTATCTTAAATTCCTCATATGAGTGAAGTCATATGGTACTTGACCTTCTCTGACTGACTCATTTCGCTTAGCATGATGCCCTCTAGTTCTATTCACATTGTTGCAAATGGCAAGATTTCATTTTCTTTTTTTCTGATTGCCAAGTACTGCTCCATTGTGTACATACACCACCTCTCCTTTATCCACTCATCCATCAGCGGGCACTTGGCTGTAGCCCTTCCTTAACAAAACATCTATGTCTTGGCTCATCAGCATCAGCTCTCTGACAGCGGAAGGTTGTGACCTTATAGACATTTTTTTTAACCAAATTTTTTCACATTCTGATTAGACTGATTTTTGAGCTGCGTCATGGTCGATTCATACCCAGAAATGGAAGTTGATGCCTAGCACCAACACTGAAATATGAGGACTCGTTTAAACATAGCTATGGAGGGTCAGGACACACGCAGAAAGGGTCTGCCTGACTGAGAGTATCTGTATGGGGAGAAAAGGTACAGCTGTGAGCCTGTGACCCTGGAATATGCCCAAGCCAATAATAGGGACGAACTGGGTCCCTGCTCAGGGCAGGCGACAGTGACATCACTGCTTGTCATGCAGAAGCAAGGGAAGCTTTTGACGAGGGTGAGACTGCAGCCAGAAGGCTGGAGGAGAAAGTTCTGCAGAGCGTCCACGTAAGCTGGAGAGCACCTGGAGCAGAGATGCGATCCTCAGAATGGGGAGAACAGAGAGGCTTCTGGTTGATTAACCGATAGACACAGGAAGTCTGGAGTCAGGAAGTGAACAGGAAAACGTGGGACACAGTGTTCACAATTTGCACACCATCTCCTCCGACAAGGTAACAGGGAAGGGAGGGGGATGAGCTCCCGGGAGATCCTCGTATCAATCTATCCAGTTTTATCCATCTTGAGGAGGTGAGGCAGGGGGACAGTGGGTGAGTGGAAGGAAGAGCAGACGTTCACTGTGTTCAGACAGAGGAAACACCAGTAGGAGGTGAGGGAGTGCTGTGGCACCTCCCCCCCACCGCCAGGGGTAGTTGAAATTCTAAGAATGAGTGAGAAAAGTAGTGTTGTAGGGACAAGGGATTTCTCTCTGGAAGTGTGATTGATAATCTTCATCTCTTTTTCTAGGACATGGAGGCATTGCCAAGCAGGGATTTGTTAAACTCGATTTTAGTGTCTACACTGGGACATGGCTTCTGCTACAGGAGAGTCGGTCATACAAGAGGTAGCAGCAACTTCAGTCAGCACTGGGTCCTGTTGCTCAGGGTTTATGGCGTCCCCTTCACATGTACAAGCACCTCTAATTTCAAGCAAACATGCTTTTTGTGTAATTACTCCTATTTTACAGATGAGGAATCTGAGGCTCACAGAGGTAAAGTAATGGTTTTCATCACCAGGTAGTAAGAAATGATTGTTTTCAAATTAACGCTTTACCCCAAACTCCCCAGACAACTCCTGTAAGAATCGGACCCTTGAACAACAGGCTAATCTAAGCCTGCACGTCTGACATTTCGTAAGGCTCATCTGCGGGAGGCCTTATGTGCTTTAAGGAGAGATGAGGTGCGGTGAGGAATGAGGAGATGACCCTGAAGAGCGTGCATCCCTGTTGTACAAGGTAACACACATGGGAAGGACCAGGGTAGCCCCAGCAGACAGTGATCTGGGGGTGAGAAAGTAGTGAACTAGCTTTACCCTGACTCACAGCCACCCGTTCCCTCAGCGCACACACACACACACACACACACACAAGCGCACACACACACTGACACACACACGATTACTAACTGTGGTTCCCAGGAGCTGAGCCGGTACAATGAGTTGTTTTCATAATTTTAATAAACACAAACACCCTCCGCATTTTGGTCCAGAAATACTGAAGACAAAAGGTGGCCACCTGGATGTATAGAAAACACTGAGCATGAGCATCATGGATAATCAGGAAAGGAGAGAGGAGTTTGTATGTCGGGGAGGAGGGGTACCAAGAGCCAGATGTGAAATTCTGTTGGTGAGTTTTCTATCTGTCGTGTGGAGAGTGGAGTTGGAAAATGCGCTTCCCAATCACAAACATTTATATTTAACTCAACTTGGGTAACAATATTTGAGAGCTACATGTGCTACTTGGATGTGAAGATCATGAAGACACATGAAGTACATTGCACACTGTTGTCTTGCTATGCGATTGATTCTGAGATTTCCAAGGAAAAAGTGGAAGTGATAACAAAACAAGCTTTGGCGAGAAATAAACAGCAGTGACAGCAGGAGAATGTTCTAGGTGAATGCCTACTTACCTTTTTTAATGTGTACCACTTGTTAAAAACATTTCTAAACAATCAAGGAAGTCATTATTGGTGGCTCTGCCCTGCTAGGCACCCAATCCTGAAGTCTGAAGAGATCTCAACTGCAGGTAATGTTTGCTTGGCATCCCATCAAATTCCTGTGGGTTTTAAAAATTGTCTCAGTAGCCACAAAAAACAAAATGCAACAAGAGCCAGTGACATTCGACATTGACTCCTTGCTTTTCATTGTTAAAAAGAGGACATAACACTTTAGAACCAGAAATCATGCTTACGATTAATAAGTTATTGGGAATTTCTGATCCAATCAGTTGTGTATTACATGCACATTGCAGAAGATTTGCATACAATATCTAACTTGTGGATTCTTTCACACAGTTAAGAAGACAATGAAATACGGTAAAAAAGAAGAAAGGCAACCTTATTTGGCACACACATAAATGCTGCAGAAATTTGTTCCAAAGTGTTCAAATAAACTGCCATTTCAGACATAGGTAATTAAGGGAAAAACACACTTTTTATTATATTTCCAAGTATGTAAAACTGGATTTTCTGTGTTCCTTTTCCCTATGAGGTAAAGGGACTGATATCTCTAATAGTTAAAAACAATGAGGATTATTGAATAAGATGACTTCATAGAAAGATTTTCTAATTTTGAAAAAGTCTGTACTCCAAAATATACTGAAAAGTATTAATAAATGGACCATATCTGAGTTTCCACCCAATGCCAATGTAATAATGCTCCATGTGCGCACCTTCGCGAGGCTGAGTCATGAGTTTGTGTGCTGTGATGGATTGCAGGTGGATTTCGCTTCCACTTTGATTGTGTTGGAATACACACCAGGCCAGAGGAAACAATGGGAGCTGGGGTGGGCCTTTCAGAGAGGTGGGAGGTGTCCATAACAAAGAGGGACCAGCCAGCGACATTCAGAGTGCTGAGATTCACGGTAGATGCTTTCTCGCAGGTGTGTGCCCTTCTCTGTGGGTGGTGGGGAGGTCAGGGGCAGCATGCAGGTGTTGCTGAGGGTCTGTGATGCCAAGTCCCCAGACCCCCGAGTCCCCTNGGTTGTGAAGAGCTACATCGAATGGAGAGCTAACTGAGTCATAAAATGTATTTTGTCTTCATATTCCCCCCTCTGATTGAAACAAAACAAGGCAGTTAGCTTTTGTATTCCTTTGTACCAACCATTAGAATTTCATGTTGGCAGCGGAAGGTGCCTTAAGGCATCTGCAGCTTTTGTTTGCTCAACTCTGGATGAGGGTGGGGGGGGCGGCGCAGACANTCCCGCCTGCGAATGAGCAACGTCTGAGATGTCCTCAAGGTTATTGGGAGGACAGTGGTCTGCGGTCCGAAGGGCAGTGGGGAGCTGGCTTTCTGCTTTCTGTTTGGACCTTAGAGGTGAGCAGCTTCTTGAGTTGAGCAGAGATGGAGCCCTTGTCACCGGAATTCAAGCTTGTGCAAATTTGGTCACTCGGCACAAGCTAGGCGAGGACAGGTGAAGGCCAGCTGCCCTCAGGGGGCCATGTGGGCTGATCAAAGACCAAGCCTTTGTGACAGCCCAAGGATCAAGTACTGGGAAGGCCACCTGTCCCTTCAAGTCTTAGCGGGACTGAGGCCCCTGAAGCTTTCCCAGGAATCTGGGGGGAGAGGTATTTCCAGAAATGTCTGGATGGAATTTTCTTCCATGGAGATAATGTAAGTTCAGAAAAATTTTTTTTGTCAAAAATAACAATCCTAAAAACTTAAGTGAACTCAGACATAACATACAAATAAACATATGCAAACATATGCATACACATAAATGTACATACCATGCATATTCACACAAGTACATATACACATGTATGTATGTGTGTAAATAATTGTATGTGTGTGTGTGTGTAGTAATATGCACGGATCTTCACTTTACAATTCAATGGGTTTTACACAATGTCCGGATCAAGAAAAACAATTTTCCTAAAAACTTAGGAGAATTTCCAGCTAATAAAAACACTGTTACCTCATTTCCGAGGTAGCCTATTTCAACCTAATCACCCTTTTCAAAGTCACATACATGGACTCATCCAGTTCACTCTCCTTTGTATTTGTCTTTTGGTCAATGTCTGTTGTTCCTGGTGGACTAGTTCTTTCTTTTTATACTTAGTATATAAAAACACCAACATTCATTTACTTATTGTACTGTTGTGAACCCTTGGGGTTTTTTCCATGTTGAGCTTCTATGAGTACACTGGGGTTCCTGTGAGTATAGCTGTGTCAGACTTGGGTGCACATCAGTACTCACTTCTCCTGGGTGCATGTCTGCGAGTGGCTTCTGTGGTAGGCCCATGTTGATCTCTGCTAACATACAGCCAAGCCAAGATGCTGCGCCAACTTACCCTCCAACCAATGTGCACAAGTGTGCCAGACACTCACCATTCCCACCAACGCTTGACGTTCCTGGTCTCATTTTATTTCAGCCGCTCTGGTGGGTGCATATCTGTTGGAATCACATTGTGGCTTAATTTGCATATCACTGATACGTAATGACATTGATGTTTTTGTAGCTTATTTGCCATTTGGATATTCCCTTTCGTGAAGTCAATATCATAAAGTTCAGGTCTTTTGCTGACTGAAAAAGGTGGTAGGTTTTTTGGGCTGATTTGTAGGGGTTTTTTTTATGTATTATGGATAAGAATTTTTGCTTTGTTGTAAATGCCTTATTCTGCTCTGTGGCTTGACTTTCCATTTTCCTTAATGGAGATTTGATGAACAAAAGTTTTTCATTTTAATCAAATACAAATTATTACTCTTTTCTTTTGTCATTGCTGTGTGTGTGTGTGTGTGTGTGTGTGTGTGTGTGTGTGTGTGTGTGTGTGTTTTATTTAAGAAGTCTTGGCCTGGGGCANCATTGTGAAAAAATTTTTAAATAAAAGTAATCATTGTGGAGTTTCCTCAAAAAAGTTAAACATAGATCTTCCTTACGATCCAGCAACTGCACTAGTAGGTATTTACTGAATGAATACAGAACACACTACTTTAAAAGTTTACATGCATCCCAGTGTTTATAGCAGCATTATCTACAATAGCAAGATATGGGAAGAGCCCAAGTGCCCATTGACCAGAGAATAGATAAAAAAAGATGTGCTGTAGCCACAATGCAATATTACTCAGCCATAAAAAAGAATGAAATCTTGCCATTTGCCATGACATGGATGGAGCTAAAAAGTATAATACTAAGTAAAATAAGTTGCTCAGAGAAAGACAAGTACTATATGATTTATATGTGGAATTTAAGGCACAAAACAAATCAGCAAAGGGAAGAGAGAGAAAGAGGAGAGAGAGAGAGAGGGAGAGAGAGAGAAACAGATTCTTAATTAAAGAACAAACTTATGGTCACCAGAGGGGAGGTGAGTGGGGGGAGGGGGTGAAATAGGTGATGGGGTTTAATGATGAGCACAGGGTGCTGTATCGAAGGGTTGAGTCACCATATTGTACACCTGAAACTAGTATTACGCTGTCTGTTAGCTAACTGGAATTTAAATAAAAGCATAAAAAAGGTAGTCTTTGTTATGATGGGGGCTGTCTACCATCTCTCTGTTTTCAAATTTTACTATCTGTTTGTCCCTTTATTGCCTTTTTGTTATTTTGGACTGATCAAATACTTCAGTTTCATTTCTTTGCCTCTCTTGTCTGTAAGCTGCACAGTCTTACATTCCTTTCTTGGGGAGAGCCCTAGAGATTCCCCTGTGCATCCCTGAGTTACGCCAGCCTAATCAGGTTTTTGCTTCTCTAATATCCTGAATAATATAAACATTTTTCAACAATTTAACATTACTACCTGTGCCCATTTATTCTGCTCTTATGATATATTTTTACTAGTATATCAGCCACCCACAATATGTGATTACTTTAGTATAAAGCACTCACATTCTTTCACATTTACACACTTATTTGTCTCTTCCAGTCCCCTGTATTCCTTCTGAGGTACCAGAATCATCTATGATCATTTTTTTTAATGTTTTATTTATTTCTGAGAGAGAGAGAGAGAGAGAGAGACAGCGTGAGCAGGGGAGGGTCAGAGAGAGAGGGAGTCACAGACTGAAACAGGCTCCAGGCTCTGAGCTGGCAGTCAGCACAGAGCCCGACGCGGGGCTCGAACCCACGAACCGTGAGATCATGATCTGAGCCGAAGTCGGACGCTTAACTGACTGAGCCACCCAGGTGCCCCCATCTATGATCATTTTTATTAACCAAGAACTTTTTCTTTCTGCTTTCTTTCTTTTTTAGCATTTAAATGTTTGCCTAAAAACATATTATTTCACCTTTAAAAAATCCAAATCAGCTTTACTGAGAAATAATATAAAGTCAATGAAATTTACCAATTTTAAGTGAAATCGTATCATACAGAATTCTCCCATCAAGGCCCCTTTCTACCTTTCTGTCAGCGACCTCCTTTCTTTCCTGCCAGTCTTTGACCGCCACTGACGCACTCTTTCTCAGCCTAGTTTTGTCCGGAATGTGATACAGTCTTTTCTCCTTGAGAATGAAGTGAGACCCTTCCATGTTGCAGTGAGTAACAATGTTCTATTCTGTCTATCACTGAGTAGTATTTTGATGAATGGGTATGCCACAACATGTTCATCTGTTCACCAGCTAAAAATCATTCGAGTTGTTTTTGATGTGGGGCCATTTTGAATAAAGTTGCTATGAACATTCATAAATAAATCGGTTTGTGGACACATGCCTTTGTTTCTCTTGGATAAATGCTTTGAAGTGATATTGCTCAGCCAGAGGGTAGATGTTCATGTCAATTTTATAAAAAAGAGAAAACTGTTGTCCCAAGGGGATGTACCATTTTACATCTCTACCAGAAATTTATGAGAATCATAGAAGCTTTTCACCAATTCTGGAGACTCAAAAGCAAGTATCCAAATGTGGCTTTAGTGGCATTTATTTAATAGCTAATGATATTTAACATTGTATCTTTTTTAATGTTGTATCTATTCAAAATGTTGCCCTTTTAAAAGTTAATTTGTTTTGCTGCGCCTGGGTGGCTCAGTCAGTTACACATCTAACTTGATTTTGGCTCAAGTCATGATCTCACAGTTTGAGAGTTTGAACCCCTTGTCGGGCTCCATGCTGACAGTGCAGAGCCTGCTTGAGATTGTCTCTCTCTCCCTCTCTCTGCCCCTCCACTCGCTCAAGAATGAATAAATTAATTTAAAAAAATTTTAAGTTACGTGAGAGAGAGAGAGACAGAGAGTGCGCGGTGGAGGAGCAGAGAGACAGGAAGAGAGAGAATCCCACCAACGTCCTTCAGTGTGGAGACTGATGTGGGGCTTGAACTCATGAACCATGAGATCATGACCTGAGCCAAAACTAAGAGTCAGACACTTAACCAAATCACTTAGGTGCCCTGAATAAATAAACTTAAAAAAATTAATTTGTTTTATTATTATTTTAATGTAAGGTATTTTAAGTATATTCTGAATACAAGTCTTTTATCAGATGTATATCTTGTAATTTTTTTATAGTATGTGGCTTCCCTACGATTTTCATAAAGATGCCTTTCTAAAAGCAAAAAAAGAAAATAAAAAAGTTTTAATTTTGATGATTTTTTTTCTTTTATAGTTTATGTTTGCCCAACCCAACGTCAGAAAGATTTTTCTCCTATGCTTTCTTATAAAAGTTTTGTAGTTTAGTTTTTATATGTTCTTATATTTAAGCACATCTTTCATTTCTGATTAATTTTGTGAATGTTTTAGGAGATGATATTTGTTTTTCCCACATGTTATCCAATTTTTCTAAGACCATCAGTTGAAGAGAATGTCATTTCTCCACTGAATTACCTTGGCATCTTTGTCAAAAACTGATCAGATAAATGTAAATTATTTCTGCACTCTTTATTATGCTCTATTACTTTACGTCTTCCTATGTCAATATTGTATTAGCTCAATTACTAACTTTATAATAATTCTTGAAGTTATGTATCATAAGTCCTCTAAATTTGTTCTTAATTTCCAATATCAATTGGCTTATTCTAGATCTTTTGCTTTCTACATAATTTTTAAAATCAGCTTCTTGCTGATTGTTCAGAGTTTGCTGAGATTTTTATTGGGATTATATTACGATATAGATCAGTTTATCAAAGGAGGATATATTAACAATATTGAGTTTCTAACTTATTTGGTTAAATTCTCCATATGAATTTCATACTTTCATGTTACTGTAAATGGCACTTTCAAATTTCTAATTTCTAAATGTTTACTACTTGTATATAAAAATACAATTTATTTTTATATATTGGCCTTTATCCTAAGATTTTGATAAACTCAAATACTAATTTAACATGTTTTTTTTAATTAAAAAATATTGTCAAGTTAGCTAATGGACAGTGTATACAATGTACTCTTGACTTCTGGAGTAGATTCCCATGATTCACCACTTATATACAACACCCAGTGCTCGTCCCAGCAAGTGGCCTCCTCAGTGCCCATCCCCCATTTTCCCCTCCACCCCGCCTCCAAATCAACCTTTAGTTTGTCCTCGCTATTTAAGAGGCTCTTATGGTTTGCCTTCCTCTCTGTTTGAAACTATTTTCCCCCCGTAGAGATCAAGGAACTAACAGTTTTTTGCTGTTTTTTTTTGTAGGTTCCTTAGGAATATTACAGAAATAATTATAGTCTCTGTGAAGACAGTTTTATTTCCTACTTTCTGATCTGTATGCCTTTATTTCTTTTTCTTGCCTATTGACTGGCCAGCATCTCCAGTGTAATACAGTATAAGATATGATGAGAGCAAAGGGCTTTGTCTTGTTTCACTTATGGCAAAAAATAATCTCTTTCACCAAGAAGTATGATGTTTGTTATAAGTTTTCATAGGTGCCCTTTTTGGGAAGTTGAGGAAATTCCCTTCTATTCCTAGTTTACTGAGTTTTTTTTTTTTTTAATCAGTATGAAGAAATTCTCTTGTTTTCATTTTTCTGTGAGCTTCTTTTATAAAAATCATAAATGACTGTTGTATTTTGTCAAATTCTCTTGTATTTATTGAGGTGATCATTGTATAAGATTTTTTCTTAAAAAAATTTTTTTAATTTATTTCTGAAAGAGAGAGAGAGACAGCGTGAACAGGGGAGGATCAGAAAGAAAGGGAGACACAGAATCTGAAACAGGCTCCAGGCTCTGAGCTGGCTGTCAGCACAGAGCCCAACGCGAGGCTCGAACCTACAAACCACGAGATCATGACCTGAGCTGAAGTCGGACGCTCAACCGACTGAGCCCCCAGGCGCCCCTTAAAATATTTTTTAGTCTGTTAATAAAGTTAATTACATTAACGGATGTCCCAGTGTTGAAACAGCATGGCCTCGCCGAGGTGAGCTCCATTCACCTCAACTATTATCTTTTTAATTTATTTCTGGAATCGGTTAGTGAAAAGTTTTGGTAAGAATTTTAGTATGTGGTTTTATTTTCTTGTAATATCTTTGCCTGGTTTGGTGCCTGCTCATGTGAGCTTTAGAAAATGAGCTGGGTCATGTTTCCATCTATCTTGTATTCTGGAAGTTTGTGTAGGATTGTTGTTTTTCCCCATTAATGTTTGATGTAATTCACTACTCTAGCCATCTGAACATGGATTTTTTTTTCCTATGGAAAGTTTTAAAAATACACATCCAATTTCTTTAATTATTATATGGCTATTCATGTATTCTTTTTTTGAAACTTTTGTCTTTTTTTGAGCATTTTCTTCATTTTTCTTAGTTCATATTAATAGGCATAAATTTATCCTTAATATTCCCTAACATCCTTGTGTTTTTTTCTAGCATCTACCATGATGTCTTCTATTAATTTCCGGTATTGGTGATCTGCATCCTCTATATTGTTTTTCTTTTCAGTTGGGTCAAGGCCAAGGGTTTACCACAATTGTATCGACATTTTCAAATAATTCAATTTTATTCCATTGACTTGTTTCTACTTTTTTATGTTTTCTATTTCATTGATTTCTGCTCTTACCTTTCTTATTTTCTTTCTTCCATGTACTCTCAGTGAAACTCTCTCTTTTTGTTGTTGTTTCTAAGATCTTCAGGGTAGAAGCTGAAGGCACTAATATTAGGCATTTCTTTTATTCTAAGATAAGCATTTTGCTTTTTTCAACTTTATTCAGTTTGAAATATTTTCTAATTTATCCTGTGATTTCTTCTTTGACTCACATTTATACTTCTGTGTGATGTTTAATTTTCAAACATTTCTGGGTATTTCCAGTTATCTTTCTGTTATTTATTTCCAGTTTAACTGCATTACGGGCAGAGGATACACTTCACCTCTTAAATTCTCCCTAAATTTTGTTTTGTTCTGTTTTACTTTCTCAGAATATGGCCTATCTTAGTGAATGTAAGAAGGACAATCTGAAAAGAACGTATATTCCACTGTTGCTTGGGAAGATGTGCCATAAATATCAAATAGTTCAGATTGACTGAGTTCATATTAGGATCCCTACATCCTCCATCCCAGATGCTGCTGTCATCATATACTCTAATCCTGCGACATAAAACCCACAACACACTGTTGGTATTTTTTTGTGAACACTTCATTACCTTTTAAATCTATTAAAACCATAAGTGAGTGTCTTATATACCTACAGCTATGGTTGCCATTTCTAGTGTCCTTCAGTACTTTAGATACATTGAAACTTCCACCCAAAATAGTTTCCCTTCTGCCTGAGGAAATTATTTCAATACTTTTGGTGTGCGTGTGTGCTGTGCCTAACGTCTCCAGCTTCTGCTTATCTGATCAGTCTTTATTTCTCTGTTATTCATGAAAGATATTTTTACTAGGTAAAGAATTTTCAGTTGACAGCCACCCCCCCACTCCCCTGCTTTTTACACCAGAAGACGTCTTAACTGTGTCTGGCATGCACTGTGGCTGAAGAAAATTTGCCATCTCCTTTATGTTTCCCCTCTTTGTGCAGCGTGGCCTTTCCCTCCTCTGGCTGCTTTGAACATTTTCTCCTTATTACTCTTTCCAGAATTTTGATTATGATGTTCTGTAGTGTGGTTTTCTTTAAGTTGATGTTTTGAGGGGGGGGGGGGATTTATAAACCTTGTTGTATCAGTGGATTCATAGTCCTCATTAAATTTAGGAAAAGAGATATATTTTATACATTTATATAATATTCTATATGTTTACATATAAATCTGTGTGATTTATATTACACACACACACACACACAAACCCAGGGTGCTTTTCATTCAGATAGTTCTTTCCATACACGGCAATCCCATATGACTTTGGGGACATTCTGTTGCTTTCTATCATATATACCATAATATATATGACGTATACATTTTTAAAACTTTTACGATCACAGTTTTCGTAACTCTTTCAAAGTCCTTTGTCTTCTAGTTCCATCATATCTATAATTCTGATTTTTTAATTAGTTAATTATTCTCCTAGTCAGTAGTCATATTTTCCTGATTCTTTTTATGTCTGGCCATTATTTGTTGAGTGACAGGTATTGTGATTTCTTTTTCTTTTTGATTGCTGGATTATGTTGTATTCCTTCAAAAGGTGTTGAGTTTGCTTCTGGTGTGTGGTTCAGTTCAAAGCCAGTTGTATCTTTCCGAGGTCTTGCCACTCTGGGCCCAGAGGGGCTGTGGCTCCCAGAGCTAAGTTAGGGCCACTACTATGGTGGCGATGTCTGAGCCACCATCAATGCTCTGCTCACGATGAGGTCTGTTGGTGGCAAAGTGAAGAATTTTCAGTCCTGTGTCAACTCCAAACCTGCTCCATCTAGTTCTTTTAGTGGCTTCTCTTTACCCCAACATAATCCTCTGCATTGGCCCAGCCGCCATTGCTCCAAGAGAAGAAGAGACCGTCGGTATCAAATCACTGAGGGCAGTTCCTTCACTCTCTGGGATGTGGTTTCTTTCGTTCTGAGTGTGCTCCCAGTTCTCAAATATCTTTAAAATATGATTTTCCACATTTATCTTATTTTTATCTTGTTATCTTATTATAGTGAAACATTGGCATTTATGACCCACTACAATCCACTTAGAAAAATGAGAGATTTCTTACAGGCCCAAGTCTGTAGAAAAAAAAATGTACTCAATATAGAGAAGCATCTTCATAAAATGTGCCAGTTATTCAACAATGTGGAGTTTATCTATAAATTCTTGTGAGATAGCAGTGCTAGTAATGTATCACAACACACACACACACACACACACACACATATACCTGAAGGAATCAGAGTTTTCGCCTTTACAAAGCTTACAGGTATTAGAACATTAAGAAAATAAAAGAAGACTTTCCACCTTGACCTTGACTGTAGAACAGGGTAACCTACTCATATTCCACAACATCAGAACATCAGAAACAAATAAAAAAAAAAATCTCGTGGCCAACCTTGAAGAATGGTTTCAGAAGACCTTTCTATACTTCCTTGTCTCCTTGTTTTCTGTCCCATTCCTGGGCTCAGGCAACTCTCTATCTTACTGGCTAGTTCCTTTTTCTATGTCTTGTGCTTCCTTTGGATTTCATGGCTGGGGGGGGGGGGTCTATGTTCAGTGCTTCATTTACCTCCCTTATCCTAGCTTCTGTGATCAACACCTGCTCAATCAATCTTCCCCGTTCATGCCTCACCCAGCAACCACTCACCTCAACTTTCTCTTCCTAGACTGACATCAGCTCATGGAGATGTGGAAATTGAACAAAAATGCTCCTGGTATAATTATATACAAACAGAGTGTGAAGCAGAGTGTGAGCCTCTGGAGAAATACAGAATCCCACCAATGTTAAACCATAAGAATAGGGGAAATAGGCTTTATGGTTAAGAGAGTATTGGAAATATTTAAGATAGATGAGGCATATGCATGAGGACAGGTTAGGTAAGAGAAGAGCATTCTAGATGGAGGGAGCAGAATGAGCCATGTCATGGAGTCATGTGATAAGAAAGCAAAGTTTAAGCTGAGACGTAGAGGAGATTAACACTTTTTGAAGAAACAAGTTGAGAGAGATGTTCTCTACTGGTACGTTTGAATGCTCTGAGGCAGAAAGCCATGTCCAAGTGTGTGCTTTACTGAGTTCACAGTGTGGTCTTTGTTTCCAGCGATGACTCATGTTCTTAACTCAGTGTGTCAGGGAAAATTGTGCACTGCTCAGATTATCCTTGACAAAACTCTTTATTCTCCAATAACGTACAACATCCAGGAATGCTATCTGTTGGAGAGCCCATCATAGCGAGCTTTCTTCCAGTGTTGTCATAGATTCTGTATTTGAATACAAGATGACTTCGCTGGCATATGGGACGGAGCTGTATTCTATAAAAAGGGTATATCTGTAAGAATGGGACCAAGGAGCTCTCAGCTCCAGGGGAACTTTGCGGAATTCACACACGTTACTTGCATGTAAGTCCTGGCCCATTGGGACTGCTTAGGATGAATTGTGGTGGAAGATCGTGTGATTGGTGAGACCAATGAAGAGGCTGTCTTGACTTCAAGGGAGAAGTGCTTGAAATTTAGCTGTGGCACAGGCACTTTGGAAGACTCAAACTGTTAATTGGTTTGAGTGCTGAGATTTCAACAAAGCAGATGACTTGTGTGTCTGGAAGGACAACAGGCTGCATTCTGTGACGTGAAGGGAGGGTGTTGTGCTGGAGGTGCAGGTGGGCACCCAGGTAGAGATGCTTTGTGGACAGACAGACACAAAGCTGGATCCAGCAAAAGGGCTAGAGCTGCAGACTGAAAGCTGCCTATACATGTCACATTTGGAACTTTATAGGCTTGAGTAAGATCTTATGGACATAGCTAGAGATTAATCAATGAGTTTGGATTCAGAAAATTCTTGGGAGACTGGCCAGCTTTATCTTGGCCATTGTGAGCCACCTCAGTTATGTTACCTAGATCATGGCAGGTATGAGCCAAGCCATCATCTCCTTTCATCCTATAATTGTTCTTGATCTCTTCATTCCCAGTGGGTATTCTTGTTGGGGATGGTTGCGACCCGGTTGATTCTGCCTAGGTGTGGTCTTCATTACCCCCAATGAATGAATATATCAACAGAGGGGCCAAGGCTGGGGCCGGCCACCTGATCACCTTCCAAACACCAGCCACGTACTGAAGTACAGATCCGGGAACCCAACCAGCCCCCAACTTTAGCAGGTGTTTGAGTTTGGCCCTTCCAAAGGATAAGTCATAATTCCCATTTTATTTAACTGGAATGGTAAAGAGAATAATGCAATCATGTTTTATTTACACAACAGTACTTTTTAATACCCCATTAGATATGTATAATTCATGAAGATCCCTGTCATGTTTTACCTAGTCTTTCTTTCCCTCCCGCCCTGGAAATTTACACAATTTATTTTTATAATGTTTCAATGTAAAACTAACACCATATTGTGAGCAAGATTTCATAGTTTACATAATTTCCATGGATTTATTGCTTGTGGTTTCATGTATAAATCATAGCAATATCACAAATTAGAAATTGCTTCTCTGGCTTGTCCATTATATTTATAGATAGGGCCATAATTACTAAAGTATTTATTTTTGAAGTCTCTTGGTTTGGTTCCAATCTCATTTATTATGGTGCATTATTTCCATAATGCTGTTTATTAGTTGGTGCCAGTCAATATTATAACACGTCCGCTGTGCTTGCAGCCAAGTCACAGAATAGATACAAAATTCTGACTCACAGCCTTTACTAACCTGCCAGTTGTCTGTTAATGAAACTAATTGAACCCCTTTTCAGAAGCATTTATAAGATGCATGTTTACTATGGTGTACACAGCGACAGGGCGCAGAGACCTAGATGTATAGAGGATGTTGTTGACATGTAACAGTCCTTGTTTTTTTCTTTGTGAAATAATAAAAGTGGCTTAGGTGGGGGTGGGCGTCTTTAACCCACAGTTTGCAGAGCTCTGATTATCTTCGAAGGGGACCTAAGGGAGGTGTCTAAGAACCTGGGACCGTTCCTCATATGATAACGAGATCAGCCTCCCTTTTGTTTTGAATATTGGGTCTCCATGCATAATTACGTTTGCATAAATATTTCCCTAGGCCTAGTCGGCTGTGATTTCATGAGACAACCACTTAGATTGCTATGGATATGACAAAACAATAGTTAGATCATGAGCACACGAAGCTCTTTGCCATGGACGCCTGCATGTGTGGAGGTGCCTGGAGGAAAGAGGGGAGGGTGGGGAGCACTTATTTTTTTAATTTTTAAAAAATGTTTACTTATTTTTGAGAGAGAGAGAGAGCCAGAGCCAGAGCATAAGCGGGGTGGGGCCGAGAGAGAGGGAGACATAGGATCCGAAGCGGGCTCCGTGCTTACAGCAGAGGGCCTGATGTGGGGCTCGAAATCACGAACCCTGAGATCGTGACCTGAGAAGTCAGACGCTTAACCAACTGAGCCACCCAGGCGCCCCAGAAGCCAGCTTTTAAATGAGAGAAGCAAGACTTAGCACAGTCACCAAGCCGTGCTCGCTGAGGAAACAGAAAGGACGGAGGCCACGTTCCCTCCCAACAGCCTCCCACTTCAGACGACAGATGTGAGGAAAGCAACGCTCCAAGACTCCGGGCTGCAGCCTGGGCACGAGGGAACGCAGAGCACGGCCTCCGGGCTGGCTGGGCCACCCTGCCGGGGCAGCGCCCGCCTGACGTGGGTTAGACGTTAGCCACGGACAGCCATCACCGCCACTGCCATCCGGCTCACCTTCCTGGGGGCACACTCTTCCGACCTGCATCCACGGCGGACGCCGCGTTACAGAAGCCTGCGTAACTCTTTCCTAGAGAAGTTCCAGCCAGCGCTACTGGGAAGACATTGAAGGGCAGAAGCCCGGGAGATGCGTGGCAGGGGTGGAGGGTGATGGGCATGGGCTGGTGGGAGCAGGCACAGCGGAGAAGAACACCCCTGACAGCCTTGCGTTCCTGTGGAGGGACTGGCCAAAGCCTCTGCAGCCCTCCTGGCAGGTGCTGGGCAGGAAGCTCCGGGAGCTGGGAGGTCCGGGGTGTCCCGGCAGCTCAGGAATTTCCACCTCGCTCTTCAGCTAATTCCGAGACTGTGTGTGCTCAGCGAACGTCAGGTGAGCCGGAGATGGAGACAGTAGTCCAGACCATCCTGGTGAAGAGCGGAGGTCGTAGGTGTGTCATGACTCGGACTTCCATTCTTCGTCAAGCAACCCACGGGAGCGATACTTTTGAATGTAGCGGTTGCTTTGCCCTGATTTGCAAGCTCATTGAAAGTTCTGGTAGGGAGGGGCGCCTGGGTGGCTTAGTCGGTTAAGCGTCCGACTTTCGCTTAGGTCATGATCTCGCGGTCCGTGGGTTCGAGCCCCGCGTCGGGCTCTGTGCTGACTGCCAGCTCGGAGCCTGGAGCCTGTTTCAGTCTGTGACTCCCTCTCTCTCTGACCCTCCCCTGCTCACGCTGTCTCTCTCTCTCTCTCCTAGAAATAAATAAAACATTAAAAAAAAATTTAAAAAAAAAAAAAAAGAAAGTTCTGGTAGGGAGTCTTTCCCGGGCCACACGACCATGAGTGCTGTTCCCCTAGAAAAGTGAGGGAGCGGGGACTCCCAGAGATGGGTGCTGGGACAGCCCTGTGCCCTGCCCTTAACAAAGTGCCACCGTCCAGCCGACTGCTGGCGTCCTCCGTCTCCACAGCCAGAGGCAATCCACCATCCACACTTCCCACAACAAGCACACCCTCTTCTGCCCTGGCCCCACACCCAGCCACCTGCCCTTCTGCGTTCTTACTCGTGGTCACGTGGTGTCACCATCACCGGCCACCTCCTCTATATTCGACTTTTCCCGTGCCCGGACACAGCCGTCACACCACCAATTGGTTGATTTGTTAAGCTTCTGGTACTGGCATCCTCAACCCTCAGGACCCCTGGGGTCCTCACACTGAGGCTGCCCCCTCACCACCATGTCCTCCCCTCCCTCGACTGGAGAGTGCCACCAAAGTCCACTTTTTAGAGCTCAGGTTTGAGGGACTTTCATTCTCTTCCCTCCCAGTGAATCCAGGAGAAAATAACGCCTTCTCAAGCGAGTATGCCAAGGGTTGCATTTCTAAGAGCCCAAACGACCACAAACTTACCTCCTCATTATTTCTATCCAAAGACTCCATGCTTTAGCTGCTCCAGACCATGCCTACTGACCAGCATTTCTGAATGGTTTTGTTCCGTCATGATTTTGCACCTGCTCTCTGCCCCATCCTGCAGTGTCTGTGCATCTGCGCTGACCTAAATTCTCCTCATCAGTCCCACCCGACGGTCCCCTCCCAGCCCACTTCCCCTTCACACGCCATCCCAGGGCATCTGCCGCCCGCGTGACTCGGCCACCAGATGCATTTCCCTTACTCAGTCTGAAAACACAGGAGTCATCGTGCTTTTCCTTTTCAAAGCTGAGAACGTGCACAGATAGACTCAGTCTCCAAACATCGGAGGTAAAACCCACCGAAGCTCTTCAGCTTCTTCTGGAGGGTCTCGAGTTACCTTTGTTGGGAAAAGAGCAAAACAAAGATAAAGAATAGCAACATTTTATGGCTCCAGCAGCAGAATGAGAAAATGTGGGAAGGAGTTTGTTTATGTTGTGTCGTTTCAGAGTCTGTCTTTTGTTACAGAGCTGGAGAAGAAAGTAGAAGCTTCCAAAGGTCCTCAGCTGCTAACCGCTATAAACTTCTGCCTCAAGCATGTGATGACCACAGTGCTTGGAAAACACTGTGCGTTTATTTCATACAATCTGTGTGTTTGTAAGAAATGGAGTTTGTTTGTCTATGTTGTATATGAACTCACCAGCCCTGTGTTAACTGACCCACTTCTGCATAATAGATATAGATTTAGTTACACATTGGAAAGGTTGTAGAGTCTTCTGTTCACCTGGAGACGTGACTGTGATTTACCACTCTCTCTGTAGGGTGTGCTTTGCCTTTGCAAAGGTATGGTGTTGGTGGGTTCAAGATGGGTAAAAATGAGACTGAAGCCTGTCTTTCTCCCTAACACTTCCTCTAGACCAAAAAAGCAAAATTTAATTGTTATCCTTTTTTTTTTTCCTAGCTCCTTAACCTTAACAATAATTCAAATCTTTCTTGGCCACCTTTTTCATTTCTTTCTTTTCTTTTCTTTTCTTTCTTTCTTTCTTTCTTTCTTTCTTTCTTTCTTTCTTCTTTTTTTAAAAGTTTTTTCCAATGTTTATTTACTTCTGAGAGAGAGAGAAAGAGTGTGAAGGGGGAAGGGCAGAGAGAAAGGGAGACACAGAATCTGAAGCAGGCTCTAGGCTCTGAGCTGTCAGCACAGAGCCCGATGTGGGGCTCAAACTCATGGACCAAGAGATCATGGCCCGAGCCGAAGTAGGACACTTAACGACTGAGCCACCCAGGTGCCCCTCATTGATTTTTTTTTTCTTTCTAACCAGTCTCTTTATATTTGGATCATTCACAGTGAAGTCCCTCTTTCTTTTTCCTTTTCAGCAGTAGCATGCTATGGTCTCTGTTTGGACAGAAGTTTGTGGACAGTTTCCTGTCCTTGCTACATGCATGTGTTGGAATTTTCAGCTTTTTGTTCCCCATTTGGGTCCCCCAGCTCCCACTCATTTTTAATTTAGAACTTCCTATGGATAGCTTTTAGGTCTCCAGACCTTCAGGTCTCCAGAGGTCGTCCGTGGTGTGCCTGCTGGTGTTGTGGCTGTTGAGCATGTGTGCCCTCTTGGGACGGCTCCTCACGAAGAGTGGGAACTGGGTAGCCATCACTCGGCTGAATAAATTGGAAAATGCAGAATGTAGTGTGCAGACCCACGGTCCATATCATGTGTTTCCAAAGTTACATGTGTTAACCTAGAGACTGTAACCTGTAGCAGATGGGACATTTTGGTAAGCCATCTGGTGAGCTGTCCTGATTAACAAAGGTGGGACTTCCTATCCTTGGTGCTATGGACAGTTAGAGTCAGATGATTGAGGTGCAGGTACCTCCTTCAAGTCAGCCTTTTTGTATCCTTTCGATAAATACCTAGTAGAGCAAAAATTGCTGGGTCATAGGGTAGCTCTTGCTGGAGGGGTTGTGGGTGGGGAACGGGCTTGATAGGTGATGGGCATTAAGGGGGGCACTTGTTGGGATGAGCACTGGGTGTTCTATGTTACTGATGAATCACTAAATTCTACTCCTGAAGCCATTATTATGCTATATGTTAACTAAGTTTGATTTAAATAAAAATTAAAAAATAATAATAATTTTAAAACTCTAAAAAAAGTCAGATAATTCACCACATTGACTGACTGTCTTCCGCATTAAAGGATGTTGAACGCCATCTGTACTTTCTACCCACTAGATGCCAGCAGCACCCCCTACCCAATGTGACAAAACAAAATGTCTCCAGACATTGCCACATGTCCCCACAGTGGGGGGTCATTGGCAAAGTTGTCCCTGGTAGAGAACCACTGATCTAAGATCAGGTACTAATTAAGGACAGGTGTCCAACGCCAATATATAGGAAGACGAACACGGAAAAATGAAAGAGATTTTAGTCCGGCATGTTGACGACTGTCAGAATACATTAAATACATCACATCAGTCCCATGCAAAATATTCCTTTTGAGTGATTTTGTGTGTGTGTCTGCATAACAGCAGTTTCAAAGGAAAATAGTTTTGCTTGAAGTGGGAATTTATCCAAAGGTGAAGTAAGAGGATCACATCCAACATTTGCCCTGGAAAGATTCAGAATTCTTTTTCTCTTGACAGTAGAAGGAGGGTTTTTTCTTCTTTCTTTCTTTCTTTTTAATTTTTTTTCACTTTGGGTCCACCAGGGATATCTCAGATTCAGAATAAAGTATTGATATTCCACAAAAGACAAGTAAAAAGGACGAATGTTCAAGCTCTCAGTTGCAAATGTTGTGCAGAAAGATTTCCCAGAGTGTCAAGAAGAGGAGAGTTTTTTTCTTTTCAGCAAAAAGTGCGGGAACCTTAGTTAACTTGCAGAAATAAAAAGGAAATAGGGACCTGCCTGTCACTCAAAACTAGTTGCAAAGAAATCAGGGATCTAGCACCAGAACTGGTTTTAAATAACTCACTCTGCTCCATTCTGCTTGGACACGTTCCCCGGAAAAAAGCCTCAGCAGGTCTTTAGTGGAAGTCAGAGGAGGGACGCGCTCGGCTCTGCTCCGTCTAAGGCATCTGCAGCTCCTTGCGCCGAGGCGGGGATGCAGACGTCATGGGGACACTCCCACAGCCCACTGTGGCACCAGTGACACTTTCACTCTCCCACTGGTTGATGTCTGCCTTTCTTTTCATCTCATACGAGTGGCAGAAGCCAGCCTAGTTCTCAGAGCTGTGCTCGTTCAGATCCTCGGGTGAGAAAGAGATCATTGCGTGTGCGGAGGCCGAGGGAAGTAGAATGAAATGATCTGGATCTTGAAAGCTGGGGGCACTTTGTCCGCGGCCAGGGCCCTAACGCAGCCCGATCCTTGTGCCTGTGAACGGCAATTCCCGCAGGAACGTCCCCAAGCCCCTGCTTTTGGATCCATCCCAGTTGATAGCATGCGGCCTTTTTCCTGCTTGAAGAAGCTTGTATTCATCACTTAGAAGGAGACCAGTTCAGAGCGAAGGGAATCTCGCAGTTTCATCAAATGCTTTGGGTTTCACGTCTCCCACATCAGAACGCTGATTGCAGGGTCCTATGCAGAGAGAGTTTCTAATTCATGGCTCCTTGCTTGGTTACAAACCACAGCGTAAAGTCTCAGCCACTTGCAATGGAACCTGTGCTCAAGTCCCAGCAGTGCCGTCCCAGAACCTTCCCTAATATAGGCTTGTTGAGTTTGTTCTCTATCCTCTAAGATTCTGACCACAGAGGGGCTTCCTGGAGCTTCCGACTCAAGGAGCACATCTGGTTCTCTTCAAGACCCCACACTGGACACAGAGCAGGGGCTCGGATTTCACTCCAATTTGCTACCCAACCCCAAATGTCTGGGAGTCTTGAGGAAGACTTCCTATGCCAGCCAAGGTGTATCCAAGATGGCGGCCCTCTTCCCGCAGCCGGGCCTTAGTAATGACCAAGTTGAGGAACCTGTGATGCCAACAGTACTTCAATAATCATTTTTTCTAACTGAGGAATGTGTTCTGGTATAAAATGGAAAGGTAGACGTGAGCCACAGTAGCCTGTACAAAAATATCCACCAACAGCAATATATCAGGATTTAATTTCAGAAACGCAAATCTAGAAAGTTGAACTCAACTTGGCCACATGGTGATTGGAGAAAGGCAGGGAGCTTTCTGGGCTGAGCCTGGCTTGCCTTTATTCAAAAATTATTCAGCACATGTTCACCGACTGCCACTAAGTGCTCAGTGAGAAGCTGGGGGAACATAAAGGGTAACAAGGTATAAAGACTGAAGACATCCGTGTTCAAGATGCTCAGAGACTGCTAAGCAGCTTGCACATATGCAGACCCGTACATTTTAGTAAGGCCAGGCACAGCAAAGCTAGCAGGCTAGGGGGAGGTAAGGAGAGATCTGACCAACTGAAGTGGGGGAGTCCAGGGTGGAGGAGTCAGGGAAGTTTGGTGGGGAAGGTAGGGTCAGCACCGCCCCACATTTGCTGACCTAGCATTTTCCTGATGACTTAAATCCATAGACTTCTACATTGGAGCCAGTGCCCTGCAGAGGGCTTGCCGAGCAGGGGATGCCAAAGTTGACCGCTTTCTGGTGCTGCAGGAATTCAGAGGGGCAAATTCTGGCAACGAGGCGTGGGGGTTCTCCACCAGTAATCACAGGCTGACATGTGCTAGGTGGGGAGAAGACACTCACAGCCAGGAGGGCCCCTGCATTCACCCTGCTCCGTGGAAGAACTTGGAGATCTTTCGGGAGTACTCAGCTGAGGCACGTGCACTTACCTCCTTCATCAGCTCTTGAACCCCAGCACCTGGCCTGATGGGGCTTATTCTCCTCCTCTCTGACCAGGGTGAAGCCTTCTGGAATCACATGTGAATCAGACCCTGATTCCATTTTAGAAGACAGCCTTGTTTGTACATGAAATAATCGTTTTCAGTAAATGATTTCTGTAAAATCATGTGTTTTACAGACCGCAGTATATGGTCCACTTACTGGAAGTCGAATTTTTCCCTTCAGGGTGGCCTGAACTCACAGTGGCATCCATCAGACTCAGGAACCCAGTGAGTCTCCCTCCCGGGGCTGGGCTGCCCAGAAGCAGGTGACAGGTCTCTTGCTCTCAGATGTTGTTGGTGCTGCTCTCTGGCCATATGGCATTACACCCTGGGTCCTCTGGTTGAAATAGCACATTCCTCTGGCTTTATGTGATATCACAGTTTTTCCAAAGTCTCTATGGCTTCTGCTCAAAGGCCCCATCACCATGGCTTCCCTGAGATTCTGTGCAGCCTTCCGGACACCTGCCCACCGGTCCCTCCCATCGTGCCTGGGGCTGGCAGGTGACCCACCATATGTAGGCTCTGACAGCACCCAGGTATTGAACTTGCCCTCCTTCGACCTGACCACAATGCTCTGTGTTTTCAGCCTCAGCTTTTCTTTGGCATGGAGCCTTCTGGAAGCTTGCTGTCACCACTTCTCAGACTATCTGGGGGCACAGATCCCTAATTGCCCGAGGTCACAGAGGAGCCTGCCAAGGTAATGGAAGTGAGGTGGCTTGCACTGGACCACCTGTGTGAGAGGAGGGTGCCAGACCAGAACCGGTGCCCTGACCTGCCCGAGCTCCCGGAGTAAGTATTCTTGTGGAGTTTGTCTGCAGTCAGTGAGCTCACCTGGGCCCGGCTCCTATATAGCTACCAGGTTCCTTTCCCTCTGCCCTACTTTCCATTCTTCCTTAATAAGCAAAAGAATGACACAGGAATAGACTGGGCATACGCTTTGTTTCAGCTCCGTCTGTAGTCTTAGGTTTAAAGATCTTTGCTCCAGGCATTGTAATTGGAGATGCACTTACTGCATTCCATTTGTAACTATTATTACTTTAAAATCTACATGCTAAGTGTGTGTGAGGAGAAGCCCTGATCATTATCAATATTCTAACCCACAGAAAATTAGTCAGGCACCTACCAGTTATAAATCCTCTACTCCAGGAAATATTTGTTGCCGGCAAAGATGATCCTGATGTAATGGAAGCATTTAATGTAGAAAATGTTGTTCTATTTCTCTTCTTGATAGCACCCGACAACCAGGGCGTCACACTGGGGGAGAGGGGCTGCAGGGGAGACTGCCCACGGAAAGCAATATGTTTGCGAGGCTGATCAATAAGAAGATTAACTTAACCTAGTAGAAGACTTATCAATCTTCTTATTGATCAGTTTAGCAAACATATTAGTGTGCTGGTGTAGCGTTGCAGGGCTGTCCGGATTGCGCTTCATCAGGTCCGGGGTAGATGAGCTGTCCCTGGCGCTGGCCATGGGACCTCTCGCTTACGGCGCGTGCACCGATAGGAAAGGTCACCTCTCTTCTCTTCCTGTGCAAGGGGGCCCCCAGAGAAGGAGATGGATGGAGATGCTGAGCACATTACGGAGATGGCTGTGATGAGCTGGCCTCAAAGCCAGCCCACAAGCTCTTGTTTGGAAAAGATTCCTGTGACTTCTCATTTACCAACAGAAAGAGCGTAACGTGAGCTTGTATTTGTTGAACATTTAGTGCATGCTGAAAGAAAATTATTTCAAGTATCCGCATTTGTGAGAGACCCCGGTGTGATAATTTAAGGCTCTTGCTCCTGGAGTGCAGAATCATAGATGGAAATAGCTACTCTTCAGACTCTAGTGCAAGCACTTTCATATTTTATCCAAAAAAAAAAAAAAAACACACAAAAATTAAACTCTGTTTTGAAATTTTTGGATAGATATCAAATACTTCAGTTTGAGTCATTGGTATGAAATAATGAAGAGGTTTTTGAAGTGATATTTATGTAGGTTTAAAACGTTTTATTTATCCATTCAAAAATATTTACTGTGCATAAAGTCTCTTTCAGCTTTTGGAGTCAGACCAGTCTATCCCATACCGCTCACGGTAAGCCCTCAAAGGGAAGAAAATGAAACAGAATTAGATGACATCATTTCCATGGGCTGGAGGGTAGCTTTCCTCTCTACTCATTCACAACACTAAGGAAATGGCAAATCCTGAGCTTAATTATTCACAATTAATATTATCTGCAACTTGAGTAATTTTATTATAAAACTGAATTCCCTTCCTAGCTAATTCCATAATTGTTTGCCTCATTTCACCTCATTTCATAAAGGATAAATACTTGGCCCAAGATCAGTTGCCTCTTATTTCCCTTCAAAACCTTTGGAACTGAAGTTCCATTCCAGAGGGACTCAGACACCATTACGTCTTAATGTATTAGAGACAGGAGAGATGTACAATGCTTCTTGCCGGGGAAAAATGTGCCTAGCTAAAAGAAAGAAAAAAAAAAAGAAAAGAAAAGAAACATTCATTTCTCTAAGGAACTCTTGATTTCTCTGGGGAATTCCTGAGAAAAATCCTGGACAGAGGAGTCAAACATTGGAGAATGGCAATGGCAATGTTATGGAGGAAACACAGAATGAGTGGGAAAGGCAACCTGTGATAATTACCTTTTTATCTCATGTAATTTTCAAGGCTTAAGCAGAGAAAATGAGGGAATCACTTATTGGGTAATTCATTCAACAATATTTCAAGAAAGCTTCATATTTTGCCAAGAATTGGGCCTGAAAGATGAAAATGCATGTCCTCTGACTTCAAGAAATTTCTAAGTCTAGACAGAGGGTGGGCATGTGGGGTCATGTCCATTTAGGGGAGCGTCTTTAAGGTACGCCACTTCTCCGCACTGGGGCGGGGCCCATATACCTGGAAGTGAGTTTTCCTCGTGGGAAACTATTCCAGGGGCCTCCATTGGTTGTGGGAAAGCAAGGCAGAAATCTTTTTTTTTTTTTTTTCCTAGAGAAAGAGAAAACCAGAATTTTAACTCATGTCTGTCTCCATGTGGGAAGCACTACAGGAAGGCAGTGTAACCGGCTGAGCAGATTCAGGTTGGGGTGGGGGGGCAGGTAAGCAGGAGGGGCGTGGCCACGGAAGTTTGGTGGCCCCTTGGGACCAGCCTGGGGCTCTGGTCATTTTCAAGTCTGTTTTAGCCAGTGTCTTACAGATGACCATGAAATACTCTGTCTGTCAAAATTGAAAAGCAAAATGAACCATCCTTGACCACCTACTTCTTTGGACGGGAACTTCCTGGTCTCCTGGCAAAGTGGTTCTGAGGTCTACAGTGGTGACTTTGGCTCATCATGGTGCGTCCACCACACAGAACACGGAGGGTTCTTTCTTTTGTGATGAATCCGCTCTGATTCAAGCCTGCGCTCTGTAACCAGCCCTGGGTGTGCACGTGTGCAGCTAACTTTGGAACCCGGGATGGGCCGCCGTACTTAGCAGGCGGGTTTCAGGGTGCATCAAGGCAGGGATGAGAGACTATTACTTTCTCCTTTAGTTTTTAAATTCAGGAATTATGAGTTAGCTTATATATCTTGATATTTGAAATTTAGGAACATTTAGGGGAAACACAATAATTTGAGGGCTTCTTGGTCTGGTTTATTAATTTTTTAAAGCTGACATAGTGCAAGATTTTTAGCAAAGAAAACCATGAACTTGACTCACAACACTTTATCACAGGGTGGTTTCCAAGACAACTAGCATCAGATTCAAATAATGAGCTTGCTTACAACTTCTGATTTCTAGACTCTTCCTTGGACCTGAGGAAGTAAAGTCTCTGCTGCTAGGGTGCAGAATGAGTTTTAACAAATATTCCTATAATTCTTACACCCCTCAGGTCTTAGAAGCAATTTGTTTAACAGACTTGCTCTGAGTTGTTGAATGTTACCGATGTTTAGATACTTAGCAGTTTTTATGTCACTGGTCTCTATAGTTATAAAGTGTGTACACATATGCACATGGTTATAACTTGTTGGGGTTAGAGTTTACAACCTCTGTGGGAACTAGAACTTGATTTAATACAATATTGACTCGAGGTCACTGTGGAGTGAGACCCTCGGACCATTTTCCCGGGTCCGCTGGAGACGAGAGAAATGGAGACCTCTTGCTGTATGTTGGGATCACCACCATGTTCCACGCCCCGGTGTGCAGTGATTACAAACTCAGGCTGAAGGAAATTAAATATCTGAGAGGCTGTCACATTGCCTTGGGCCCGCCTGCACCCGTGGACCTCCGGCGGAAGCCACAGCACACGTGGTGAACACACTGACAGGGCCATGGAGTTGAGGCTGCTACTTCTCTGATGGGTGTGTTCCTGGAAGTGGGCGTGTAGAGGGTTTAGGGAAACACGCGCCCTAGGGAGAGTTGTGAAATGAACATTCTGTTTCCATGTGTAGATTTGAATTTCCGCACGTAAAATTAACCCAAAGAAGGATGCCCACATGTAGGAGATAAGTTAGCTCCTGACATCGGCAGAGCTTTCTAACTCTTGGGGTTTCCTTGATAGGAAAGGTCTGCCTTTCTTATCTCAGAGGCAGCGCAGCACAGGCCAGGGTGGGCACCTGTCGTCTGCGGGCAAGTCAGCCTCGGATGGTTCACTGATGGGAGTGACCTTTATCGTTCCTTATAAACCTAAGAGACCATGATTCTGTTAAATAATTTGTGGAAAAAAGTACAGCTTTACCCCGAAGCCTGTTTACATTGTGGGGAGGCAGCAAAGCAGGGAAACCAGTGCCTCAATAAAGCCAAAGGTTTGGAAACATGATCTCCAAAGCTGCTTCTTTCTGAGATGCCAGACTTAACAAAACAGAATGTTGGCCTCCACTCGGGAGATGTATTTCCATCATTCCCGAGCAGGGAACGTCTCTCAATGCGCAGACAGCCGCCCACGTGCGGCCAGCCGCCCTTCCCAGCTGCGATGGCGTTGTGCGCTGAAACTTCCCTCCTCTCACACTCCGTTCCCCTTCAGGGTCAACGTCACACACGAATGGAATAGCTAACTGTGCCGAAGTGGTAGCTTTTGACCACAGAACTGAGTTTTTCTCTTTGCTCAGAGTTAATTGGCCATAAGGGGCCCAGGTCTCTATCCCGGGCTCATTAACGCCAAGTTTTAACTAAATGACCTAACTGACCCATGTCCAGAGCCACCGTCCTCATCAGATGGGGAGATGCATTGTTCATTAACATTTACATCATAACGCCCGCAACTCAGGAGGCCGCTGTTCCGAGAGGGCCGCGCAGGAAGGCTTCGGATGTTCCTTCCAATTTGGCACCTGCATGCATGCGATCGGCCTGCAGAGCTCAAGGAGGAAACTACAGGGCAAGGAAAACAAATACTCACACGTCGTTTGACTGACACACTGCCGTGGGTGAGAGATGTGGCCCAGTCCAGACACAGCAACCGAGGGGAAGTCATGGAGGCGGACCTCACAGAGCCCGCTTGGACACAGGAGTCAGGTCTAGTAAGTGTGGGTAACCTGGACAGGGCCGAGCAAGTGAGATCCACGCGGTGAGGGGCAGAATCTGACTTAAATATCTGGACTTAGGTGGTTCGTTCGTTCGGTCATTCATTCATTCATTCATTGATTCCCTTGCTCAGTTTTTGCTGAGCACACCTCTTGTGCTAGAGAGTGAGTCGGTGCAGGGGTACGAAGCCAGATTGGGAGGGGGGCTGCTAGGAGAACTGCAGACAACCTGGGAAGGATGGACAGGCAGGGCTGGTGACGTCAGCCTGCAGCACAGTGGCCGCTACCCTGTCCGCGGATCCCTGAGCAGGGTGACCTTCACAGCTGCCTGCGGGGCTGCAGTGGGTTTCCTTCATCATCAAGGTATTGCTGCCTCCCTCCACCCCGGACCAGGTGTGATCTTGGGTAAGTCGATTCTCCGGGCTTCTAGCTGNCAATATGGCTTTCTGTAATTGTCACTATTACTGATACAGGTGCGGGGGGGAACAGGGAGGCAGCCCCCGTCTGTCCTGCCTCCGCCATACAGCCCATCTGCCCCTTTGCCCTCAGAGCTCTTTACACAATGGGCAGAGTTACTCAGTCCCTTTATTGACTGACTTTTCTCCTCTCAGCCAACTAGGTAGCTCTGGTCCTCAGAGCATAATCACAGGTGATTAAAGATTGAGGAAGAAAAGAACTTCAGAGAAATCTTAAAAGTAACCCCATCCAGAAAAAGAAAAGGCCAGGGACTCGGGGAAACAGTGAGAAAGAAACGGGCAGAGCCGCTCTGGGTCCTGGTAGGGAATCCTCTGATGGCACCACCTCTAGCATCTGACCCCGAGTGAAGAGGGACCGCTTGGCCGGGAGGCTGGACCGCTATCCGCCCTCCTTGACACTAGATTTGCTTGCAGAGGTTTTCCAGAAGCTGATTCCGTGCAATTCTCATCCTGCCAGCACTGACCAAGGCCACCCCCTCTCGTGGTTCCTATCTGTGGCTGGGACTTTCTGTGACGCTGCTTCTACTGGGCACACGTTGTGGCCAGAGGCGTGTGGCCCTTCTTGTACACAACTGGGGAGCCCAAACAGGGAGGAGGGTGATAAAGCCCGTCGCAGGCCCTGAGATAAGGTACCCAGCTCGAACAAAGCCCCCCAAACAAGGGTCTGGTGTGTCCCCTGCAGGCCACGTGCACAGAGCTGTCGGGAATGTGCTAGGAAACAATCTCAACATGGCAGTCACTACGGATGCTACTTCCAGAGAAAAGTAGAAATGTGAGTAGTGACTCGGCTCACACTTCTCATCTGTACAGTGAGGACACTGACACAGGTGACCTGCCTTCCATTTCAAGACGCATCAGGAAAGAAATATAAGCACATTGTTAAGAGGTAACTCCTGTTACATAGAACAAACAGACTTCAGGCAGACTATATCGAAACCCGGAATTAGAATATAATAGTCAAAACAAAAGATTTCTGGCTATTAAATAATCATTTTATTTTCAAGATCTATGCTTTTTAATTTTTTTTTTGTTTTTTTTAATCATTTCTAAAATTTTCTTTCTTTTTCTATCTCTGTGTCTATCTATCTATCTATCTATCTATCTATCTATCTATCTATCTATCTATCTNCTCCCCCATCAGCTCTGCCTGCTATGTCCCCTCGGCCACAGGGACAGGCCCTGGGGCCATCCACAAGGACAATGTGCTGACTTAGCCAACTTTATGCTAAAATGCATTCGGGGTTGATCCAATAATTGACTGTGAGATGGAAACTGGGAGACTCCTAGAAGAAAATGTAGGGGAGGAGAGCTTTGACATCAGTCTTGGCAATTTCTTAGGGAGGACACCAAAAGCACAGGTGACAAAACCTAAAATAAACCAATGAGGCCACAGGAAATTAAAGAGCTTCTGGGGCGCCTGGAAGGCTCAGTCAGTTAAGTGTCCAACTTTGACTCAGGTCATGATCTCACAGTTTGTGAGTTCAAGCCCTGCATCGGGCTCTGTGCTGAAAGCTTGGAGCCTGGAGCCTGCTTCGGATTCTGTGTCTCCCTCTCTCTCTACACGTCCCCCCTTGCTCTCTCTATCTCTCAAAAATAAAGAAAATCTAATTTAAAAAGCTTCTGCACAGCAAAGGAAACAATGAGTTAGAAAGGCAACTTGCACAATTAGAGAAAATATTCTCAGACTGTATATCTGATAGAATAAAAGCCAAAATATACGAAACATCATGATGCTTAGTAGTGAAAAAGCAATAATTCAGTTAAAAGTGTGCAGAGAAGCCGTATAGACATTTTACCAAAGACAACATACAAATGGTCAATAGGTAAATGAAAGGATCCTCAACATCTGACTCATCCTCCGGAAAATAGAAAGCAAAACCACTGCTGTGCCACCTCCTACCTGTTAGGACGGCTATCATGAAAATGACAAGAGGTAAGAAATATTGAGGAGGACGTGGACAAAAGGAACCCTTCGCGATGTTGGTAAGAATGTAAAATGGGGAAGCCATTATGAAAATCAGTAGAGTGATTCCTCAGAAAATTAAGCATTAAATTACTATATGATCCAGAAATCCCATTTCTGAGTACATATCCAGAAGAATTAACACCAGGATCTTGAAGGAATATGTGCCCCCCATCCCCCTCCACCATGTTCATTGTACCATTATTCGCAATAGCAAGACATGGATACACCCTCAGTGTCAGTGAATAGATGACTCCATAAAACCATGTGTGTACACATACACACACACACACACACACACACACAGATATTATTTAGCCGTGAGAAAAAAGGAAATCCTACCATTTGCAACAACATGGATGGACCTTGGGAGCATCATGCTAAGTGAAATAAGTCACAGAGAGAGAGAGAGAGACCAATACTGTATAACCTCATTTATTTGTGGAGTCTAAAAAAGCCAACCTCATAGAAACAGAGGGTAGGATGGGGGCTTTTAGGGGCTGGAGTGGGGTGGGGGGGTAGAGAGATGTTTCCGGGGACAAATTTGCAATTAGTAGGTAAATAAGTTCAGGAAATCTAAAGCACAGCCTAGCGAATACAGTCAACAATACTATATTATAAATTTCAAAGCTGCTAAGAGATAGATCTTAATTTTACTTACCACAAAAAATAAATGACAATTATGGGATGTGATGGAGGTGACCGCTGACAGTAACGTGGAGATGATACAGCAATGGATACATGCATCAAACCAACACCTTAAACACACACAATGTTATATGTCAATTCTATCTCAACTGAAAAATGAAACATATTCAGATGTAGCTTATACATGAGATAATGTGTGAAAAAACATATGATCAAATGTAAAGCCCTAGGTAAAGGCTCTTACAGACACATGCAGCCAAAACCCAGGCTTGAAGGATGCTCCCAGTACCTGGCTAATCCTTCCTCGAGGATTACTCCGTAAAGATCCCTGACTTCATCCACTTACCACAGCTCTTGGGAGATTGGATACTTTGCTTATTACCTGGAAGAAAAGAGTATTCTCCTCAGTATGTAGAAACTACTGGAGTCAAAGCACGTACACGGTGCTGATTGGTTGTCACAGAGGGGTCCTCTTTATTCAAAGACTTACATTATTCAAGCTCCCAAAACTGATGGTGACAGTATCTGGAAACTGGTCTTGATGACAGCAGATACATATGTAAATGGAAATATATATTTGTACAGCTCTACGGGCATCGGGGCCTCCACACTGACACGCACTTTCTGGAAGGAAGAAGTAATAAAAAAAACCCAACGTAAAGAAAAGCAGATACAGAGACAACAGGAGGCGGGATGAGGAGTCTGGTTTAAGAGAGAACCGTGGCTGCCTAGTGGGGAAACCGCCAGCTGGAGTCCGGGCACGCCCAGAGGCCTACCCATGAACCGAGCAGTTGTTAAAAGTGGCTGGTCACATATGGATTTCATCAAAGGTTATGCAATTCCAAGGTGGCCTGCATTTATAATAGGTTTGTAGATGCCTCTTCTGTCACTTAACAGGGAAGAGACGCAAAGTGGGAATATACAAAGAGCAGCTGGAAAGCAATAAGCAGTGTAGCCCGTGCGTGTCCCCCACCATCAAGACTGCATCCCGCCTGGACCCCACGTCCACCTCTGTCCTTGGACACGGAGTCTGGAGGGGTCCTCCCTGGTCACATCCCCGTGGCTGCTGCATTCTGCCGCTGCCTCCCATGCTTCAAAATACTCCAGAATTAGAGCATTCCTTCTATCTTTCCATCGACTTCTGCCAGGCGTGTTTAAAATCGTGTTGCCTGGTAAGTTGTCTGCACAAATAGGCAAAGAAAATCCCCCCAAATCACGCCACGTGGTGGAGGATTTATGAAACATGTGGCCTGGATAAATACTTCCTGCTCAAAAAAACAAAACAAAACAAAACAAACAAAAACCGGGCAACTTCTAAATTGCCATTACAACACACTAAGGCAGTTTAACTCAATTTAGCAACTAAGTCAATGTTTAGCCAAGCCGACACGCCAGCGCCTTATTAAAATCCCCGTGGCTCTGGAGCCTCTGAGGTGGAAGGAAGGTTAAACTGCGTATCAACTACTGAAGAAAGCCAAACGGGTGTGCAGCCCAATTAAACCCTCAGCCCTGCTTTCCCTCGTAAGCACTTGCTCCTTGATTCCCCCTGGATCGCACCGCGAGGCAGCTCCGGAGTGGACCGGCGAGAACCTTTCATGCGGCGCCGCCAGCCTGGGGTCCGGCCGAGCCCTTCTGGGTGAGAGGCGGCAGCTCTCTCTCTATTAATCATCGTCTGGCTCCCAACACCTGGGACTGACTCGGACTCCCCCGGCTGCTATATTGACAATATTCCCTGTTGATTTCCTCATTTTCTCAGCCAAGGCGAGACTGACCTCTTTAAAATTCTTTATAAACGTCAGTAATTGCTGCATCCAACTTCAATTCATTACTTTCCCAGGCCTCATGTATTTTGATGATATGAAAGTTGACCACATTTACATGCAAATTGAAGTTTTATATTAATAAGGGCCAGTGAAAGGAGATCGCATGGTAATGCTCCATTATGACTTTTAAATACATTTGCCCATGTCTCGGCCGGCATTAGCATGGTCAGACCATGAGGAAATCATGTTGGTCTGATTGCAATTTTGTTTTCCAATTGAAAGTACAATTTCATCAGGTTTCCCTGTCATTTCTAATAATGACTTAAGTTTGCCTGCTAAATTGGAGAATTTCTCCGGCCTGCGGATGGGCTGGGAAACAGGTGAGGTGACAGCGGCTCTGGCGTGAAATGTTTCATCGCGGCGCGGCCACCGCCAGTCCTGTGTTCTCCCTCCGTGGTGGGAGCCAGATCACCGGAGGCTCCGTGGAGCAGAGGCTGATAAAGCGCCTGTGAGCTTTTATCCCAGAGCTTTGAAAGCCCAGCGGCACTGTTTGCTCATACACATATCTTTTGTTTGTTTGTTTATTTTCAATAGAGAGAGAAAGAGTGCAAGTGTGAGGAGAGGACAGGGGCAGAGAGAGAGGATCATAAGCAGGCTGCACGCTCAGCATGGAGCCCGATATGGGGCTCGATCCCACGACCCCATGGAGATCATGACTCCCCCAGATATCAAGAGTTGGATGCTCAACTGACTTAGCCACCCAGGCGCCCAGGTCCTATACCTTTAATATGATGATGAACTGGACGCTTATCTTTCCCAAGTGCAAGGTTGCTGGCTTCTATCTCCTTCTATGATTTGTATTTTGCAGCACTGAGGAGCTGACTAGTTTTCTCCCCCCACCTCCAGTAGATTACCTGTGTGAACCAGGGACAGTGTTATGCATTAGCATCATGAGTAGGACTATAAGATCCAGAACTGGATCAGAAACAGCTCTCCAAAAAGAGCATTTTTTTCTGACTCACTCCCCAGTAAATTGAATGAGGATTGTGTACCTACAATAAACCCCAAGGAGTCAAGATGCTGAAAGAAAGGTACTGATAAAATTCATGCACAGTGGAACACAAGACACCAAACGACAAGGATGTGTAATTATAGAAATTCCCCATGATTCTAGAACAATTGTGGAGCTTTCCCGTGGTTCAGTTTACACAGTTGTAGACTGAGAATGTGCGTTTCATTCATCTCTCAACTTCATCGGGGCTCCATTAATTTATAAGGTATGATGGCGCTAACGTTTATCTCTTGCGAATGGTGGTTGTGATGCCGGATGGTCATCTGAGTAAAAATCCACACTTGCCAACACGATGCCCCTTGCCATCACAGGTATGCTCTGCATGAAATAGATTTAGGGCATGTCACCTGACTTAGATGATACAATCACCTGTTAGTCAACAAACTCTTAGTGCATTCAGCCTGTATCTGATCTGCTTTATCTCCACAGAGATAAGACACTGATGACAGACTGAAGACCACTGCATGGACAATAGGGTTCTATTTTTTCTGACCAGCAGAGGACATACCCAGAGAATTGTCAACATCAGCACCTTCCATTCTCAATCACTCCCTTTGGCAGTCTAAAGATAAGCATGATGCAGTTTATAAATAAGTCCCGGATTCACAGGGAGCCAATGACACACACATACACACAATGACTATTTATGTAAAAACAGAGAGGATTGCTTGTCAGCTAACTGGTTTCTGGTTTCGAAGTCAGGTTAAACCCAGTGTGTATGGTATTACTTATTTTTAAAATTTTTAATGTTTACTTATTGTTGAGAGAGAGAGGCTAAGTGTGAGCAGAGGAGGGGCAGAGAGAGAGGGAGACACGGAATCCGAAGCAGCTCCAGGCTCTGAGCTGTCAGTGCTGAGCCCGACGTGGGGTTCAAGCTCATGAACTTCGAGATCATGACCTGAACTGAAGTCAGCTGCTTAACCGACTGAGCCATCTGGGTGCCCCTATTTTTTAAATCTTAGTCATATCAAAAACATTCCAAAGAAAATATGAGATAGGTTGTACTGAGAGATGATACTTGATCGGGGGAAAGATGAAGTGTGGCCCCCTGGAGCTGGAGGGAGAGAAAAACTCAAACACTGATTTGCTGTGAGAACGGATGTTTGAGTAATGATAAACACCTGCCGATTACTATAGCAAGTGGTCAGCACCACAAGCACATGCCCTCCCGCCACTGTGTGGACAGGTGTTTGTCATGTGACTGTTCAAACAGTGGTTCTAACCCTTGCTTTGGGCCACTAACGGAAAATTTGATGACTGTGGATCTTCTCTCCAGGAAAAATCACTTCCATAGCCAGTACATTTTGTGTACCTGCGGAAGCAGAATAATGGCCCACCGGGAAGCGTCCCCATCCTAATCTCGGCACCTGTGAACGTACGTGATGCCTGGCAGAGGGGAGTCAAGGCTACAGATGGAACCGATGTGTTAATAAACTGACCGTGCGATGGGGACATTAGCCTGGATCACCTCGGTGGATCCAGTGTAATCATGACTGTACTTTAAGGTGGAGGAAAAGGCAGAAAAGAGAGTCAGGGAACGGGATGTGAGATCAGAAGCAAGTGGATGGTAGAGGAAGGAGCAGCCACCCAAGGAATATCTGGCCTCTAGAAGCTGGAAAAGGTGAGAACATTGATTTTCTCCCAGATTCCTCAGAAAAGAGTACAGCCCTGCTGATGATGTGATTTTAATCCATCGAGACTGGCATCGGCTTTCTAACGCACGGAATGGCAAAGTTATAAGCCCGTGTTGTTAATTTTAGGGACAGGGTTTATAGCAATTTGCTGTAGCACCAATAGAAAACTTCTACAGCTCTTGGAGGCCCATCCAATGAACGCTTTCTTGAGGCCTCAACACAGTGTAGATGCGGTGACTCTTACAAGCACACAACGGTGGGATCAGCAAGCCAGGCGTTCCCAAGAGCACCAAGAAAGCTCGGCGGAAGGCAGCACGGTGCACTTGCTGCGGACAGATTGTTTCATGCCTAACCTGAGGCCAGGCCCATACGGGGCAGCGGCCTCCTGGGTGGGAAGCCCATGCCTGGGAGGCAAGGATGAGTGGTCCTTTAACTCACCCCAATCCGCTGTGGGCACAGGAAATGTAAAGGAACGTGAGCAAAACCCCACTTTGTAATTACCTGTAGTAAGAGTGGCTAATTGGTAACGGTGCCCACGTGGTGCCCGGCTCAGTTCTCCGTGCTGGTGCTCAGCATCCTGTCTGTTGCTCATAGCTTTTGAGTGTTTTCAGGTAAGTTGGAAACGGCTCGCAGGGAACCACATGATCAGTGATGGGGGAACAGGGATGGAAGGCACTCCCTTCCTCTGCAGCTCAGCACACAACCTCCTGCGTCATCGGGCAGCATGGGCTGCCCTTTCTTGGTTTTTCCCAGCCACCTTCTCTCTGATCCCGAAGCCCGGGCAGATCCGAAGCTTGGGATCCAGTCTTCTCTAACTAGTATTTCCTCCTGTGGGATCGGATCTGCCCCCTGTTTCATCACCATGCAGGCGTCGAGCTGGAGTCAAGGCCAACTCACCCTGGGCATCTCCATGGGGCACTGATAGAATGACCTGAGTCCCATCCCTCTCCTACACCTGCTTCTCCCTCGGGACCCCCTACTTCAGGGAAGCCCACTGCCTCTCACCAGTTCTTATCTCAAGGACCTTAGAGACGCCTTGGCTTTTCCTCGTTTCTTTGCCCCTGTTTTACTCTGTCACAATCTCTTCCAACTCTGTCCTCAGATGATCCAGATTCCTGCCCTGCCCACCACCTCCTCCAACCGCTCGTGTCCAGACCCCAGTGCTGCCTCACCTGAACCTAGGATGTCGCTGGGACCTTACCCCATCCATGGTCTGCTCAGCATGTTGAGTCATCATCTGAAAAGCAATCAGATGATGTCACTCCTCTGGCTCAGACCACCCAGAGCTGCCCTTCCCAGGATGTCTCAACATCCTCTTGGGTCATGTCCATTTTCATCGGCTCCCATCCACCCTCACGTCCAGCTTTCCTGCTCACTCTCGGTGGCTTAGCCTGGGGGGCGGGGTCTCCCTGCCTAAAATGCCCTGCCTTCCCCTTGGTCCTTCTGGCTCCTTCACCTCTTCTAAGGCTCTCTTCAGGTGTCCTCTCCGCAGAGAAGCCCTCCACAGTTCCTCCATCTCAAATAGCCCTGCCCACCTTGTCACCGTCCCTGTTCTCAGTTGGCTTGTCTCCCTTCATTGCACGAATGAGACCAGGTCACCTCATTCCTTCACCTGCCTCCCCGTCAATTTCCAGTTGGCTCAGCCATACCTCCTGCACCAGGAGGGGGAGCCTCGTCTCACTGCTCTGCTGCGTCTCCAAAGCCCAGTTCACACCTCCGTCTACACTGTGCAATGTTGCTCGGGCAGTGATGACGCACGCGCTTGCCTCCAGGTGGCTTCTGACAGCACCACAGTCCCTCCGAAGTGCATGCGCCTCTGGGTGTCCCTCGAAAGGACAGAGGGGTGTGTGTGAAGGGGTTGCGGTAGGGGGTTGGGAGTAGAGCTGATGAGAGGCCGGTCATCACCTCCGTGCCTCTGTCCCTGCACTTCCTCCATTCGGTCAGCCCCCTCCATGCCTGGCTGAAAATGCTCTGGTCTTGGCCATTCTGCACCCAGTGTCTGTGTGGAAGCAATTTCTCCTCCCATCCAACCCACACCTGGGTCCTTCGGGGTCTTAATCACTCTCCACCTGGATTTGTAGTGATTCCCGACGGCAGATGCTGCATATGGAACCCATATCAGACCACCCTGGGGCTCATTGGGTGCCCGAGAGTCATTCCCTGAATATTTAAGGAATAAACCTATCAATTAATTGATAAATGATTTGTGATGATATGCGGCCACAAGACACAGAAGGTGACCAATGGCCCCAGCTTGCCTGGGACCATCGGCTTGTAGCACTGATTGGGCTGCTTTCCACGCAGTGCCCTCGGCCTGGGACCAGCCGGACCCGCTGCTCGCCTCAACACCAGCCAGTTCCTGGGTCCACCCAGAAGGTTGCGGTCACCGCCCTGTCATTCAGAAGAGTCAGAAATGGGACGTTCTGCATATGTGACATGATTTGCCAGCTGATGATGCACTTTGCCAGAAACGCAAATGGTCATCCTGCCTGGAAAAAATGGTTTTATACCCATTCCGGGTCGGAAGAAGCCACCAGCGGCTAACGGTACTTTGTAGTGAGTCAGATAACGGAAAATTCAGTCCAAGAAGGGTCCGGCTTATTTTATTTACTTAAGTTTGTGCCGGAATCGAGCAGAGAGACCGGGCGGCACAGGAAGAGAATTTCGGCCCCTGTCCCGCTGATTTCAGGACTTTAATTCTCTTTTCGTCATGGGCAGGTGCTCAGAAGACGGCTTTCCTCGGGAGCAGAGCAATTACCGTCTCAATCTCTCTTCCCACCTTCTTTCCCCTAAAGAAGCGTAGCCCGTCATTTAAAAAAAATGTCTTAGGGGCACCTGGGTGGCTCAGTTGGTTGAGCGTCCGACTTCAGCTCAGGTCATGATCTCACGGTTCGTGGGTTCGAGCCCCGTGTCGGGCTCTGTGCTGACGGCTCAGAGCCTGGAGCCTCTTTCGGATTCTGTGTCTCTCTCTCCCCTCCCCTGCTCACGCTGTCTCTCTCTGTCTCTCTCAGAAATAAATAAAACATTTAAAAAAAAGTCTTAATCAGATGCACAATATATGAAAACAAAGACAGCAGCCCTGACAGACGCTGGGTGGTAGGGTGGCCAGCCTCCAGCCCCTGGCCCCTCGCAAGGGGGCCGGGCCTGCAGTCCCCCACCCAGTCTACACCCTCACACAGACAGCATCTGGGGGGGACAGGGCTCAGGGGCAGAGGAAAGGTCTTCCCTGGCATCTCGATGGCCTGTACTTCCCTGTGGCCGCGTCAGACGGCTTTCCAAGCAGGAACATCCACATGGTGGGGAAATATTCTGACCTTGTTTTTGTGTGTGTTCACCCTCTTACCATTAACTCACCCCCACACACAGAAAAGTCTAACGCTTGTGTTTCATGGGTTAAAGCATGAAGGAGAATAACAATTGTGTAAGAGAACACTGTCTGCCTCATCGCCCCGTGAAGGGATATTTCCTTTACTGGGATAATTCGGAAGATAGAAAACACCCTGAACAATCATCGTCCTTGACCAGGTATCATTTAGTAATAAAATTAACAACCCATCGACTTCTACAGGACCCAGTGCAGTGTGTAGTATGGCTGTGATTCGCTATGAGTTTTCTCTTTTCTCCATCCCTCCCCCTCCCCCTCCTTCCCTCCTTCCCTCCTCCCTCCTCTCCCCCTCCCTTCAGGCACTGGAAAGCAGCCAGGAGCAGCAGAGGGCCGAGAGCCCGGGCCCGGGGTTACCTTCCTTCCACACCAGGACAAAGGGAGCAGCTACGGGACAGGCAGGGCTTCATTTCCAGCCCTGCGAGCAAGACGGTTCTGGGTCTCCTCACTTGCCTTTCCACTCCACGGACGGCCAGAGAAAGCCAGACTGTGATCTGGGGGTTTCAACTTACTCCAACCGCCCACTGACACTGGCCGTGGCTAACTCTCTGCACCCTCCCAGGACAGGGCAAGTAGCTGATGGAAATACTACCTTGGAGTCAGATAAGTGAATTTATTCGAAATCATTCAATTCCATCAAAATAGGAAAACAATATGTTCTAACCAGTAGCTTAAAAAATTAGCTCAGTAAACTGTTCTCTGCAGGACGCCACTCAAGCATGGCTGAAGGCCCCTGCCCACTGCACGGCTCTGTGCCCTTGTCCACTTTCCTTCGCGAGGACTCTCTGTGTCACACGGCGCTTATGTGGCCAGGTTTCCTGACTGACAGCGGTGGGGGTGGGGGGCTCCACCTTCCCCACATCCTCGCCAGCTCTGGTGTGTGTTTGCTTGCTTCACAGCAGCCACCCTAGCCCGTGCCCTGGTCTCTCGTGGTTTTGATGTCAGTGTCCTCACAATGAGTGACGCTGAGCATGTTTTCATGTGCCGCGGGCTATTCATAGGGCTTCTTGGGAGAAATGTCCACCTAAGTCCTTTGTAACTGGGCTGTTTTGTTACTGAGTTGTAGGAGTTATTTATATATTATGAAAATGACTCGGGGCGCCTGGGTGGCTTAGTCGGTTAAGCGTCCGACTTTCGCTTAGGTCATGATCTCGCGGTTCGTGGGTTCGAGCCCCGCATCAGGCTCTGTGCTGACTGCCAGCTCAGAGCCTGGAGCCTGTTTCAGCCTGTGACTCCCTCTCTCTCTGACCCTCCCCTGCTCATGCTGTCTCTCTCTCTCTCCTAGAAATAAATAAAAAATATTTAAAAAAAAAAAGAAAAGAAAATGACTCCTTACTGAATATACGATATGCAAATATTTTCTCCCAATCTGTGAGTTGACTTTCCACTCTGTTGATTGTACCCCTTCATGCATCAAAGTGTGTGTGTGTGTGTGTGTGTGTGTGTGTGCATGCGCGCATGCATGTGTTTGGTGGCTGAAGTCAAGTCCACTGTGCCTGTGCTTTCATCTGTCACCTGTACTTCTGGTATTAGATCCAAGAAATCGTTGCCAACTTCAATGTCATGAAGCATTTTCTTATCTTTTCTCTTAAGAATGTTATAGGTTTTGCTCTTATGTATAGGTCCCTGCTCCATGATGCGTTAAACTTTTGTATGATGTACGATAAATGTCTAATTCCATTTCTTTCTGCATGTGGAAATCCAGTTTCCCCAACACCATTTGTTGAAGATAATGTGACTTCCCCCATTGAATGGTTTGGCCTCCTTGTTGAATCATCTGACCACACAGGGGAGTTTTTCCAGGCTCTCTGTTCTACACCCTCAGTCTCTCGGGGTATCTTTCTGCCAGGGCCACACTGATCTGTTTCTGCAGCTTTGTAGTGAGTTTTGATTTTTTAAGACTATTCTGGCCATTCAGGGTCTCCATAGACTCCATAGGAGTTTTAAGATGGAGTTTTATAATTCTACCAATCATTGGAGTTTTGATTAGAACTTCACCGAATCTGTGCACTGCTCTGGGTGGTACCCACATGTCAACGTTGTACGTTCCAGTTCTCGAAAATGGGCTGTCCCTCCAGTAAGTCTTTAATTTCTTTCCGCAGTGTTTCGTAGCTTTCAACATACAAGTATTTCACCTCTCTGGTTGGGTTTGTTCCCAGGTATTTTATTCCTTTTGGTGCTACTATAAATGGAGTTGTTTTCCCAATTCCCTTTTGCCTTGTTCATTGTTAGTGTAGGGAAATGCAGGTGACTTTTGTGCGTTGATGTTATATTCTGCACCATTGTTGAATTCCTTACTGTCTCTGGCAAGTTTCGGTTTTGGTTTTGCCCTATGGAATCTTTCAGGTTTTCTTTGAATAAGATCATGTCACCTGTGAGCAAGTTTACTTCTAGAGTTATGAACAGTTATACATATTTATTGAAAGGAATTCTTACTAAGAGGACAGAAACAGCCCTTCATGGGTCGTTTTGCTTCGGGGTGAGGAAGAGTTCGCCTGGGGTCTTCAGCTCACAGAGGCCTTCCCTCATGTTCACAGGGACTGTGGTTATTTTCAAATGTCTTTAAGGTAACTTAATTGGTAGACTCATTTCATTCATTGTTTGTACTTATATATTTGCTTTTCTAACAAAAAGGTGATACCTTGTGTCCCCCATACACAGATGTTGTTTTAAGCCATTTTGAATCGGCTGGCCAGTCCATTTTGGCTTTATTTTCCGAAGCCAGGGACCATCCAGCTTCGCAGCTCATGGCCCAAACTCGGCTGTTCCCTTCGGAATTACCCGTGTTGACTCTGTGGGCGACTTCCTCGCCTCCTGGAGATGGTGACGCACTTGGCGCTGCTGACAACGGCTTCCGTACTCGCAGCCCCTCTGAGGCGTGGACCGTTACATCAAAGGCCTGCAGTGCACTGCCCTCCCTATAATATTTCAGTTTAAACACTGCCTCACTGCAGCGGTGTCACATCTCATTTGCACTCAGGCCTTTGTAGGAGACAGGGATCATTATGGAGCGAGCATTGAGAAAAAGCACATTACAGCCGGCCAGGTAGCGGAAGGGAAGGGGCCACAGCAGAGGGGCAGTGAGGGGAAGCGGGGTCTTGCCAGCGATGGAAGGGCTCAGGCAGAGGGGACCCCGCCACTCCAGGTGTCTGTCTGGATCCCCCAGTATTGCCGCCGACGCCGCCCGCAGATGCTACTTGTCCATCCTTTCTGGTACCGCAGAGAGGGCAACTCCCCTGTGCCTCCCTCCCGGGTAGGGGGTACCCTCTCTCACACGGCTCCTGGTTGCCTCTCTCACCTCCAGACTTCGGCGCACATGTAGGGGTGGGGTGCCCCGCTGTGTGTGGTGCCCACCGCTCTTTCCCAGGCCCTGCCTGTCCGGCGCACTCAATGGTTTGGACCGACCATCAGCCAGGAATCAGTCATCATTTTTGTTTGTTTGCTTCTTTTGCTCTCCAGTCTCTGCAATTCGCAGCCTCATAATTTCATTTTAAAGGGAACAACTGTCACAAAGCTTTGCTCCACTTACTCTTGAATCGGGAACAAAGAAGTGGATTAAACCTCTAGCTGGAGAGCTGCCTCCTGCTCTTCCTTCCTCCTCTCTTTCAACTGCTCTAGAATGTTCTCCCTTCCCACCTCCCCCGCCCCTTCTACTGAATAGCAGACGAGAAATGTCACCAGGATACAGAACAATCCTTTTAGGAAAAGTCCAGAAATGTGTTGCACGGGGTCACGTGCCAAGTCCCTGGAGATAGCGCAGCCGGGTGTAGACGCAGGTACGTAGCCAGGGCGATCTGTGGTCTGGATTGATGGGTTTGTGGATATATGGTTTATTTCTGCAAAATTATTAGTAGCGAAGGGAAAAGAAAGTCGCTTGTGACCCACAGGCTCCCAGCCAAGGTACGTATTCAACTAGCTAGGAGCAAGCACAGTCGGCTTACCGATCCCCTGATTTTTCACCTGTCCACCTACGGGGGGGGGGGCAGTTCTCAGGTCCCCAGATGCTGTAGGGCCATGGGGCTGGCAGTTATAGAGTCCCCTTCACAGGATGGGACAGCCCCCAGGGCCAGACCCGGGGGCTGGGGTCCGATCCCTGGCAGCCCCTAGCCACCGGGGTCTGGTGGGTCTGGCAGCCCCAAGCCACCGGCCAGCCCTGCTCGCTGCCTGTGGTACGTCCATGTCTGATTATTTTGAATCACTTGTGTTGACTCTAAAGGCTCTAGAGAAAGCTTCCTGTGTTCACGGCAGGATACCTGACTGGTGGTGGTGCCAGGGGGAAGGCGGGACAGGACTTCCCTCCACAGCAATGCGGCTGCTGCGCCACCTGACAGTACACGGCCACCACGGTCACCAGCCCGCGTCCCCCCCGCTGGCCACCGCTCCATGTTCCTGGGACGTTCAGGGCGTCAAGGAGAGGGGCTCGCTGCAGCCATGACTTCTCGCCCCAGCCTCTCTCCCTCCCATTGCTGCACTTCCATTTCCTTCTATCTGAGAGCAGCAGGCAAACCCATGATTCCAGGAGATCATTGCACCCTTGAACTTGACTCTTCCCTGTGTTGTGGGCACCCACGTCCCTGAGCTTCTCCCTTGGAAGCACCTCCTCCCCTGGATTTGCCCTTGCCATCACCCTCTCCCACCCGGCATCCTCTGGGAGGAAGGTCATCTGCGTTTCTTTTGGGACTTGGAGGAGACTGGGGTGTTCCATGTTCAGAACACATGCCAGACACTTCGGTGTTAGGGCCCTGATGTCTCAGGAGCCCCTAGTCCCCCTGCCCAAGAGCTCCTACCCCCATGTCCAGTCAGCCAGCCTGGTCCTTGGTCTCCCAGGGTGAGGCCTTGGCAGGGACCATGCCTCCTCACCACATGCAGTTGCCTAGAAAATAGGAAAGGGTTCCCTGCTGGAGGCCCATCTGGGACATGCCAGCTCCACCCCTGTCTCCATCACCTGCGGAGGAGGGGAAGCAACCTCTGGTGACACCCGGGGGGGGGGGGTTGGGCGTGAAGACGAGCCCTGGGATGGGGTTGTAGGCTCCCGTGGTCTGTGCAGTCACCCTTGGAGCCGTGGCCTCGGGGACGGGCTCCAGACCAGTCCCTGCCACTGAGAAGTCAGGCAGTGGGAGACACTTCCGCTAAGCCCAGGATATGCACTTAAAGAAGAGAATCAGGGGACAGAGAGAACTCTGGTGCCCGACTCAGGGTTGGGGTCCAAGCTAGTGACTGCTTTTAGCTGTCATTTCTTCAAGAATGATTCCAACTCTCTGAGCCTCATTTATCTGTTCATGTTAAGGGTTGAAAGGAATCATCTTTGTTGTCCTGACCAGATCTAAAATCTGTGTACGTAACTTCAGTCACGAGGAGGGGCCTCTGTGTCCACAGGAGGCTCCATGACAGATGACCCAGGCCAAGCCCTGGGGACGGGGACAGCCTTCCGGGGCTGCCGTAGCCACGGCAGGAGTGGGGGAGCAGCGGAAGTCCACCCTCACGTCTGGAGGCCGAGGGCCGTGTGGTAGGCTCACGCTCCGGGCCTCCTCCTGGCTTCTCGTGGGTCCTCGGCCATAGCCGTGGCCTCCCACCTTCACGTGGCGTCTCCCTGGGTAGACGCCTGTTTCTAAGCCTCCCCTGGTAAGGACACGGGTGAACCTGACCCGGGAGCACCTGACCCATGTGCCACCATGTCTTAACTGGGTACTCTGGCAACAGCCTGGTTTCCAGGTGAGGTCACATATGTTGAGGTCCTGGCGCTAGAAATTCTGCATCTGATTTCTGAGGAACACGATTCATCAGGGAGTCTGGGTGGGGGCAGCCTGGGGGGTAAACACGTGTCCCTTAGTAAGCCTGTTCAAGGCTCTGCACAGCAGCCGATCAGGGAAGGCCCTGGAGGGGCTGCCTCTGGCCCCGTAGGGGGGGTGGGGGCATGGCTGTGACTCTCCCCAACAGCACAACTCCTGAGCCACACTTGGCGAGAGGAAATCACCTAAATAAAGGGGGGCTGGTGACCGAAAAAGTGTATTTCTCGCACATCGATGCATTCGCCTCTATGGAGGAGCTGTGGTGAAACGCATTGACACGTAAGGATGTTAGAATGCGTTCTGAGTTCAGTACAGGGTATGGAAAAGCATCAATCTGAATATTTTAAAGCTTTCTCTCCTTTTCTTTTTGTTAAAATCCACCGTCTTCAAAAACAAATCTCCCATGAATCACCTTAAAAGGGGGGTTTCAATTTCCCACGTGCAGCTCTCATCGCAAGCAAGCTGAGGCACCTATGTTCTTGATTAAGTCCTTAGACCTTGGCTTTGATTTGTATTTCCCTGATGAGGAGGGATGCTGAGCATCGTTTCATGTGTCTGTTGGCCATCTGGATGTCCTCTTTGGAGAAGTGTCTGTTCATGTCTTCTGCCCATTTCTTCACTGGGTTGTTTGTTTTTCGGGTGTGTAGTTTGGTGAGTTCCTTATAGATTCTGGATATTAACCCTTTATCTGATATGTCATTTGCAACTATCTTTTCCCATTCCGTTGGTTGCCTATTAATTTTCTGGGTTGTTTCCTTGGCTGTGCAGAAGCTTTTAATCTTGATGAGGTCCCAACAGTTTATTTTTGCTCTTGATTCCCTTGCTTTTGGGGATGTGTCAAGTAAGAAGTTGCTGTGGTGGAGGTCAAGGAGGTTGTTTCCTGCTTTCTCCTCTAGGGTGTAGCAACATGGATGGACCTTGAGGGTGTTATGCTAAGCGAATGAAGTCAGGCAGAGAAGGACAAATATCATATGTTTGCACGTATAGGAGGATTAGGAGGAACTTGACGGAGGAACAAGGGGGAGAAGAAGGGGGGAAATGGTGGGGGAAAGGGAGAGAGGCAAACCATGAGAGACTCTTGAATGCTGACAAAAACTGAGGACTGATGGATGTGGGGGGGGGATGGGCATGGAGGAGGGCACTTTGGGGATGAGCACTGAGTGTTATGTGGAAAGTAATTTGACAATAAACTATTTGTAAAAAAAATAAATAAATTAAAAAAAAAAAGTCCTTAGACCTTGGCGTTTGTCTTTACTGAGAATCATACTCAAATCCCTGCACATGAAATGTTTAGACTCTCATTTTCAATTATTCATGAAATGTGCAGAAACATGGTCCAATGCACATTTGAGCAAAATGTGCTAATGCCCCCTGAACGAATCATAAACACCTCACCAGGGGGCCGAGGAGGCAAGCCTCCCTTCCGATAGGTGTGTTATTACAGTCGGCCATTGCTAAACAGACAGCGTGCCCAAGGTGACAGGTACCTGGCACCCAGACTCACCAAGGGCTCAGCTGTGACGTCCCTCCTGTCTCCACCCAGGGGTATTGCCTCTTCACAGTCTTGACACTGATGCCGAAGAAGCATTGTTGCAAAGCGGCCTGTTTCAGCACTGGGCCACGGATAAAACTTTGCCTCCCACGTGACCCCACACATAACCTGCTTTACTGTAGATCAGGCTGACCAGAGCAGAGGGAACCACAGGGACCCTAACGCTTGGTGGCTGGGACGCAGAGGGCACACCCACGGGAATCGCCTGAGGATTCACGGGAGAGGGCGCCTCAGATTGCGGGAGACACTCACGGACAAGGAAAAGAAAAGTATCGTGACACCAGAAGGGCATAAACTTGAACATGGCACCCACACGGGAGGAAAGTGGGAAGTGTTCAGACGTGTTCACGTAAATTACATCAGAGCTCATCCGGTTAGCTCTGGAAGATACTCATTCTCATGAGTTGGCATGGGTTCTTCCAGGTCCTGAGGATACAGAAGCAGTCAGACAAACGCCCTCCCCCCGGAGTCCTGTTCCAGCGGATGGAGGGCGGCAGGCAAATCCACGGTACGTCAGGGAATGATCACAGTGATAGGAAAACACGGAGGAAGGCAGAGAGCAAGACCTCTCGGGACAGTGGCATTCGGGCAGAGGTGTGGAGAAGTGACGGCATGGTCCACGCCGCATTCAGCTAACTGTGCAATTCAGGCAGAGGGAGAGCAGGTGCTCTGGGCAGGGTCTTGGCAAGTTTAGAGGTGGCGGCATGGAAGCCGAGGGAGAGAAGGGACAGTAACAGGTGACACAGGCCAGAAAGGAAGTGGGGCCGGGTGTCCATGTGAAGAGACACAAGAGGTCCTGTCTTGATAACACAGTGTGTTATCTTGTGACTGACTTTTTCATGCAAAATTATGTCCCTACGGCTTGTCTGTGTTGTTGTGCGGGGTGTATCCCACTGCTTTTCATTGCCGTCTGTGTTCCGTCATGTGACAATGCCACAGTTTACCTATTCTGCCACTGGCCGATGTGTGGCTGGTTTCCAGCTGTGCCTGTGAAGAACAATGCCGCCACGAACATTCCGTATGTCTTTTGTCGCGAGCCCATTTTCATCTGTGTTCGGTATTGACACAGAGGCAGTTACAAGGCGTGCGTATTCACCTCCGGTGGACACGGACGCCCCCGCCAGCAGCATGTGACTGTCCTCAACAGCCTTCGGTAACGCCTTTGGAAATGTGAGCATTCTGACAGCAGTGGTGCTAACTCAGTACGGCTTTATTAGGAAATAAATGTAGGCTGAAGCAGCTTTTAAAACATTCTGTTGGCCATTTTGCTGTAGTATTTTGTCTCGTATCTTTTAAAGTCTCCTGATTAATTCAGTATCTGATCGCGTTTCCTTTTCTAATCTGTAGAAAATTTTTACCTATTCTGAATACAAGCTCTTTGGCTGGTAATTTCGTTGCAAATATCTTTTCTCTCTTTCTCTTCCTGGCTCCCTTCTTCCCTTCCTCTCTCTCTCTCTCTTTCTCTCTCTCTCACTTTTAATTCTTTTGATAATCAACAACATTAAATTTCAAGGTGGCGCAGCTTATCAGTGTTTTCCTTCACAGCTACTGTGTGCATATGTCTTTCCTTACCCCATTTCACAAATTTATGTTTCTATGTCACCTCCTAATTATTTTCATCTTCTACTTTTATAATTAAAAACCACTAAAATTCATTTACAAATATGATAAGAAGTTAGTCTAACTTGCCAAATTATACACATCAACACACACACACACACACACACACACCCGCATTCCCATGGGATTTTTTATTAGAAATGCAATAAGTCTACAGATTCATTTATGGAGAACCGACATCTTAATAATATTAATCTTCCAATCTATGAACATGGTATGCATTTCAACTTAGTTACCTTTTCTTATATTTTTATTAAAGCTATAAAACTATAGGATTTTTTGGTAGAAGGGTTGAGTAATTTTTAGTTATGTTTCTGGGTATATTATGTGTTTGATGCTATTGTAAGTACTGTTTTACTTTTTAAATTTTTTTTAAAGTTTATTTATTTATTTTGAGAGACACAGACAGAAAGAGCACAAGCAGTGGAGGAGCAGAGAAAGGGAGAAGGAGAGACTCCCAAGTAGGCTCTGCATTGTCAGCACAAGGGGCTTGAACTCACTAACTGTGAGATTGTGACCTGAGCTGAAATCAAGAGTCAAAGGCTTAACCGACTGAGCAACCCAGCTGCCCCTTATAAATATTATTTTAAATAAAATTCTGTTTTCTATCAATCATTGGTATAATTTTGAATATCACCTTGATTATTCTCTGACAACACACTGTGAGAGGCCAAGGTGGTCTGCTGGGATACTACTTCCGGAATCTCATCAAGACATGACAAGGGAGAAGTAGCTGAAATCTGGATATAGTTTGAATATAGGAGTGGCTGAAAGTTTTCTTGAGTTACCTATGGGAAAAGAGGGTTCAGCTATGACTCTAAGATTTTAATTCAAGAAATTGAAGAAGATAGTTATAATTTACCAAGGTGGGGAAGAATGTGGGAGAAGAAGGTTTGAGATAAATATTGAGTTAGTTTTAAGACAAGATTGAGATGTTTCTTAGATGTTGAAGTGGAAATATTGAGAAGGCAGTGAATTTATAGGACTGTAGATGCAGAGAGGAGTCTGAATTGGAGGTATAATTTGTGAATCATCAGTATATAAATGATATTTTACAATAAGCATATAGGTATTACTATCAAGAAAATGAAAGTGAGAGGAACACTTAGAGAGGTAGAAGAACTGGGAGTGATTTTCCAAGACCTCAGTGAAGAGAGTGCTTTTACAAAAGCAAAAGATCAACTGTCATCAATAATTCATGTACACTGAGACCAGAAAATTGTCCACTGTTTAGTGGCAAATATTGCTCACTAATAACTCAGCATCTTATTCCTTTCTCTCCACCGAAACTGGCTCTGTTTGGGTGCCATGAACCTGACTCTGAAGGATGATGCATGGTCGGCTTTTCCCCTTTGCCAGTGACAGTCCAGGAACCAAGTTCTGGTAAGAGATGTAAGAGAGCATATGTTAGGGGCCCTGGGAGAGAACTTCCTTCTTGATGAAAATGAGACATACAAGGAGGCAGCCTGACACGGCTAACTGCCTTGCTCCCTCCTTCAGGCACTGACTGTCATGTCAGTGAACAATGGCTTCATCTTGATCTACTCAAAATCAAACAGCCCATCTTTAATTCCCAGGCTCCAGGAGAAATCACAATGGAGCTATGAATAGACATGTAAAAATTGTACACTGAAGAAATAGTAACTCGTGACGAAAAGTACAACTTAAGGAATATGACCAAATAATATTGTAATAACTTTATATGATGACAGACAGTAACCACACTTATGGTCAGCATTGCATAACGTATAGAATTGTCAACCATCACGTTAAACACCTGAGATTGATATAACTTTGTATGTTAACAATAATAATAAATAAAGTAGAAGATAATAGAATAAGTAAATAGTAAATTTAACTTCTAATAATTTCATTAATAAAAAATAGTAAATCAAATTTAGCAAAAAAGGTCAAAACAAAACTCAACATTCCTTAGAAAAATATAACACAAACCAGAGTCTCTACCGTGTATGACATGGAAAGTCCAGATGCATTTAAAGCCACACACCCACACCCACACCCACACCCACACATACACACTCAAAATGAAAAAGTGACAAAGAATCAAAAGATAAAATAATCCATAGAAGAAGTTCAAGACATAAGTTGAAAATAATTATTCGTGGGTAAGGATATCGAAATAATTATGAATAATATGTGAAATAGAATAGAGAATTATACAGACAAATGAAAAAAACAAGAGTGAGCACAAGTAATCAAATAGACATTCTAGAACTACAAATTACATTATTTTATTATTTTTCAAATATTGAGTTAATTTAAAAGTTAAAGCAGATGAGGGGCACCTGGGTGGCTCAGTCAGTTAATTATCTGACTCTTGATTTTGGCTCAGCTCATGATCTCACAGATTTGTGAGTTCAAGCCCCACATCAGGCTCTGTGCTGACAGCATGGAGCCTGCTTAGGATCCTTTCTCTCTCTTTTGCTCTCCATTCCTCCCCATTCCTCTCTCTCAAAAATAAAGAAATAAACTTTAAAAAAATCTTTTAAAAGATGCTAGTGGTGCTAAAATACAATAAAATGACATTTTAAAAAGTTGAAGCAGAAGATAGAATTTGCAAACTTGAAGTCCGTCTGTAGCATCCAAACTGAAGTACAAAGATAAAGAATGGAAAAGAAAGAATTAAAGTCAAGAGAGTGATGAGCAAGATCTGAGGAAGAAAATGAAACTGAGGCAATATTGAAGAAATAGCAACCCAGAATTTTCCAAAAGATAAAAAGCATTGACTCACAGCTTTAAAAAAATCAGCAAATTCAAAACAAGATGCAGAGAAAACAGAAATCAACCATATCATTGTCCAACTATTTACAATCAGAGAGAAAGCATTATTGTGTGCAGCTGATGTGGGGAGGGGGCACCCATGAATTTGGGGTCAACACAGAGAAGACAAAGGGTGGCCTCATAAAGCTTGGAAATTCTATACCCAGTAAAACTATCACTCTGAGATTCAAGGGAAATAAGATGTATCCAGACAAATATGAGCTGAGAGTATGTGTTTCCATCAGATTTCACACTTTAAAAATGTTAAAGAAACTTTTTCAGGAGCAAAAGATACATGCATGTGAGAAAATATATTGAAAAAGAAAAATATGGTTATAAAAGACATTATCTGTTTAAAATAAAAATAGTGACAATGTCTCAGGGGCTTATATCATAGAAATGAAATATATGACAATAAGAACAAAAAGGCAGCGGTGTGAAATTTAATTAAGATGCTTTAAATGTTTCCAGTATTTGAGGTTCAAAAATAAAGGTAGACAGCAATAGATCAAATATATATTTAAAAATATTTTGAGGTAACTATTATTGCAAGTACGATGCTAAACATGAAACAAAGAAATCTAATGGAGCAAATAAAACAAAATAACATAATACTTGGTTAATTAAAAAACACGTTTGGTAGTATATATAAAAATAATGCATAATTACTGAGTAGCATTTATCTTTGGAATGTGAGGATGATTTGACATTTGAAAGTTTATCAAACTAATTCATCCACATTAATATATTAAGAGAGAAAAAAAGAAAACATGCAATCTCACTAGAGGCAGGGAAATATAACGAAGTTCAATATTATTCAATAAAAAAATCTTCAAGAACTAAGTCGATGTCCTTATTCCAGTAAAACCATCCACCAACGGTCTAGTGCCAACATCCTTCTTAATGAGAGATCAGGAGTTTTCGATTAAATCGGAAGAAATCAAAGTAGCCTGTTAGTTTCTCATGTGCTGTCTCTTATTTCACCTGTTTTACTATCCCCAAAAGAAAGACACAAAAGAAAGAAAGAGAAATATCATAAATAGGCACTGGTAACGATGAGATGCTATTTCCTTATTTGTAAAAAATACAATTACCCATACTAGAAATCCAGAGTATGGATTCGAAGAGAGTTCAAATACTCATGAACTATTCTATAAGAGAATTCATCAAGATTGCTGGTCTAAAAACAAGGTAACAACAAATGCAGTTGTCACATTCACACCCTACAAATAATGTAAGTTAAAGATTCACATTATTAAGAAGGGATGCTGTATCTTGTCAAATGCCTTTTTCTGTGTCTATCGACAGGATCATATGGTTTTTATCTTTTCTTTTGTTGATGTGATGTATCACATTGATTGATTTGCGAATATTGAACCAGCCCTGTAACCCAGGAATGAATCCCACTTTATCATGGTGGATAATTCTTTTTATATGCTGTTTGATACGATCTGCAAGTATCTTGTTGAGGATTTTTGCATCCATATTCATCAAGGATATTGGCCTGTAGTTCTCTTTTTATTCTGGGTCTCTGTCTGGCTTGGGAATCAAAGTGACGCTGGCTTCATAAAATGAGTCTGGAAGTTTTCCTTCGATTTCTATTTTTTGGAATAGTTTGAGAAGAATGGGTATTAATTCTGTTTTAAATGTCTGGTAGAATTCCCCAAGGAAGCCATCTGGCCCAGGACTCTTATTGGAGAAATGGGCAACCCTCATACACTGTTGGTGGGAATATAAGCTGGTGCAACCCCTCTGGAAGACAGTATGAAGGTTCCTCAAAAAATTAAAAATAGAACTACCCTATGACCCAGCAATAGCACTTCTAGGAATTTACCCAAGGGATACAAAAGTGCTGATACATAGGGGCACATGGACCCCAATGTTCATAGCAGCGCTCTCAACAATAGCCAAATCATGGAAAGAACCTAAGTGTCCATCAACTGATGAATGAATCAAGAAGATGTGGTTTATCTATACAATACTACATGGCAATGAGAAACAATGAAATCTGACCATTCATAGCAACATGGATGGACCTTGAGGGTGTTATGCTGAGCGAAATAAGTCAGGCAGAGAAGGACANCTGAGATTATGATGTGAGCCAAAGTCAGATGTTTAACTGACTGAGCCACCAGGTGCCCCAAAGACCCACATTTTATAGCAGCAACAAAAAAATCTAAGGCTGTGGGTACACGTCTATCACAATAGGACCAAGGACTTCATGGGACAGTTTATAGCGGTGCATGAATGTGCGCCACTCCCACTCAGCTGTGCCCTCACCTCGGTGTGTCTGAGTTCTGTGGGACGAGAGTAGAAAACGGTACTGACAGAAAACTTCATCTCCAGCAAGGCAGGTGTTTGCTGTTTCTGAGTTGGGGACTGAATGGGACAGGTCCCTACACTGCCCAGGGCTGCACATCACGTTAGCCTTCTTTCTGTCTCAACTTTCTGTTCCAGAAAATGGAACATCACCCAGAGTAAAACACGCTTGATGAGGGTACATGAAACATGCTTACTCTGGTGCTGACCTTCCAGAAGTGTTAGTGGCTCTCACCAGTTCTGCACCAAGTTCAAGTCAGTCCTAAGCCCATGTTCAAAATTAGGTGGATTTTTTTCTTACCTTGAAACCAAACGTTCCAAAGTTCACCTGGAACATAACACAAGGCGTAAAAAAATGTTGAAAAATAAGAGTGACACGTGGGGCCTTCCGGAGGAAGGAATCATCATCCAGAAAATAATTTCCAGAAGTAAGTATTTGGGGGAAAACATGACAGAAGCTCAAATTATAACCTTTGAAAAAATATCCTTCAAATAGATGGAACAATTACTGTTCAGAAAGGATTTTGTTTTCTTATCTGATCTGAGGAATGAGAAAGTTAAACATCTTTCACGATAGAAGAGCTCAAAGGTCATGTCATCCAAACACCCGAAATGGAGAGAAAAGATGTAATCCCTTTGTCAGAAAATTATTTTCAACAGCTAATGTCTACTAAAAATCAATGACCAGAAAACACCAGCATAGAAACAGAGGAAATAGGAACACCCAATAAAGTCACCACGTCATTGCCCAACACGACCGTATCCAGGCCGAGGGAAAGCTGAGTCAGCAAACTTCCTCTGGGCCCTTGGTGTCTGGCCGGAGACACTGAGTTCCTTCCAAAAGAGCCAGAACCTCATCTCTCAAAATTTTAGTGGAATTTTAAAATTTGGCAGGGATTTTCTGTAGAGCGTTTTGACAAAGTGTGTGAGAGTTTTAGCATGTGCACACAATTGAAGTCAGCGATTCCACTGAAGGGGTATCTCCTAGGGAAACTTGAGGGTGCTGTCAGTATTCCAAGCTGAGATCATGGTTTTGGCCGTGTTGTAAGACGGAAGTGTGCATCTGTCCAAATCTCCCAGGACAGAGAAACTTAAATATAGGAGAGTATATTGGAAAGAAGGAGGTGCTCATAATATTGCAATTTTAATGTGATCAAGAGGCACATGTGCATTTAGAAGAATAAGAAGGGATGGGAGGAAGGGAAGGGGAAAAACAGTTACAGAGAAGGAGGGAGGCAAACCATGGGAGACTCTTAAATACAGAGGAGAAGCTGAGGGTTGATGGGGGTGTAGAGGAGAGGGGGAAGTGGGGGATGGGCACTGAGGAGGGCACTTGTTGGGATGAGCACTGGGTGGTGTATGGAAGCGATGAATCGTGGGAATCTACCCCCTAACCCAAGAGCACACTGTATCCACTGTATATTAGCCAACTAGGTAATAAATTATATTAAAAAAAAAAGACTAAGAAGGGATGTTTCAAACATTAAATATATTTACCTCTGAGAGGTACTCCTCTATTTTACAAAATGATGAATAATTTTATAATTTAATATATATTATTATTATTTCCTAAATTAAATTTTAGCTTTAAAAATAAACATTGTATTTCTTTATTATTTATTTATTTTAACGTGTATTTATTTTTAAAAGGGGAGAGAGAGAGAGAAAGAGCACACAAGTTGGGAGGGACAGAGAGAAAGGGGGACAAAGGATCTGAAACAGGCTCCAGGCTGAGCTGTCAGCACAGAGCCTGATGTGGGCCTCGAACAAACCAACTGCAAGATCATGACCCGAGTCAAGGTCAGACCCTCAACCGACTGAGCTACCCAGGCACTCCAAACATCGTGTTTCTTTGAAGCCCTACCTGTGGGTGCACGTGGAGGGGAGGGCGAGACGGGTACCCGATAGAGGAACGTGGCCAAGCATGTCCCAGCAAAAACCAGGGCATTATGGGACCAAGGACACACCCATTCTGGGGGCCCTGCTGTCCCTGAAGGCAGATGCCCGGTGGCCTCCCAGAACATCCTGCCACCTCTTCGGGCCTCCACCATAAACCCAGTAGGAAGAGACAGGATTTAGTTATTCTGTCACCTCTTTAGTGGGTGCACCTTCGGAGCAGGAGCATCGATCAAGGATCAGGAGCCCAGCGAGGGAGTAGGGGTGGCCTTCCCTTGGCAGACCTTGCCTGTCAAAGAGCCCTGTGTCTGCCTTTCCTGGTTAGTCTCTATTAACAAACCTGTAGGGTTGACTGGCGTGCTGCAGGGCTGGGAGACAGTGGCCATAGGCGTTAGGGAACAGCTCACATCCCCAACCGAGACTCCAAGTCATTACAGAGGAGCCTGTGGCATGTCCACAACCCGGGAGTCTGGGCCACGGCTCACAGCAGCTGGGTAATTATCGAGCCAACCCTTGAAGTTTTCGAAAGACTATCGCTTCTTTTCTACGAGCTGACCTTTGCCTGCCTCTCCTTGGAGCAATGTCCCAACCCCGAAGAAGGCCTCTTGTGCAGTCTGAGTCTGGCGGGGAGGGGGCAGGCTGCACACGGCCATGAAGGATGAGGCTGTGAATTAGCACGATCAGGCATCAGTGCTCACTCCTGCCTGCAGGTGCCTGGGAGCGCTCCAGGAGGCAGCAGGAAAAATATGCAGCGGCTAAATCAGGGCACTGGATTCTGCTACCTTAAGAAAATCATCCCATATTGGGCAACGCAGTGAAAAACAACTGTGGCAAATCTGTTTGTCTATTGAGACAACAATTGGCAAATGAAGAGTTGTGTGGTGGTCACATGGCTAGACGTGTGGGGATAGAAAGGTGTAGCAAACACATTTGCTCTGCAGATGTACAAAGGGAGGGAGATTGGAAGCAGCCTTCAGTGAAGGGATTTGAGGGTTCACAGCAAGTCAGAGAAATGAATACGTTACTGCTTGTCCCTCGAATGGCAAGGCATTATAAATACGGACTTCCGGGGAGCCTGTGCGCCTCAGTCGGTTGGGTGTCCAACTTCGGTTCAGGTCATGATCTCACAGTTCAGGGGTTCGAGTCCCGTGTTGGGCTCTGTGCTGACAGCTCGGAGCCTGGAGCCTGTCTTCGGATTCTGTGTCTCCCTCTCTCTCTGACCCTCTTCTGCTCACGCTGTCGCACTCTCTCAAAAATAAAGAAAACATTAAAATTCTTTTAAAAAACATGGACTTGCTTTTTGATATCAAACTGTTTCACTATTTTACTCTTTGCTAACAATACTGGTTCTCAATGAGCTTTGTCAAGAGAGGACTCACAAGGTCAGGATACAAGAGGCTCATATGGGTTCTCTTTTCTAAAAAAAATTTTTTTTAAATTTATTTCTGAGAGACAGAGAGAGATAGAGCACAAGTGGGGTAGGGGCAGAGAGAGAGAGAGAGAAGGAGACACAGAATCTGAAGCAGACTCTAGGCTCTGAGCTATCAGCACATAGCCTGACACAGGGCTTGAACCCTCAAACCATGAGGTCATGATCTGAGCTGAAGTTGGACACTTAACCAACTGAGCCACCAAGGGGCCCCTCATTTGGGTTCTCAAATCGCATAAAAATTACCTGGGAATTTGTTAAAATGCAGATTCTAAGTGGTTGGTCCTGTCTTACTAACTCAAAACCTTCAATTGTGGGATGTAAGAATCAGGACTTTTGTTACATTGTCTGGACAAGAAACACTAATAAGCACAGGTCATATCACACCTCGACAGGTTGGGTTATGGCAAGCAACAGTAATTCTAATATTTGCAAAATGTGCATAACCATGTATTTCATGTATTTAAAGACTATTTGCAAAAACCAGGTAATTAAAATCATATTGAAGTAATCATCATAAATCTCTGTCTGGATCCATGTATAGAAGGGACGAAGACCACCTGTGAATGCCCAGCCATAGATTTACAGCAATAAAGGACACGTAGCTATATGAGATTCACCTTCTAGGAGCTTCTCAGCTGACAGCCATGTGATACTTCCATGATGGGCCGCTACAGGCATCAGCAAGGGTGTATGTGTACATAGAGCGATACCACACAAATGCTCAGTAAGTGGCTCCGAACTTAGCTCTGCGAGGAAAGCTCTGGTGTATGGCAAGACTGTAAACCCCACAATCAGTCGCGTATATATGCAAGTACACGAGACAATGTGGGCGCTTACTGTACTAGCACATGTACACAGTCAGTACTGTCATGCCATTTTCATTATTGTCGTTGTTACGCTTATAATTCTGTTTTCCGTTGTCACTGCCACCATCCGATGTGAAGCCTTACCACCTCTCCCTCGGTCCCTTGCCATGACCTTCTCGCTTACCCCCCAGGTCTCCTATGCCTCCCTAGCCCCTGGAGTCCTGCTCGTGCCTACCCAGGGAGTTTGTGCCAAAGACTGAACTAACCCGAGCTCCTGTGGCATTTGTCATACTTGTCACGTGCTCTGGCACTTCCTGTCTCTCTATCTTTATGCACAAAATGAAGACTGATCACTACAGTACAAATTCTAGATTTACCTGCCCTTTTAAGCACTCACACACCTGGCCTTCAGCCTCTGACACCTGTGCCCTGAGAGTGCGGTCTTCTAGCTGCAAATTTGGAACACACATCTTGGAACTTTAAAAGGAACACCTATTTTCTTTCTGAGACCACCCCATTGTTGAAGGTCTTCATCAGCCCAAGCTTCCCCCAAGGTCGTACCAGGATCAAACCGTCCTTATCTTCTCCCTTCACTGGTCTATAATTGGTAATGCATCTGCACAACGGGCATTTTGTCTTCTTTAGGGGAACTGCTCTCTTATATTGCTCTCCTGATTCCTTTTTGCATCTATACCCCATCTGTAATGACAGGGTCTGTCTCTTTCTTTTACATTTCCTGTATCATCTGTACTGGAGCCTGACACGCAGTAGGTGCTCAACACACAATACTGTTACTGTTTACAAGAGCTCATTCTCTTTCTGGCATTAAAACCCACTTTATGAGATGGGTGCTATTATTGCTCCCTTTTTACAGATGAGCAAACAAGGCACATAAAACTTAAATGGCTTGTCCAAAGCCTCGAAGTAACACAATAGTGAAGCTGGGGGTCAAACCTGGGAATTTGACTACCCACCTGTTAGTTAAGCTCCACATGTTCATCAAATCATCAATCATCGCAGGTTCACCTGCAAAACTTTAATTTGTGTTTGTGTAATGTACGCACTGGGTCTTCTTCTTGCTGTGTGGTTGCACACGATGGGGGCTGGCCTTAGGAGAGAATGAATTTGCAGGTTTCCGTGTAACCCTGGCCCATTATGTCCCTACTCTCTCCGGTCCCCGGTGCCCAGCCAAGAGTGAGCTTCTGCTGTGACACTAAAGTAGAATGAAACACCAGAAGGAAACGTGGGGCCTGGGTCCCCTTAGCACAGAGTTTGTCTGTGAAGGAAGAAACGTCACGCACTGTCCCACTGTCACCCGAGAAAAGAGGAAGTCACACAAGTGTCCTATGGATGACAAGCACACTTAAGCCTGACAAGATGACCCGCCCTGCTGCCTTGTCTCATGGGCTCTGGGTTACAGATGCCTGGCAGTAACCCAGGCAACTGAGCCAAACTATTCTTGCTCTGTGCCCTTTCCTGGGGAGAGCTGGGAGCTGGGGCCTCATTCACCAACCCCCCAGAGGATACCAAGAAATCCAGGAAACTCGGCTCCAAGTGACCCTCCCTTACTGTGGTAGTTGAACAATCTACAGACTGAGAGGGGGTCCCAGAGCTAGCCTGGCCTGACTCCCTTCGTGCAGGGGCTGTTTAGAATTGAGAGACATTTGTGGGAGGCCCTTACAAATGGCAGGTTATATTTCAATTGGATACTAAGGACTGAATACAAGTTATAGGAAAGCTGAGTTGCTTTCACAAACAAGATGGAAGTAGCCTAGGTTCATCGTCCAGCAACACTGAGATTGGTCATGAAAAAATAATCCTGAAGCTTCAGTCATTTTTGGTGCAAGTCTCTCATTACTGCTCCTGTGGACTCAGTCTTACCTTGTTTTGTTGACACTTCCGCCTTAGCCCCGTGTGAGGGTCAGGAGCCAGCGTGTGGTGGCCGCGTGGAGGTGGGTCATCTGCCACTGCCCCAATCCCTCTGCAGCTGGACCTCAGCTCTGTTTGTCACTCTGTTCCCCAGCTACGTGCCCACCAGCCATTTCCAGGATCCATCTCGCTGTGTCTGACACTTTCAGGGCAGGAGGCAGGGGTGTGGGAGAGACGAAGGTCCCTAGGGCCAGGCACTGACCAGTATGATCTCACACACACACCTTCTTGCCTCAGTTTCCTCAGCATAAAGCAGGGATCGTGATAGGTCCCCCTCCCGCTGCTATTGAGTTAATACAGTTGAAGCATTTGGAAGAGACTATGAACGCAAGATGGTAGAATGTTTGTTACTATCTTGACTCTCTGTTGTCACCTTCTGCCTGTACACACACATGCATAGACTCCCAGAAATCTCCAAAGGTCAGAGATTTCTGGAAGTTTCTTTTTTTTAAAATTTTTTTAAAATTTATTTTTGAGACAGAGAGAGACAGAGCATGAGTGGGGGAGGGGCAGAGAGAGACACACACACACAGAATCCGAAACAGGCCCCAGGCTCTGAGCTGTCAGCACAGAACCTGACACGGGGCCCGAACCCACAAACCATGAGATCATGAACTGAGTCGAAGTAGGATGCTTAACCGACTGAGCCACCCAGGTGCCCCTGGAAGTTTCTTACCTATGTATCACCAGAGTGCCTAGCGCAATGCCTTGAATATGGTAGTAATTAAATATGTAGGAATATGCATTTTTTCCTATAAGGAAGTAATATTTCCACAAGAAACAACCTGGTTATCTAAGTTTTGGTTATATCTGAATAAAATTGAGAGCCAAAACACTGATCTAGATTGTTCTTACCAGCATATACACCACCAACAAAAGGCCTCTTTGTTTAAAATATTTTATTTTGTTATTTGCGCCTCCATCAGGAATTTGTGAGCCCCCAGTGAACACAAAACTATGTATGGTAGACGTATAGATTTAAGACCGAGGCCAGTTTATCCGTCTAGCATTGCATCAGTTTCTGTAATTGAGGTAAATTCTGTGGTGAAGAGTTAACTAGGCAGGCTTTAACAAGGAACATGAAATTTACCTGCCTTTACAATGGAGACCTGTATTGATTTTTTTTCCATTCACTAATCCTACTGTAAAACAAAGCACAATATATCTGGGTTTTGCCTCTCATTTTTTCCTGGTCCTTCCTAGGTGATAAATGTACGCTAGTAATAACATAATAAGCCATTCCATTTAGACAGATGTGGGATGTTCTGTAGACAGGTGGATCGCATTTCTTTCACAGTTTGGGAAATTAACTCAAAAAATCTTAATTACTATGAATGTCTAGTCAATATTTATTTTAAAAACATAGCATGATGAATGTAAATCAGAAAATAAACAAGGATGTAAAATAATTGTGGTAACCCTTTCCACTAAATAGATAATTAATCACATTTTTACTTCTACATTCTAACTTTGATTTTTTTTTTCCTTACTGATATGTGTGTACAAACATTTACGTGTTTAGAGGTCTGCTGGTCCGTTTCTGGATAGTTAGAAAACAGATTGCTGCAATGATTAAACTTTCAGGAGAAGAGTTACCACACACAAGCCCTGTCTGGGATTCTTTACCATAAAAGCCCTTCAAAACAACTGTCTATCTTCTTACATTGTGTCCAAAATATTTGGCAAGATTAAAAAGCATTCATAATTAGTTCTGATATTACCGAATTTGCTTTTGGTTTTATAACTATTTAACAAAAACAGCTTAGATCAGGTAGCTACAAAGGAAAAATACTTAGTAGCTAATTAATTTTCCCCAGCGATCTCTGGCCTAGAAGCAGGGCAGGTAGCTCGCCTTTAACAGAACCTTCAACAACCTGCAGCTCACATGCATTTGAAGCACAAAAGCGGTCCGTGCTCTGCTCGAACGAGGTTGGGGAGTGTGGGCACCTGGGCCGTGCACGCCGGGGTGGGCAAGCCGCTCTCCCCCAGAGTGGCCCACATGGGAACCCACAGGCCCAGCCCGTTCCCTCTAATGCAATGTGGTTGAATCGTATCCTTTCCCCAACCAGGAATCTCAAACTTTTTCTTCTTCTTTCTGTTTGTAGCTTGTTTGCCATCACTAATTAAAGAAATGTGCCCTGTTGGAAAACAAACACAAAATAAATTGGATGTGCTGAGAGGAAAATGGCCCAAGAGATTGTGCCAGAAACGTGTGGGTGATTCCAAACAGGGGGCTTCCTTCTCTCTGTCTCTCTCTCTCTCTTTCAATAGCCATTTTAAGTTTCATGCTGAATAGGCATAAGGTGGCAGAGCAGCTCGCCGGGGCGCCCGTCTGAAGCCCGGGGCCGGCTCGCCCGATCCTTGCGTGGCTTCTGCAAACCCTGATCTAAGGGCAGCGCTGTCAGCTCGGAGCCCGCTGCCCTTCTCCGCTGTCTGCAGTTCGCAGCAGTGAAAGTTTAATTCTGAACTGTGAAAAGATTCAATAAGTCACCACAAATCACCCCGACTAAAGCCCAAACTGAGTAATTTACACAGCACTTTGTGCTCTTCAAACAGTTTGCAGCGGGCAATTATTCATGCCCGACATGGGGCCGCTGGGTCCGGGCTCCCTGTTTGTTCTAAGGCCGAGGAGAGGTGTTTGAAAACCGCCAGAGACGGCCAGGGGCCCAGAGATCACGGCTAATGTGACACCCCCAGGCCTAATCTCCTTAGAGCGCTGGGATAAAATAAGTATCCATTACAAAATCGGCATTCATCCTGCCCCCTTCTGAGCCCGGCCACTCTGATAGCGGCTTGGAGACAATCGTGCGATTCTAGACTTAATCAGGTATTAGGAGCTGAGGCCGGAGGAGAAGGGGCTAATCTCCATATTTAGTCCATCTGTACTCGTGGGCCTGACTTGCCTGCCCCTGATAGATCAAAAGGAATTGGCAAAAATCAGATTAAGCCTGGAGAAAAGGGGGAGGTTCAAGCGGTGTAACAGCCACATTTTTTTTCTCCCTGCCTGGGATGCGTATACGTTTATTAAGACCATGCGGTTAATCCCATGAGATTTCAATGCATTGTGCTTCTCTTTTCTTCTTCTCCCTGCTTTCGGCAACAGGAAAAAAAAAAGCCATTAAAGGGAAATATTGTATTAATTATAAAAATATGAGATAAGCACACCCAAGGCCGGCTGCGGTGCCCGCACTGGGAGAAGCCCGGCGACTCGGTCTCCCGGTGCCGACCAGGGGCTCGCCCCTCTGCCAGGGAGGGGACACGGGCCTGGCGCTCCCTGGGACTGAGACACACGGCGGAGCAGTGTGAAGCCAGCGGAAGAGGAGATGCTAATTATTAGCACAGGCTGCCGCGGAGCCGGGCTGTGGCGGGCAGGTGAAGAACGCGGTGACATCTGAGCTCCGGGAGATGCTTCGGCGCTGCAGACCTCTGTGACGGAGCCCGGAGAGCATATGGGATTCGCCAATTAAACCAACCCTTGTTTCCTCCTTCAAAACATGCTGCCACATTAGGCAGAAGTGGGTTATTTTCTGGCCAGCCCGGCCGTGCAATTTTTTTTTTTTTTTTTTTTTTTTTTTTTTTTTTNACCTGCTGTTTGTAAACAGTGACATGTGGCCACCAGCCGTGTCCTTCAAACTAGGAGAGACATGCGTTTCGCTAAGTTAAATGCTCGGGCAGGCGACGGCCGCAGCGGGTCCCGGGAAAGGGTGGAGGAGGCTGGATGGCGAAGGGCAAATGTGCAAAGGGGCCCCGGCCCCCCTGCGGGAAGGCTGGCCAAGTCCCTTCCTGGTGGGCTCCTCGCGCCCCCCACGCGGTGCCAGAAGAGAGCCGCGCGGCCGCTGGGCTCTGTCCGCGGAGCTCACCTCATTAGAGTGGATTAAGTCATGATGCTGAGAAGGATAAAAGGTGAAAAGCAAAGCGCCCAGGACGGCGGCCCCGGAAAGCTCCCGGTGTCATTCGTGCACGGACGCCATTATTGACTCGCGCCCATGTGGTTCACACTTTTCAATTACCGTCTGCTGGAAAGGTGGCCGGATAATTGCAGAGGCTGATGCCGGAGCCGCCGAGTCAGGGGGGCCTCCTGGCCCCTGTCACCTTCTCTTGATGCTCGACTCCGGGATGTTCAAAGGCAAAGGCCCAGGGCCTGCGGATCTCCCCAGGACCCGGGGAGAGGGCGATGTCATTAAAAACGTTAATAAAGAAGAAACACACCCACACTCGCAAGATGGCAATGAAATTGGCGACTGCTGTTGGAACGGCCCGGGCTTCCGACGCTGCACTGCGCGGGCTGCTGAATGCCTGCCTTTGATTCCCACTCACGAGGCTCTCGCAGAAATGATGATACGGGGGCAGGATCCGTGTCCCTCGGCGTCTTGCCTGCCGCCCAGGGTTCCGCAGGTGCCGCTGTGTCGCCTGAGGTGGGTCCACGTTTCTCCCAGAAACGACCCTGTGGCAGGCTCCCCATCCATCCGGACGCACCTCTCTTCTGCTCACATTGCGGGGGAGCCAATACACACCCTGCGGAAAGAGTGATTCTAAGAGCGAGGAGGGAAGACGTTCAGGAGGATCTGGGATTGTGGGGAAGACAGTTGCGCCGGGGGAAGCCCGGCCATTGGTGGCCAGGAAGGAAGGAGAGGGAGGGAGATGCAGCTTTAGAATAAAAATGAGGGTTTGTTGGATAGCTCTTCTGACTTTTCCCCACTTCCCTTCGTCTGACTGTAAAGAGGAGTGTTTTTACCTGGGGGTGGGAGCCCTTACATTTCTTGGAAAGGTTGGTGAGAAAACCCCAGGTGCTCCGAGCAGCACGCACGAGGGTCGGTGGTGTGCGGTTGTGAGGAGCCGTCCCTGGGGTTTTAGGGGTCCTCAACGTGCCTGGCCCCGTGGCCCCCACCTTGTGTCGGCCACAGCTGGCGGGAAGAGAAACTCAGGGCCGAGCTGGCCAAGAGCACGCTGCTCGGTGCTGGGAGAACTCCTGAAGCGTGCAGCCTGCTCGCCAGTGTGCGGGTGTGTTTCTGTCAAAAATAAAAGAGGCCTCGGGATGTGTTCAAAAATGCCCTGTATCATCAGTAACTTCTCCTCCACAGCCTAAGGAAAGAGTCTCCACCCTGATAATTTAGTTTAAGGAATATGTGTTGCTGGCTGTTTACTTGGAGCCACGGCGGAGTCCAGGGTTGGACAATCGCCTGCTTACTGTGCCCAGTACAGGTGTCAGGGGTGGGCTTGCTTGCCTGTGTGTCCCCAGTGGGTCTATGACCCATGCACAGACCTGGGGGACCACCTCCTTTCTGGAAAGGAATAGGTTCCGGTCACCCAGTGTCTCCTGCCCTCCGGCACCTGTCACAGAGGGTTCCTACAAGTGAGGACGGGATCGAGGACTCTGAGGCCCCCCGTGACTGTCCCTTCCCCGCGTCTGTGCCTTTGGGGAGGCCACCTGCCTCCCCTGGGGCCTGTCGTCCCTCGGGCGGGGTGGGAGGTGACCAGGACACACCTGTTTTCATTCTTGTGCCGCTTCCGGAATTGCTGGGCCTCGTGCGCATTCACAGGCTCGTCCCCAGCTCTCCTCACGGTGTAGAATTAATGACCTCACTCGCTAAACATCCACATCTCCCATGCTCTGTACGCTCCCGCCCTGAGCACTAGGAATTGTTAGACATACTTTGGGGCACTGCACCCTCTAATGGAGAGAGGAGGGTCCGTGATGTCACGGTCTGCACCAGTCACACAAGCTGCATCTCAGAGGGTGGGCACAACGTGCATGAGCCCACCCTCCCGTTGGATTCTCATGAGCCCTGCGAACGGACAGATTATCATCTATACATAAGGAAACACGTTCAGGGAGGCCAGACGCTCCGATTCAGGCACAGAAGCTCGGCACAGACGTGGAGAGCGGCCCCTGATGTCAGGGTCCTATGCGCACAGAGAGTCACAGAAGAGGGGGAGCGGAGAGGCAGCCTCGTGCCCTCCGTCCAGAGGGCGGTGCTCTGACTCAAGAAGGGGTCCAGCCAAGCAGAACCATTCGTGCGTGGATTTAGCCATATGCTGATTGAGAGTAACCACTAATTCTGATAGCCTGCTGCGTCCAACCCCGAGAGTCACATAATTCTATTTCCGTTCTACATAAAATGGTGCCCAGACGCAGCAAGTCTCATTAACAGGTCTGAGGCGGTGAGTGGTGGCTTGGAGCCCTTCGCCCCAGCCCCGCGTGTCCAGACCCCTCCTCGGGGTAGCAGATGAGCCACGTCCCTCAAATGTAACCTGCAGTTGAGAAGAGGTAATACCACGTCAGCCCCAAAGACATTTCCAGCCAAGCACAGGCTTGCTGGGGCTCCGGCTACTGTTTTCAGCTGAGGACAGCACAGAACCGCACCCGGCTGCCCAGGGGCGGCAGAAGGGACCCCGGGGGGCTGTCTGCAGACTCCCTTCCAGATTCCCTTCTGACAGGCAATTGTGTAGCGTCTTCAACTGGTTTTCAGTGATTCAGCCGACCTGCTGACTTCTGAGTGTCCAGGACCCCCGGCCGCGTAGCTGAATGTCCATTCACACATCTATAAAAAGAAGCCGTGAAAAGTCAATCCATTCGGAGTCGCTCACTGGCCGCTTACATGAAAGGTGTGCTGGGGAAGCCAGTCACATAAAAGTGGGCCAGATCCACGTGGCAAGTATCACCTGAGTCCTGGTGACACGGGGCTCTGCACGGCCCACAGTGGGTTTGCTTCTGGGTTGTACAGAGGAGACACTCCAGCCCCCGCGCTCAGGAAGGCCGGCCGGCTCCAGACCTGGCAAAGGTGGGCGCTGACAGGGGAAATTCTGTTAACACGGGGAGGGCGACTTTCGGGAAGGTCACGGCTGTGAGCGCATTAGCGGGGGGTGTTGGCAGAGCGCGGGCCTCTCCTCCAGCCCCAGGAGCAGCTGCAATTAGGCGACACCCCTCTCAACTGCTAAGTGCTCCCGCTGCCGTTTTATCGGCCGGTCGCCAGTGGGCTCAGGGGAGAAGCGCTATCTCCTATGGCCATGAAAATTGATATTGAACATGGAAGGGAAAATCTCGCAAGCTGATAGCAATTAGCTAAAAAGGATTTGCGACTCCATGATTCATCACGCCAGGGGACCAAAGTCATTTGCAGACGCTGCTCCGAGAGTCCCTTTGCACAGCTCCGAGCTCTGCCTCTGTTTATCTCTCACACTGGGTGTGACATTTTCGGCTTTCACAGCCCCTTTCTAGAACAGAAGCTGCCGCAGCCGGGTGGTTCTTTCTGTCAAAGACGGTTTAATGAGAAGGCGCTCCAAGTGGGGCTCAGACTGTTGTGTTTTAGGTGTTCACGCAGGAAAGCAGAAGACAGTGTCTTTAAGAGTGTGTTGTGCTGTTTTTGTCAAAGAAATGTGACTCTGGGTCAACTAGAAAATTATACCTAAATTAATTAATCACAATAGCAGTGCAAAGGCATCCGGAGTGTCCTTGAGATTGATTTTCACGAAGAAGCACTTTGCTCAGGTAACTGTGGCAATACTCCCAATCGCCAAGCGGCAGGGACGTGGGGCGCGTGGCCCCCGGGCCGCCTCTGGCAGGTGTTTGCTTCCAGGGCTGGATGGCTGTCTTCCTGGGCGCACCTGTGGCTCCGGGCCATCTAAGCAGCTGCCAAGCGCTCCATTATAATCTATACCACGCTGTCTCCCTTTCTTAACTGGGCAGCGAGTTGGGTGGCAATTTTGTCACAAACAATGCTGAGAATTATGTGTGGAGGGCGCCTCCCATAGAGCTGTGACCCGGACCTCAAGGTGAGGCCAGAAGGTGTGTATGACCCTAGACAAGGGAAGGGGTGTCCGAACCCCACGTGGCCCCGATCACAAGCAGAAGCCTACTTAAGTGTGATTGCAGTATTCATATCTGTGAGATGAGCAGTATATCCGTATATGATTGCTTTTAGCTTCAGTGTGTGTGCATGTACATACGTATGTGTCTCTGGGCATATTGAAAGTAAAACCTTCTTGATGAGAAAAAAAGCACCATAAATGGACCAAGAAAAAGTAGTCCCACAGACTCATCGCCAATTAGGAAACTGGGGTCCAAGCAGCAGTGCGTTCTCCTCCCCCCTGCCCCCCACCCAGCATGTCTGGTCACAGCTGGGAGGAGGCAGCCTGACGGAGCGCCCGCTGCCCTGTCATGCAGCTGCCTCGGGCACCAGCAGCCCAGGGCCCCCACAGCCCGGCCTCGGGTGCCAGGCGGGGAGCCCGCCGCCCGTCCAGCTTCCTCTCTCTCCTTGCCTTCCTTGCGTAACTTGTCCATGTTTTTATCCGGAAAGCCTGTGCACCCAAGCATGTTTTACCAATGATCTTGTCTTTGGTGAAAGAGGGTAGAAAATCCAGAAAAGGAAGGAGTCAGACAAACGGAAATACCTTAAGAGACGCAGGTACTTTTGGGGAAAGTGGGGTCCAGAGGAGAGGCAGGGATGGGGAATGAACCGCCGCAGAGCCCAGGGCTGCAGGATTCACCCTCCGCCAGGGGACAAGCAGCTTCATCGATGTGCCCCTGGGACGCCCCACACACCACGCTCCCGCTCCAGAAGCAACGCAGCGAGGGGCTCAAGAGGACTAGTTTCTGCAGCGTCTTCGGTGAAGCTAGAACGGGTTCTCTGTTGGGGTTCAAGTTGGTGGGGGATCAGAGCACGGAGGGCCTTCCCGACGGGCAATTGCATTGCATTCAGTGTGTAGTGGGTTTCAGTATGGTTCAGGTCTGTGTTTTGAGAACCCTTTTCGAGTCTATTAATTCAGCAATCAATTATGTTCAGCTGATCTAATATCCTGACGATGTCCCTGAATTGCAAAGAAGTTGCACTTGTCGCTTTATACGTGCTAGAGGTCAAGGGGGTCATCTGGGAAAACACCTGGTGGCTTCGGGATCGCTCATGTCTTGTAACTTCCAGACCGACGGGTAAGGTGGGTGTTTGCGTAGAGAGCGTGTCCCTTCCCACCTGGGCCCCGTCTCTGCCTCGCTGCTTCCCTCGGAGGAAAGGCCTTCCTGTTTGGTGGCCCCGACGCACCAACTCCCCACTGATTATCTTAGAGGTGATCCCAGGGTCCCGCCGCCCGGCTCCCTGAGCGGCTTCCGCATCTCACTGCGCTGCAACACGCCCCCCTTGGGCAGGTGTGGGGCTGCCCCGGGCCCCCAGGCCCGCGAAGGCTGAGGGTGAGCGGGCCGGGCCGGACCGGGTCGCAGGCGCCGCATCGGACCCCCTGCGCCGCGGACAGCGGTCAGCAAGCGAGGCCAAAACTGCTGACGCTCGCAAGCCGCGCAGGACGCGCGACAGCGGGTAACCGTATCCGGAAGGGAACCGGATCTCTGACCTTGCGGTGGGCGAGGTCAGCGAGGAGAAGAAAGCGGGGGGGGGAAGCTGGGGGCGCGGGGAGCATG
>NW_027551559.1:9460152-9464611 GCF_008692635.1 Crocuta crocuta
CATGTGCAGAGACGGGAGGTGGGGGGCAGGGGCGCCTCGCTGCTCTCGCGCCCCAGACACCCTCCGCAGCCCCACTGCCTTGACCTTGAGAAGGTCGTCTCCCCGCGATCACCGCTCAGGTCTCAGGCCGGGAACCTAAAACACCACCGGTAATCCGCGGTGCGCCGGGCCGCGCCGGGCGGGGTCCCTGGGGAGCCGGCCGTGAAGGGACGCCCCGCGGCCCAGCCGCTGCTCACGCGTTCCCTGCGCGCTCGGCCCCCTGCAGACGCGCGTGTGCCCTTCGGGTAGGGCTCCGAGCCCGCCTCGTCCGCCCCCGTTGCCGTTTCTTTCCTTTCCGTGGGCACCTGTCATGTGAGTCCCTCCACTCATCCACGGCCTCCCCGCGTAAGGAGCGTGGCCAGGAGGGCGCAGTGTGGCCCCAGGCGGCGCGGCGCGGCGGGGCCCCCGCGCCGNCGCTCTGTCCGCAGAGTCCTCAGGACGGGACAGACGCGCACATGTACACACACAGGTCACTTACTAGTGGGACCGAGCCCCAGGGCCACGCAGGGCTGCACCATCTAGAAGCGCCACAGAAGGCCCTGGCCTCTCTTCCGGATCAGGCTCAGGGCCGGCCCGGCGCCGTGGAGAGGCTTCAGGGGGACCCAGGGGGTCGCCGCCCGCCCGGCTGGAGCACAGGATGCTGGTCAGCTCTTGAGCCCCCTCGGATCTCTGGGCGCCACTGGCTCTACTTCCCTCAAACCCTGGGGCCTCTGGCCAACAAAGGTGCAGCCGGACTTGCGGCTGTAACTGCCGGTGCCCCGGGGGCGCCTAGGTGCACCCCTCCCATGGGACACCTTGGCCAGCGGGGAGCAGGCTGAGGGGACCCCCCCCCGTTTCCCTTGCCTGTGCCCAGGTCCAGGTATAAGGTTCCTCACGGGAAGATGTGCCTGGAGGGGTGCACCCCCCCCCCCCATGAGCCACAGTCCCTCTCGGACTCTGCTCTCTGACAGCCTGGGCTTCCACACGCGCGATGCGTCCTTCTGGGGTCAAATCAGCCCCGGCTTCTCAGAAGTGACAGACACAGGCTGCGCGCAAGCCCAGGGAACGCGCACAGTGTGAATGCGCTCCTTGCGTGGCTCAGGGCCCGCTGGGCGACAGCTGTCCTCAGGGAGGGGGTGTGGTTCTTGTGCTGGACCCCGGGTCGCCCACTGCCCCAGGAAGCCTCGGGGCCTGACTGAGGGCGAGGGGCAGCACAGCGGGCTTCGTGTGGGGACCGGTCAGGACGGCGTGGCTCACGGACTCCCCGTCTCCATCTCCCTTTGGTGCCATCTTGGTTTAGGACTCAAAGATGCTCGTGGCTGTGGCGGTAGCCTCCTGGCGCAGAGGTAGCTGAGTGGTGGCGCACGCTGAGGGGATTGAAGCGAAGGAAGTTTATTCTCTCACATTTCCGGAAACTGAAAGTGTGAAGCCCAGGTGTCAGCAGGGCCACGTCCAGCCCGGGGCTCCAGGGACAACCCGTCACGGCAATCGCAGCCTCCTGCGCACCAGCTGCTCCGGGCTCGCGGCCCTGCCATTCCCGTCTCCGCCTGCGCCTTCGCGCGGCCTCTCTCCCTCTGCGTCTCTCTGTGCCTCGGGTCTCCCTCTCCTTCCTCTCATAGGGACACCTGTCACTGCGTGTAGGGCCCACCTGCTAGTCTGAGATGTCCTCATGTCCTTAACCCCATCTGCAAAGTCCCCTTTTCCAAACAAGGTCCTGTTCACAAGTTCCTCTGGTCAGGACTTGGTCACCACGCAGCCCACGACCGATGTGTCTGAGCCACGGAGGAGATGGGGTGAATCTGAGCACAGTGTGTCGTGGAGGGTAGGGAGACACTGCAGTTGCAGCTTGCCCCCTTCGGCCCCAGAAAGCACATTATTAGAAGTGTAGAAATATGAAGGAAGAAGGAGGCAGAATAAATCTTCACAAGGTTTTAGTGATTCATTTAATTTTTGTACAAAATTCTATTGTGTATTTTGCCAAGCCTTATGTTTTATTTTTATGAGCGTAATGGAGGCTTCGCATAAATCACGGCGCGTCCCGGTGCTGCCGATGACTTTGCGGTGCCGGTGAGCCCCGTGTCCCAGAATTCTGATGGTTTTGGAGCTACTTTTATTTTATGGCTGTAACCAAAGAGCAGAGGCAAAGTCCTAGTGTCGCACTGTGCTTCACTGACTGGAGGAGAAGCAGTGTCCAGTGTGCCCTGGAAGATTCCTGGGCCGGCTGTCCCCGTCCCTGGGTGGAAAGAGCGGAGTGACTCTCTCTGGACGGGGCCTTGAAAGGGGAACCGTGTGGAGATGTGGGTGGAAAGTAGGTTACCCGCCTCAGGGGACACCGGTGGGCAATTTTCAGTTTCCTCGCTGAAGAATGCCGGACTTGGAAACATTCCAGTATTTTGTAATGTTTATTCATTTTTGAGAGAGAAAGAGGGAAACAGAGAGAGACGGAATGCAAGCAGGAGACGGACAGAGACAGAGAGGGAGACACAGGACACAGAATCCGAAGCAGCTCCAGGCTCCGAGCTGTCAGCACATGGCCGGACGTGGGGCTCAAACCCAAAAACCATGAGATCATGACCCGAGCTGAAGCCAAAAGCTTAACCGACTGAGCCACCCAGGCGCCCCAGGGACTTGGAAACGTTCTAAAGCAGAGAAGAGTCAGGTTTCAATGCAAAGAGAAGACAGACAAGAGATTTCAGTTGCTGAGATCTACTGAGGCTTGAACTGTATTCCCACAAAATTCGTGTGCCTACGTCCTGTTTGGAAACAGGGTGACTGCAGATATAATTGGTGACATCATGAGGAGGCCATCCGGAAGTAGGTAGAATTGTCTGCCAATAAATAGGGAACCCGGGGAAAGAATCATGGAGACCTACAGACATGGGAAATCGTCCATGTTCAAGGATTGAAACACTCAACGTGGTAATGACGTCAGTTCTCTCCAAAGCGGTATACAGCTTAAGATGTTTTGTGTAAGCGTGCACAATATTTTTCTCAAATCTAATGAAAGTTCAAGGAAATGGAGTAGATAGAATAATTCTGAAAACAAACAAACAAACAAAACCCTCTACCCTGTTTGAGGGCTTTCTCTTCAGATAGCGACCAAGGCCAGTGATACCCAGGGAGGGACAGAGACAGAGGTCGATGGCACAGGAGAGGAGGCCGAGAGAAGCCACACGCATGTTCTGCCGGCTGGTTCTGGACAAAGGTGCAGACCCAGTCCCGTGGAGGAGGGGCGGAGGCACACTGGACGCCTGCGGATGAACAGCCCCACGCCCCCCACCATCTACTTCCAGGGCTGCAGGGACCAGGCTTGGTAGAAAGTTCTCAGGCCGGGTGAAAAGCCCAGTTCAGGCAAGGAGAAACTCAGTCCACTGGGCCTCATCAGAACGAAACCGTCCGCTGTCTGGTGAAGCGAGAGAACACACATGCTGTAGGCAGGGGACACGTGAGCACAGCACACGCCTGGAAGGGACGTCTGTGCAGGCAACATAGCGAATCCTCCAAAGGCAACAGCTCAGGATCGCGTGGTCACAGACATTCTCCCCTGTGACAGGGAGGCACACACCCGCACATTCACTGCATCCGGGCCCAATTCCCTGCTTGGAAACTCTATCCTTATGTAACAGGCAGTCAGTGGGGGACCTGGGGGGAGGGTCCAGAGCACTCTACTATTTTTGCAACCTCCTTGGGGGGTGATCTATAATCCCCCTCGAGATTTCAAAATAAAAAGTTAAGAAAACACAAAGGAGCTAAAATAAATGCATTTAAAAGTAAAAGGGAAAGATGTGCCTGGGTGACTCAGTCCGTTAAGTGTCTGACTCTTGATTTCAGCTCAGGTCATGATCTCATGGTTCCTGAGCTCAAGCCCCGCGTCGGGCTCTGCACTGCACAGGCTCTCTCTTGGGAGTCTCTCCCTCTCTCCCCCTCTCTCTCTGCGCCTCCCCAGATCTCTCTCTTTCCCGAAATAAATGAATACACGTTTTAAAAGAATTAAAAATAAAGAAAATAAAAAATGAAAGGAAAAAACAAAGAAATTGAGCCCTATGTGTCAAGACGTGGACCTCAAAACACGTGACGCTGAGTCGCAGAGCACATGTCAGGAGGGAAGCGTGTGCCCCTGTCATTTAAAGCGCGTGAACTGTTCTGTGTAAAGTCACTGGCTCTGCCTGAGTAGAAAAGTTCGGAACTGCGCGGGATGGCCCCCACTGCATGCAGAGTGGGAAGGAAGAGGCGCTCAGAGGGATTCCTACGTCACCTTTAAGAATTTTTCTGCTTTGGAAACCGTGGAGCAAGTAGAGAGAACAGAGAGCCTTTCGAAGGTGGTTGATGCAATGTGTTGCTTATATTCCACTGTGCGCTTTGCCGTAAGCTTATTTTATAAATACTGAGAAGGAGTCCGAGCCAGAGACGGGCAGGCAGGGGGAGGTGGCGGGGGGAGTGG
>NW_027551559.1:9465040-9467689 GCF_008692635.1 Crocuta crocuta
GGGAGTGGGGGGACAGGGGGAGGTGGGGGGCCCTGGTGGCAGCAGAGCAGAGTGGGTCCCACCCGGCCGAGGCGGCCCTGATGGAGGTGACACGCAGAGAGAAGGGCCAGCGTGCTGAGCCGCCGACTTAACTGCACTTTGCTTTAAAATTGAATGATAGATTTAGAGTGATTTCTGATTCAATCAGAAGAGGCAAGTGTGGATATTGTGTGGGTTTAGTAAAAGAAGCAGAGGGCACACCACTCCCTGCAGGCTGGGGCCCCTGCTGACAAGGGAAGAGGGGCACACCGCTTTCTTGCCAGGCCTGGGCCGGGGTAATTCTGGGGCCCACAGTGGGGTGTGTGAGCAGGGGCCGCGCAGGGGGAGGCCCCAGCCACGTGCCACCGAGGCCTCGGCCTCTGCTGCCCGGAAGGCCCTGCAAGCTTGCTCTTCGCTGTCTCCGGGACCTGCTCCCAGGCCGTTTTCCTTCCTGTCCTCACTGTGAGGTTGGGGTTTGGGGGGGCCAGACTCGAGGCCCCTGGACTGTGCGCCTCTGCACGGCCTTAGCCCACGGGACATTCGTGGCCCACAAGCAGTGCCCCCCCACCCCGTCCCCAAGTGGAGGGCCTCCCCGTGCCTCTTTCTCTACACACAAGGTGGGTGCACCCCGCGGAGCGCACCACTCGTCAGGAAGTACATTTATTCCTTTTAACACAGAAGTTTTCTGTTTTTTGTTTTGTTTTAGTTTAGTTTAGTTTAGTTTTGTTTTATGCTGCTCTGTTGGCCGCAGATGTCTGCTATCCGTCCTGGGCGTCCCCACTCAATCCGTGTGCTGGACTCAACCCCAGGGTGACGTGTGAGCAAGGGGGGGCCCTTGGGAGGTGCCTGGGTCGTGGCGGTCGAGCCCTCAAAAATTGGAGTTGTGCCTGTGTATTAGTTCCCTCGTCCCGTCTGCCTGTGAGGGCACAGCAGGAAGACGGCCCTGCATGAAGCGGGAAGGACCCCTCACCGGACGTCAAAGCCAGCACCCGTTGATGCTGGACGCTGAGCCCCGAACCCGGGAAACAGGCTATGCAGGTCGGCAGCCCCCCGGTCGGCAGTGTGGTTCCGCAGACAACAGCACCGGAGAGATCTTCTATTTCAACCCCCTGCCTCTGCAGAGGAAGGAGCGGCAGCTGCGGGCCAGGGGTCCACACCCGGGGGGCCCAGGGCCCCGACCACACGCCCGCCCTCCCGGGTCTCCCACACGGCCGCCCGCCCTGCGCCTCCTGCAGGGCCCGGCAGGACCCAGGACGGCGCACCCGGGGGACTGTTTGGCTTAGAACCCAGCAGTCGGAGAGAACTCACTGTAGAAGCGAAAACAAACTTGTTTGCAATAATTTATGGCTAGAAACCATTTGATTAAAAAGCAGAGGGCACTGCACCCCTACGGCCACTTCTGCACATGGGGTGGCCCTGCCCAATGGCCCTTGAGATCCGAGTGCCGGGCACGACCCCAGAGAGGGCACGGATGCCCAGCTGCCCGGGGACGTGACCACGGCCGCCAGCACCCTGATGCCAGCCTGAGCGCCCTGCAGCCGGGCCCAGCAGCGGCTCCTGCCCCCTGACTGCAGGAACGGACACAGACAGGGGCGCAGGGCGGGGGCGCTCAGTCGGTTTAGTGTCTGACTCTTGATTTCAGCTCAGGTCATGATCTCAGGGTTCACGGGAGTTTGGAGCCTGCTTTGCATTCTGTCTTCCCGTCTGCCCCTAACCTGCGGGTGCAAGCACGAGCTCGCTCTCTCTCTCTCTCTCTCAAAAGTAAATAAACTTTTTAAAAAAAGAAAAACTGAGATGGTGGTTATTCATCACTTTAAGTCACGAGACTTTGGCTTTGTCACAATGAGGTACAAAAACAAAATGTAAGTTTGTGCCTTAACAACCTTTCTTCCCCCCTCACTAAACAGACTCTCGACGTCCCCGGCCGGAATAACTCGTGAGGGAATCAGGCGATGCTACCGCCCTCCCTCCCCCGTGACCTCACCCCTGCACCCATGTAACCAGCGGACCGGCTCCCACGCAGCAGGCGCGCCTGCCGGCGTCCGCTCCCGGGACTGCGGCCAAACTCAGGGGCGGATTCGGTCTGCGGGGCGGCCTCCCGGCCCGCGGGACGTCGTCCGCCCGGTGTGGGCGCGAAGTGTTTTGTGTGCACCCAGAGGCCCTTTTCTGGGTCACAGGGTTTGTNGTTGCCCCCACGCGGCACACTCCGCGGCCCATCGTCTCTTATCAAACGGCGCGCAAGGGATTCTGGGCGCTTTATCAAACGGCGCGCAAGGGATTGTGGGCGGCAGGTGAAGCGGCCGGAGCGTGATCCCCTGACTTCGCTCCTTTAAGCCGCATGAACTAGATGTGAATACAAGGCGGGGGGAGAGGGTGGCTGTGTTTCACGGCTGGGNGCTCTGGGTTCGGGGTTCCGGGCCGCAGGGGGCCCCCTTCCCACGCCCCCGGGGAGCCGGCTCCGTGCTCCCCACGGCGGAAGGGGCCGCAGCCGGAGAAGAACGCTGGCCTGGCAGGGGACCCATCAGGCAGCCGCAGCCCCGGAGCGGCAGCGGGGCCGGGGTGCGTCCCCGGAGAGGACCCGGGACCGGGCAGGGGTGCAAGCTGTGCGCGAGCGCCACGGGAGGGGAAGGG
>NW_027551559.1:9467841-9467995 GCF_008692635.1 Crocuta crocuta
TGGCCCTCCCTGTCCGGGGCCCTGCGGGGGGCGGGGTGCACACGGGCCGGAAGCCGCAGGTAAGAGCCCCTCACACCTCCTCTGCTGGAACAAGATGCCTGCTCGCTGGCGTTAGCGCACGTTTTCCTTAAAGCCGTTATCGCATCTTTTGGAC
>NW_027551559.1:9468056-9494576 GCF_008692635.1 Crocuta crocuta
AGCGATCTCCGGGGGTTCCAGTGTGGGGGTCCGCCTGCCCCACCCCTGCATCACACGGCCCACCGGGAGGGAGCTCTGAATGGAGCTGTGTCCCCCCCGCCCCACGGGGATCCCAGGAGAAGATGACAGAGCGTTTCCTTGTGCCACAAAGAAATCGGTATTTTAAAACTCCTCTGGTCAGCATTCCATGGGACCTTTGACTTCCGTGGGGCGATGCTGACCGAAGTCGGCAATGACGAGCGACACAGCCCTCGGTGCTGCTCCTGGCGCCTGAGGGGGGCACACACTGAGGCTGCCCGGCACACAGTAGGCTCTGTCCCTGCAGCCTCGACGGTGTGGCCTCCCGAGGAGCCTGAGGCCCTGCTCACACGTGCTGGGAGGGAAGAGGGCCTCCGAGCCGTGTCAGGGGAGGGCAGGGGTGCTCCCGTCCTGCCCCCACCCACCCCCACACCTGCGGGCCCTTCCAGGGCCTGCACAGACCGTGTCCCAGGCCCCGGGTCTGCATCAGGCATGTGCGGGAGTCCCTGGGGCGGCTGGCGAAGGCGCCCTGCTGAGCCCCAGCCCAGGGTCTCTCCGTCAGTGTGTCAGGTGGGCCCCAGGGATTCTAGCAGGTTCCAGGCACCTGGGCTGCTGGTCTGGGAGCCCCGCTTGGCAGCAGTGTTCCGCGAAGTCTCCCCATTACCAGACGCAGAGCCTCCCCGCAGCGTCTGACCCACAGCGTCTGAGGCTGTTCCGAACCCCCCGTTACCCACCCCATCAGGGCGCTCCCCGAAACCGCACCGGCCTGTCCTATTCTGCTTCCTTATTTCTACCCCGCCCTCCAGAGACGGACGCATTCCCCCCAATGCAGTTGTCACCCTTGGATCTCTCTTAATGGTTCCCTTTGGAGAAAGGAAGTCACTCTTACACCTGCTCATTTAGGAATATTTTCTGCCTTCGCGAAGGTCTCCCTAATTCCATGAAAATATTGGTCGTTTTCACGAATCCCAGTCGACGTGTAAGGATGACATCCGGACCTCCACCTCCTTCGTTCCTGCTTTGCCGTCTCTCCACACCGTGGATGTAAAGAAGCATTTCCATGCCCTGTTATCCGTATTTCTATTCAAGCACTGAACATTCTAGGAGCTCTCAAAATCCGAACCCCCATGCAATAATCACGTCCGCAGCAACAATTGTGCTGAGACTGATAGCACGGCTAAGTGTTTGACAAATTCCCACCCGTCTTCCAATAAGGCCCTCGCCCATTTTCCAATAAAGCTGATGAAACCTGATAAAAAAAAAATAAAAAAAATAAAAAAAAACGTTGGAGGAATCAAAAGGCCCCCGGGCTAAGTGGAATCACATCTCGTGAAATTCCACATTCAGCATCATCTGTATTGGAAATATTAAAAAATTCATATATAGTGAAATGATAGATACTTATGTCACTATTTTAAAAAGTTATGCTGATAGAGCCGTCCCTCGCTGCTCACTAAAGACGCGCCTTCTGGAATATATGAAGATGGCGTTATTGACCTGCAGGCCTGCCAGGACGCGCCCGGCACTGAGCGGTGATGGATCTGCCCGGGACCAGCGACGCCCCCTCGTCGGATCAGCACAGAGGCTGCGCTTGCACGGCAGGCAATCAGGGCCAAAGCCCCCCTCCCCCCCGGCCGAGGTGACAGAGGTGCAGGCACAGAGGGCGTGAGCTGTGAAAAGATATGTCTGGGGTCGAGGCAGCAGGCACTGAAGGCCAGCACCCTTCCTCCCAGCCCAGGAAGCCACATGGTGTCCTTCCACATTGGCCACAGGGTCAGCCCACGTCTGGGCGCACAGGGGTGCGGGGAGTGGTAGATCTTGGGTTTGGAAGGCGCTTGGAGCCCCTTCCGCAGCAGCCTCACGAGCCCTGGCCCGACTTTGTCCTCCGTGCTCCCCCGAAAGAGAAGTCTCTCTCTAGCTCGCCGAGAGCCCAGGACGCCACTGGCTGCCAGCCTGGGGACGGCTCTTCCTTCTCGGCCCCACCTGTGGGGCACACCTGGCGGCACGATCAGCCTCCTCCCTCTGCACGGGCTCCTCACCCCCAACCTGCAGACACCCCGGGCTCACCTGGGCTGCTGCAGACGCTCCTCCCCACATCCAGGAAGATGCTAAGACAGCCCCCTTCCTCCACTCTGGAAGCCCCACGGCTCCTGCCTCCTCTTCAGAGCCCCCTCCCACCTGACACTTGCACCTTTTCCTCCCTCCCCCACAGCACCTGGACCGGAGGCTCTGGAAGGGCGGGGCTCCATCTTCCCTGCGGGGCACCCGGGGCAGAACCCGCCAGCAGCATGCAGTTACTCAGGACCCTGCAACCCCCACCTTGCTGAGCTTCCTGTCCGGACACCTTGAGCCCTGAAGCCCAAGGCACCTGCCTCCGACCCGGGATTGCCTGTCTTCCTCTCATTCGGTTCTCTGATAAACTGTCACTTCCTCCGAGAGGGCCTCCCTGACCGCTTTTCTTTCTCTGTAATTACGAATGCTCAGGGTGGGTTATTATCAGTGTTGTCCATTAGCTCATAAGCTTTAAGAGAACAGAGGTCAAGTCTGAAAGCCATACGTCCTTCACCATTGATGGGGCATTACGCAGGGTCTTTGCACAAGGTAGGATCATGTTCAAAGGTAGTTGACTGCTGAGTGAAGCGGAGACAGGGCACAAGGGGAGACAGTCCGGGGGTGCACAGGCCGTGGAGGAACTGACAGCTGTCCCCATCTGTAGGAGAGGATTATTCTTAGTATGACAAAGTGGTAGATATTGACCCTGCCAGTAGATAACCAGGAGAAGGCAGGGCTCAGCTGAATATGATGACAAATTCTCTAATAGCTGAAAGGAGAATGGAACTTTCTGGAAAGGAATAGTTTCCGGTCACCCAGTGTCTCCTGCCCTCCGGCACCTGTCACAGAGGGTTCCTACAAGTGAGGACGGGATCGAGGACTCTGAGGCCCCCCGTGACTGTCCCTTCCCCGCGTCTGTGCCTTTGGGGAGGCCACCTGCCTCCCCTGGGGCCTGTCGTCCCTCGGGCGGGGTGGGAGGTGACCAGGACACACCTGTTTTCATTCTTGTGCCGCTTCCGGAATTGCTGGGCCTCGTGCGCATTCACAGGCTCGTCCCCAGCTCTCCTCACGGTGTAGAATTAATGACCTCACTCGCTAAACACCCATATCTCCCATGCTCTGTACGCTCCCGCCCTGAGCACTACAGGTTTCAAACGAGTTGATATAAAAGCTGTGGGGAGGCTGTCCCTCCTCTCGGGTCTGGGGCACCTGCGTGGACCTCGGCTCATCCTTGGAAACACGGTGCGCGTCCCCTTCCGTGTTTCCCTCTTTCAGCGGCTTCCTCTGCACATCAGAGTGCGGGAAGTGTCACGTGCAGGACAGTGATCAGAACAGACGTCACCTGCTATTTCCACACTAGTGAACTTCCTCTGCACTTGAAAATACTACACTGTAGGCTAAGGAACATGTCCTGTCCCCGCCTTTTGTTTGGGAAGCTGTGAGGCCCTAAGTAAGTTACGTTTATTCAACTTTCCCAGGTGATTTGGGAGTTCCTATGTCGGAATTTAACACATGAAAGAAATAGCGTGACCCTGTGGAAGAAAGACATCGTCCGCACCTCAGAAAAGTACAGCACAGGGTCTGCTTCGTACAGACGAGGAGACGTGTCAACATTTAAAACGGAAAACTGGCTTAAGTAACACTCCTCAGAGTGCTTGGGTTTGTTCCGCATTGGAATGAGGTCATGGTCGGGGGCTCAGGGATTCTGGCCTGAACGCAGCTGAGAGGAGAGGTGAGGAGGTGAGTGCAGGGTTGGGGCCTGTGGGGGGGAGCTGGGCCGGACGTGGGTGCGGCTCCCCCCACAGTCACTGAAGCCAGGACACCCCGGCTCCCAGGGGCCCCGGGGGACCTCCAGAGGACAGAAGACAGGAGTCCTCAGGCGGAGGGCACAGGGACGCTGCCATCCGCCGTCTCCCGCTGCCTCGAGGTTTCTAGAGGCCGAGGGGGGGGCCTGATGGGGCGCCTTCAGTGGGCCCTCCGTGTTCTCAGCCCCCCGGCGAGCGAGCCCTGCGGGTGGACTGTGGGGGCGGCGGGGGAGCCGGCACACGGGTCACCCTCCCCAGGCCCCGTGCCGGAGGCCGCAGCAGGGACGGGCTGCAGGCCGCGGGGAGGCGCCCCAGTCTGCGAGCCCGGGGGCGCGCACGGCAGGGGAGCAGGCGGCCTGGCGGGTCCCCGGGACCGCTTGTCTCCCGAGAGTCTGCGAGGCTCTGGTTAAGGCTCTTGGGACCGGACATCCTGAATTAGGGGGGCCCAGTGCCGGGGGTCCAGCCGACGAAGGTGCGGCGCTGGCGGGCTGGGCTCCCCACTTCCCTGCGCCCCCTCACTGTGTCCCCAGCAGGTGTGAGCGCAGGGGGCCGGGGAGGGACACCGGGCTCCTCTGCTCCTAGGACGGAGTTCCCCTGGGTTAAGTTCCCGCCCTCGTGACCCTATTTGACCTGAGTTACCTCCCGAAGACCCTGCCTCAAAGGCAGACCCAGGGGGGTTACGGGGTCCGCCCGCCCGAGAGCAGAGGGTAGGGACTCAGTCCACACCCGCGCAGGGGAGAGGCGGGGGTGTGGGAGGAGCCGGCGGGGGGGCAGAGACCCGGCTGGGGCGCCCGGGGTGGGGGGGNTTTCTGTCCCAGAGCCCCCAGGCTGGTGGGGGGTGGGGTTGGGGAGGCTGCGGGGAATGGAGGCCGCAGCGACCTGCAGACGTGCCCTGAGGCCGGCCGCCTGCACCCCGACAGGCGGGGACAGGTGTAAACCGGGTGGATCCGCAGGCGATGGAGCGCCCCCGGGGCTCTGTCACCACATCTGCCCCTGATAACAGGCGCAGTGTAGGAAGGCCAAGGCCAGCGCCCCTCAGGCCGAGGTGGGAGCGGGTCTGGGTCCGCCCTGGGGTGGGCCTGGTGCTGGGGTGCCCACGGCAGAGGGAGGGGCAGGGTCCCCGCAGCCAGGAAGCGGCTGGCCCCCCGAGGCCGCGGCCGCCAGGAGGCCCTGCCCGGAGTGTCTCCAGGTCAGAGGCCACGGTTCTGAGCAGGCGGGTGACGGAGTGTGTGCCAACCTGGGTGGCCCCGCCCCAGGTCCCTGGCAGCCCTGGACCACCCCCTGCGGCGGCCACCGGCCCCTCCGTGCTCTGCCTCCCCCCTGCCAGCAGCTTCGTTGCCAGGTGCTGAGTAGGGGCCGGGACCCCATGACCCGCCAGGCTCCCATGTGGCTGGAGGAGGGGACACCAGTCACTGTCACCGCCCGGCTGAGGGCAGCTCTCCTTTGGGAGCCCCAGCAACGCGGCTGCCTCTGTGGTGGCTTCCCAGCCATAGTCTGGAAGCTGATTAACGACACACAAGAAACCTCTCAGCTCATTGTTTCCACAAAGCTCTTACTAAGCGCTTACCTGACCTTGGCCTTCACCTCTGGGTGCAGAACATTATTCCTGCCCTTTGATCATACCTTTCTTCCTTCAACATGTGGTGTGAGTTCTGGGCTCTCTTCACAACACAAGTGTGTTTGCACACTGGATTTTGCCTAACTAAAATATTAGGGAGTTTATGAAACGTCCAAAATGGCTCTAAGCATCAGTACTTGGGGTCTTCCTATGTGATCATAACATGTCACTGCAGAGGTGCTGACCTCAGGACGCCCCGTCCCAGTGGCGGGTGCATCAGGCATCACTGAGATACTTCTGCAGCTGAAAACGAGCCCTGTCGGGTTGCGTCTGAAGCAGGGAGAGCCCCTTAGCTGAGCCAGGAGGAGAAGGAGCCAACGGTCTGAGGATTTCCACATTTCCACATTGACACGGGTTGAGGGGTCAGTCCTCGGTCATGGTAGTCATTGTTGAACACATACAGCATCTTCACGGAAGAGGTCAAATCTCAGGAACAGTGTTTAAGAATCTATGGGGGGTGGGAGGCGCCTGGGCGGCTCAGTCAGTTAAGCGTCTGACTTGGGCCCAGGTCATGATCTCATGGTTCGTGGGTTCGAGTCCTGGCATCGAGCTCTGTACTGAAGGCTCGGAGCCTGGAGCCTGCTTCAGAGTCTGTGTGTGTGTGTTTCTCTGCCGCTTCCCCACTCATGCGCTGTCCCTCTCTCTCTCTCTCTCAAAAATAAACAATGAAACATTTAAAAAATTAAAAAAAAAAAGTCTATGGGAAAAGAACTGTCCAGAAGACTTGCAGTCAGCAGTAGGTGAGCTGGCAGTAAGGAGCAGTGCAGGGGAAGTGAGGCAGCACGGGGAGGCTCTGGGGAGGCTCCTGGGTCTCAGTGTGGAGTCGTGGATGTTGTCCCCAGGAAAGGAAAGGCCCAGAAACCACGGAGGCGGCTCTGGGACCACACCGTGAGGCATGCAGTGTGTGCCCAAGGGAGGGCACGGGAGGCAGGGAGCGATACACAGTGTGCACGCTGCACAAAGGAGAGTCGGTGGCCTGGGTGAGGACAGTCCCACCAGAAGAACCTTGTGGCCACTTCTTCTACTTCAGGGCACACGCACAGCCACAAAAGGAGGCTGGCCGGCTAACTGCCAACCTCGGCGACATTTGCAGGTTAGCATCCGTAGGGGCTCAGCTACACGGACGGGGCAGATTCTACAGGCGAAAGGCTGTGAGGTCAGCCAAACCGCAGGGACCGGACTGGTCTTGGACGAAGGGAGCACTGCCCCTCCCTCCTCTTCTGGGAGCACTCGCAGAACAGATGGGAGATGAGGATCCTGCGTCTCAGCCTTGGCTTGTAGGGAGCTCTGCTGAGGCATCTGCCCTTGCATCTTCTCATGCCCCACCCTCAAGCCCTGACGGCTGGAGACCGAGTGTGGACAGCGCTCCTTCCGGCTGCGAGTGGGGCCCCGGGCCGTCTCCCCCTGCTGCTCGGCGCGGAGGAGCTGGAGGCAGGACTCCCTCTGTGCTGCAGCTGGTGCCAAGTCAGAACTGAGTGTAGGACCTTCCTGTGCGCCAGAGCTATCTGACCTTGGCTCTTAGACCTCTTTGCTCTTTTAGCTCAAGTGGCCTTTCAAGCTTCATAGCCCTGAAATGTGAAGTTACTTTGAGACGTTCTCACTCATCTAGTCAGTGGGCTGTCTCCAAAGTAAAGCCAGAGCCCCGAACTCAAAAATAACTGTCTCCAAATCATAGCAATGCGTGCATTCAGTTTCTGTCATCTGGTCTACTTCCTGCCAGTACAAGAGTGCTGTTAAGCGCATAGTCTCCTGAATGGTGTTAAACTCTGTTTCAAAGGATTATTTTAGTTTAGGGATTATTCTGCGGGCAAATGAGCCAGTTCTTTTTCTCCCCCCTTACCCCCCCCCAACAGGCTAGATCACCCATTACAATTTCATGTCATTTCTCCACATTATGTCTTGGGCAATCACTTCTTCCTCTTGGCTTTAACTTGACTGGCACAATTAAGTTGCCCCTAAAGGAATGAGGTGTCCCATACAGATACCAATCACAGTGCGTACTGTGGTTTTGTTCGGCACAAAAGTATGGGGGAGTTCGTAAGCAGGACACCTGTGCCCACACACACATCGACTTCCAGATCCCCGCGCATCCGTCCCGAGAGACCTAGGGACGCTCGTGCTAGGTCTCAAACCCTTCCAGACCTCAGCCACGTGGGGTTCCTGCATACTGACCTGGGGTTGGTCACACAGCTGCCTCCCCCATTCCCACCAGCGTGATGCTCATTCTGGGGAGCTCCTCTCTGTGGACATGGGTAGTCTTGGAGGAAAGAGATAGAAGACAGACGTTTCTGTGGGTGTAAACCCCGGGCTCGGCCGGGCCCGTATTCTGTGCTGGCTCTCAGGATCGCACGCGTACAGAGTGGGAGAACGTGGCAGATGGAGGTTCCTCGCTCAGGTGACAGTTGTGGGGCCTTCTCCTGAGCCCTCTCTACCCTTTTATGGACCTCCAGGGTCATTAGCTTTCCAAGAAATTCCCATTTTTTAAAGTGAGTTTCATTTGTTGCAGCGAAGGACTCTCTTCTTTCCCAGGAGGACATTCTGTCTGTGGGCTGCAGGGTCACCGACCCCCAGCTTGGCTTTCAGTGGTAACCGAGCCAGGCCCTGGGATGGCCAGGGTGAACAGGGGCACCCCATCTCCCAGATGCTGAATGTACCCTTGAGGCCCCAAGGGAAGCAGGCCTGCTCAGGGCATCTGCTGGTGGAGCCCCCATGCTGGACCCAGCAGCCAGCGGTGCCCATGTGAAAGAACGTTTGCTGAGCACCAAGGCTCTCTCAACCAATGTGGAAGGGCCTAGTGAGCCTGCGTGCGGCCCCACGGGCAGGGAGGGGTGCAGGCAGGCGTTGGGGCGGGCACCCACTCACAGTGGAGGTGCCTCACGCTACCTGAAAGCACCAGGTGGGGCATGGGGTGGGGGGCACGGAGAGCTCACCCAGAGCTAAGGGTAGGTGAGTGTCAAGTGTGAGCCCCTGAGTCCTCTGTGAGCCGGGAGAAGAAGGCAGGGGGTGCAGCTGGAAGGGGCTGGGGGCCTGCATCCAACAGCCCCCCGCCCTCAGTGGGAGCCTAACGAAGCTAGAGACGCGGTCCTCCATCGACGTCCAGCACCCCCACGCGGTGGTGCGCACCGGTCTCCCTGTCTTCCTCCTAAGAAGCTCAGAGGTTTCTTGAGTCCAGGACAAGAGCAGTTACCACAGCACAAGTGGGTCCTTCAGAATATACAGGGTATGTACACGGGTTCTGTACGTACGGGATATATGCACGGACCCTACGGGATGTACACGCGGGTTCTGTACGTACGGGATATACGCACGGACCCTACAGGACGTACTTGTGGGTTGTATACATACGGGATATACGCACGGACCCTACAGGTTATATCTACAGACTATGAAGGCTATACGTACAGGTTATAGTATGTATAGATTGTCACTGTTGAGGTTGATCGCTGACCTGCCCCCAAACCACATCTGAACAGACACTTCACTCCACCAGGACACAGGTATTGATTTTGATTCACAGATGTCATGTGATCATAATTAATAATAATAACATAATTATTATTTTTGGTTGGAGACTGAAAGTGGCTCTGAGAAAGCCCATCCTGAGTCAGGTCTCTGGTATTGAGCACAGAACTCCGAAGGTTCAGACACACAGACTCTTATTCAATGGAAGTTTATCTGTGCAGATAGTGAGGAGACAGGGGCTGCAGAGGGCAGAAACGAGCACGTAGGAGAAAGGGGTTTCCGTGTGTGGGCATCTGGGACAGCAGACAGGGTGACTGTGAGGCCAGCATGACAGCAGGGTTGGACTTGAGGCCCGTGGTCTGGAGAAAGCCGGAGTCCCGCCCCCTCTGTGAGGGCTCCAGGCACACCCAGCCCTAAACCCGGAGGCTGGCTGGGGCCAGGACACGGCTGTGAGCTTTGGGCCCCAGTCCCACTACAGACCTGTGACCCGAGGAGGCCCCTGTCCCTTTCAGGCTCCACCCCCAGCGCCTGTCTGCGTCCTCCGTCTGGGGCACGGCCTCCACCCTGAAGCTGGTGTCTGTCCGTCCTGATCCCAGAAGCATGCGCCTCCCTGAGGTTTCACGCCAGCCTGTCCCAGCACAGAGCAGCGGGGAGGGCGGAGGCTTCGAGACGCCCGTGGCTCACAGCCAAAGCCCCGGCTGTGTTTCCAGGGCAGGCTCCTCAGCCCCCGGCCGGGGCACAGCCCCCTGCTCCGAGGGCTCACCTGCTCACTCACGTCCCGGTGCTTGTGACTTTGGACGGGGAGCCCCCCTTGGAACCCAGCTGGAGGCACAGGTTCAGGAGCCTAATGCCGCTGTGGCCCCCAGCTCTGCTCCCCAGCTCACTGCCAGCGAGCCCTGGGCTGCGGGCTCAGCCAGGCTCCCCGGCAGGCCTCTCCCGTGGGCTCGCACAAACAGAGCGGTGGGAACTCTGTGGTAGTGCAAGGAGAGGAGGCTTCAACCAGCCCTCGCCCAGGGGAGATGGGGGCCCTCACCCAGGGGAGACAGGGGTCCTCACCCAGGGGACATATAAGTGCCCTCGCCCAGGTGAGACTTAGGCTACGGGTCACATCTGCAGCCCGGTTGGATGAATGACTCTCCGGTGTTTGAATGCAGGGGCCGTGACCCCCTGAATTCCCCACTGTCTCAAATCCCACTGTGTCCCTGGACCAGGCTCCTGCACACCTGTGTGGTTCACGCTCTTCCTGTTGCGTGGGGCACCCCAACCCCCGGCCCCCAGAATTCCCCGGTTTCCCTGTCACAGAGGTTGTTCATGAACTTCCGTGGCTTCTGTGCTGCGCCACCCCTTCCCCAGTATGCCATCTGGATCAGCAGCCCCATCGCGGGGTGCCGGGGAGACTCCACTCCCCCCACGGGTCACTGTCAGCACGTCCCCCTACGAGTGCGCTCAGCAAGTTCAGGGCTGTGCAGGTGAATTCCAGAGAGGGCTCCTGTCCCCAAAGGTCTGGGGACTCACCTAAAGTTCCAATCTCTTAGTTACTTCTCCTCGGGAATTTCTTTCAGAGTCTCAGTGAGAAGGCAAATCTGCTCCCTGGAGCAGCAAAGCATCGCCCGGGTCATCCGGACGAGCTACAGGTCCAGGACTTGGGGGGAGGGGGTGTGTTTCCTGCCATTGCTGTACCGAGTGACCACAGGCGCGGCGGCTGGGGACAGCAGCCTTGCTTCCTACTTTACAGCTCTGGAGCACAGACGCCAGCGACCGGTCCCACTGGGCTACACTCAAGATGTCAGCCAGGCTGTTACTCCTGGTTGTAAAGGGACACAACAGTCACAGAACCCAGATCTGTCCAGCTCAGTCCCAGCTGCACCCCACCACGCCCCTCGGCTCCTCCACCCGCTGGCTGGAGGCGCTCCAGCAAGGAGGACCCCGCCCTCTCAGAAACCAGCGAGGTGGCACTGTCCCCAGTGAGCACGTGCCTGGCACGGGGCTGCAGTGACATCCAGATGTGCCACCTCGCCAGGGAGCCAGAGGTGAGGATCGGATCCCGCCTGCGGCGGGCAGCACGCCACTGGGACAGCCCTCCAAGGCTGGGTCCCTGAAGCCTCGAGGTTTGGTGGCATTTCAGAGACACAGATGCTTCCCACGCTGGACGGGCAGCACCTGCACTCGGGGCAGACGGGAGGCAGCCTTCGCCAAGGGCTGTGAGTCCGGTAATTACCAGCAAATGCGATTTCATGGCAGACGGTGGGAGCTGCGTTAGGTAAATGAGATCTATCCTCTGCTCCTGGGCTTCCAATCTGGGAAGACTGCATTTCCTAGAGAGGCTTGCACAATGGACTCCGGACCCGGACTTCTTTCAGTCAGGATATTCCAGGACGGGCGTCCGTGTTTGTTCCTTGGTTTGACATATTGTGCAAACAGGTTATGGTGACAGCCCTCCCCGGTATCCCTCTCGCATCAGGTAAATGTAAAAGAAGGAGATAAGCTACCGGTTAAAAGTACGTGTGAAGATAATAGCAGTGGATACTGAGGCAGAGCGAAGGCTCTACAAAAATGCTTGCAGTTTTATTCCTAGGTCAATTTTTGACAAGTTTACATTTAATTAAACTCCACAAATTATTACCCATATAAAGTTTTCATACATTACATGGTAACATATTATTATAAGTGTATCTTATTTATTATCTTTAATTATTATAATATTAATGTTATACTGGCACATTAAAATTATAATGAATGAAGTTGTTAAATTATGAGGCACGCACACATCGGTACGTTTTCTGCGGGTATTAAGGTGTCCTGCTGAACAGCCCGTGTTGGTGTGTGGACACGACACGTAGAGAGATGTGTGTGTCCAGACATCCTGCCCGTGTACAGAGAGGCTGTAATGTGCAGACGGGGGAGCTCCTCGGGTGGACGGACACAACGCGCCCCCTGTCTGGGGGGCTGGGCGTCTGCTGGCAGAGAGAGGACCCGACCAAACTCTGTAGCCCCAGGAGGAGCGGGGTCCCGTGAGAACAGAGCTGTGCCCCTTGTGCAGAGCAGGCTGGTGGATTCGAGCTGTGCCGGCAGTGTGCCCGTGGCCTCCGGAAGTGGAGACGGATGGGGAGAAGGCTCTCTGAGAGGAGAAGCACCAGGCAGAAATACGTAAAGGCTGCAAAATCCCACCGATGTTCAGGAAGGGAGCAGAGAAGCTGCCTTATTCCTAAGAAGTCATTAGTGGTTTGGAAACACCTGCTTTGGCATCAGGGATTGATACGCTCGTGCGGCTAGATGGGCAACACGGCCATTTATCCCTGGCTGTCTGTCACACAGATGACACTGCCTATTTATTCAGGGTTGATCTGTTCCCACAAATATAGACAGCCACTGGAAGGAGATACCTGTCTTTCTGAACTTAAGACAACAGTCTTCGCCGACTTTTGCGAGGCCCTCTCTGGACGTTGGCCTTCCATGTCTCAACCAGGACTTGCGGCCCTGACGCCGCCGTGAACGGCGTATTCTTTGCAGAAGTGGGTGGAAGCGTGTCCTGAACTTCCCGCAGACGGCCACGTTCAGGTCATGCGAGCATCTGATGGGGCGTCTCGGTGACATGATCGCAACCTCCCAACACAGATGGCGGCAAAGCATCCAAAACTGCCCCCGTTTTCTTTCTGGCGACCCACCTTTATGCTACTTAAGGCCACGGAGACATGTCCTGGCAAAACCTTTGTAGTTTTCTCCTATAAACTAAGCATCAATTCCGTGGGAGATGACAGATGACTTCATGTACCATGCAAGCAAGCTCAGACAATAGCTTTAGCCATGACTGATTGCCTCGCTGTAACCCACTTTATGTTAAATGCATTCTTGCTGTTCAATTCCACCACCGTAATTTTGTTCTTCAGCATCCCTGGCCCTCTGTGGACTAACCAGGTTCCTGCAGTAATGATTTCTTTTCTATTGTATTGTTTTCTGCATAATCAAGTTGGTAGGTGGGGGTTTGGGTGACACGGCCATCTGTCAAGTTCATTTGCTCTGAAAATGCAAGAAATAATGGCCTCGACCACTCGGGGCTGTCCGCTGCAGGAGAAGACCGTCGGCTGCTACCCTGTGCTCTCCTCTCATGTCTCCAAAGTGTTCTCTTCCTTTTCGTACAAGGCACACGCACTTCCTCCTACATGATGGGCTGTTTACATGTTTTGGTTCTTTTTAGAGGGGAAAAAAATCCCCATATTTTTCCCTATGACTTGTCCACCCTGTCTTGCCATTTATGCAGGCAAATTCAATTAGGGAGCCGCGCTAGCATCCAGAGTAATGTGCCTGTCTGCAGACTAGATGCTGCCACCGCCTGAGTGGCTCAGGAGCGCCTTCCCGTCAGGCTCCGGCGACAGGCGGTGGCTCCTTCAGGCCGAAAAATGCAGGAGCGCCAGGGAGACGGGGCACCAGGGAGTGGAGAGGCGGTATTCTCTTCCCTCCTCGAAAACAAAAAGCTGGTAAACTCTTATTTTATCAGATTTGCTGGCGTCGCACGCTGACGCCTACCCAGGTGGAAAGAGATGAGCAACGGGAAGGTTTTGGGGATTCCAGCCTTTTCTGATTTAAAGGAGGTGGAAGGACACGTGAAGAATTACTTGTAAATTTCTTTTCTAAAAACATGACGCGGATAAGATTAAAAGCCAATAATTGGAGAGGAAACTTCTCTGGGTAAATCAATTCTTCTTAATTAAACTGTTGTGTTCAAAAAGGTATCATCGATGACGGGGACATGTTTCATACGTTTTTGTAACATTCTGCTGCCATTCGAGTTATCTCCAGAGATGAACGGGACCAAACAGTACCTTGAGGCTCTTTCTAAGCTGCTCCTTAGTGTTGGATTTACGTGCAAAAAGCCAGCACTCTGACCCCAAAGATGGGAGAGCATGGTCCCTTCCTCAGGGTTAAAGACTACGGGGCCCTCCTCTGCAGTTTGGGGACTGTGGCCGACGCCACGTGGGGCCTGTGGTGCCCAGAGGGGCTGCCTCGGTGTCTCTGCAGGTGAGCTCAAGGGGAGCTTGGGTGGGGGTGCACTTCTCAGTGCTATTTGGAGGAACCGAATCAGTGCATGTCTGTCTGTATGTCTGTCTATCTATCTATCTATCTATCTATCTATCTATCTATCTATCCATCTATCTATCTACCTACCTACCTACATATTATCTATCTACATATCTAGTATCTATCTATCTACCTATCTATCTTTCAATCTATCTATTATCTATCTATCTACCTACCTACCTACATATTATCTATCTATCTACCTATCTAGTATCTATCTATCTATCTATCTATCTATCTATCTATCTTTCAATCTATCTATTATCTATCTATCTACATAACCTATTATCTATCATCTACTTATCTATCTATCAAAGGAGAGATAAAGAGAGATAGAGCAGGGGGTGGAAGGAGGGAGAAGCTGTGGAAGGGAAAGGGTACAGTAAAGATTTGGTTCACAGGATTATGGAGGCCAGAAGGCCCTAAGATCTACAGTCTACAGTGTGGAGACCCAGGGAAGCCAAAGAGTAGTTTCCATCTGAGTCCAAAGGCAGGAGAACACTGATGACCAAACTCAATGGCAATCAGGCAGAGAAGAATTCTCTTACTCAGTCTTTTACCTACTCAGACTTCAACTGGTTGGATGAGGCCCGCTCCTGTTTTACTCAGGCTTTAGATTCAAGTGCTAACCTCATCCAGAAACACCCTAAAATCACAGCCAGAATCATACTTAACTAAATATGTGGGCACCCCATGGCCCAGTGCAATTGGCACATAAAATGGATGCTTACAGACAGCACCGCACTGGTTTATTTCCAGGCAGACATCCCAGCAGCCCTCTGCTTCACTCTTGGAATAAGAGCATGTAGAGGACTCTGGTGTCACACAAGAAGGGGGTCTCAGGTAAGGGGGGCTCACCTGAGTAATTGCTGCTGAGAGCAGAGAACGTGGGGAAGAGAATTTGTGCACATCAGAGAAGGCCCCAGAGGTGCAAACAGCACCGCAAAGAGGAGAGAGTGGTTGAGTTTTGGGAGAAAACCCACCCCTCCCCCCGAGATGAACTCAGCCCTTTTGTGGAGCCAGGTGTTTCCACTCTTCTGGGGAAGCTAATGAAGGTACCCTGGCAAAGACGGCCACTTCTACACATTTGTGACATGCTGTCTTATTTTAAAAATGTGTTTTTTGGGGGGCACATGGGTGACACTGTCGGTTAAATGCCCAACTTCAGCTCAGGTCATGATCTCACAGTTTGTGAGTTGAAGCCCCACGTGGGGCTCTGCTGACAGCTCAGATCCTGGAGCCTGCTTTGGATTCTATGTCTCTCTCTCTCTTTCTCTCTCTCTCTCTCAAAAATAAATAATAAACATCAAACAAAAGTTTAAAAAAATGCATCCTTGTGAAAACCCAAACTTCAGCTTGAAGGAAAGTTCCTCAGAAGACACTTTTAAGTAGCAGTGAATCCTTAAAGGGAACACGAAATGTTTTCTTTCAGGAAGTGGGTTTTGTGAAGTGTTTTCTACACACTTGAGGTAATTCTCTCTGGATCTCATGAGCTCTAATCCTGTAACAATTGAGTTACAAATTTTATTTTCTTTTTCCCCAGAATTAAACATCACCCAGGAAGATGGGTTCTTTGTAGCATGGACTTCAGGAAGAGCAAGGGGGAAGCCAGCTTCAGGTTCAAGGCAATTCCTAAGTAACAGACCCAGAAGCTTGGCAGTTAGGTCACAGCACACGTCACATGTTATAACATGCAGGGACTCCAAATCCATGTTATGCTCGGATATAATTTCATAGTGAATGAGCTGCTCAGCTCATCAATTAGCCAGACTCTTTTAGATGTTTAATTGCCGGAATTTGTGCCGATAGACATTTTCCCAGGCAGTCTTAACGTCTTTAGAGATGAGGTCAACCTTATGGACAGACTTGAAAATCTTGTTCGGTAGTATTGGGAGTGAAGAGCGATAGAACCATAAAAATCCTCTCAAGTGGCAGCCTTATGTTAGATGCAGTGGCCGATATATCTTCCTGTGCACACAGAGGAGCCTTTCTGAGAGTCCGTGTGTTCTCCATCTAGAACACTCCTCTGCTCTCTCCTGGCTTCGCAAAGACCATCCATTGGATTCCAACATCTTCCTTTACCCTGCGAAGTGTGCATGTTAATAGTGAAATATTTACATAAAATACAAAAATNGGTTCAAGGCAATTCCTAAGTAACAGACCCAGAAGCTTGGCAGTTAGGTCACAGCACACGTCACATGTTATAACATGCAGGGACTCCAAATCCATGTTATGCTCGGATATAATTTCATAGTGAATGAGCTGCTCAGCTCATCAATTAGCCAGACTCTTTTAGATGTTTAATTGCCGGAATTTGTGCTGATAGACATTTTCCCAGGCAGTCTTAACGTCTTTAGAGATGAGGTCAACCTTATGGACAGACTTGAAAATCTTGTTCGGTAGTATTGGGAGTGAAGAGCGATAGAACCATAAAAATCCTCTCAAGTGACAGCCTTATGTTAGATGCGGTGGCCAATATATCTTCCTGTGCACACAGAGGAGCCCTTCTGAGAGTCCGTGTGTTCTCCATCTAGAACACTCCTCTGCTCTCTCCTGGCTTCGCAAAGACCATCCATTGGATTCCAACATCTTCCTTTACCCTGCGAAGTGTGCATGTTAATAGTGAAATATTTACATAAAATACAAAAATAGGCACAAACATTGGTCATTTCTAAACACCCCCCCAACTGAAGACATGCATCCTACTTTGCAAAGAGAAACAGAAGTCCTAAAATTGTACGTAGCTAAAATTCTTTTGGGAAGAAGATTGTCTGGCACCAACAAAATGGGGACTTGCAAGGTTCCTGAAACTTCCCCTTCAAACCTGACAAAATGCATCAATCGAATGATTTATCAAACTGGAGTCTTAGTTTGCTTCTCCTTCCTTGATGCTCCATGTTCTGGTGTCCTGATCTTGCATCTTTGCACAATGGACAGAGATGGGTACAGGGGGCAACAACATGGACCCTGATGGACTTCACACCCTCCTAACCGTTCTGAAAATGCTCAACTCCCATCACGATACATTGGACGACGATGAGGTCAATTGAACATCTTGTTGCCAAAACCCATCCTACTTCATAGCCCTTGCTGGTCTTCTCTCGCTGGCCTCTCCCCTTCGTCCTTCCCCCAAGTCCTCTCCGGGGCTTTGTGGACACCTGTGAAGACCCTGTGTAGACTGGGAATGGATTAGTTGCCCAGCACCATCTTGCTGCCGATACCGATGCCTGACCACTGGGGCCCCCCAGCCTCCTGCCCCAGGAGCTCCGGAGCCCTCCTTGCATCCCCCTCCCAGCCTTATTCTCTCCCAAAAGACTCTGACTTGCTTTTGAAAAGCAGTGTGGCCCATGCCCCCATGATGTCCCAGGGCTTCTAAATCCGCTCATTCAGGTAACTCAGAGTAAGCACCAGACACGGCCTGCAGCCAGACCACAGCCACTGGGACACACAACATACCCGCTGTGCCTTAGCAGAGAGTCCAAATGCTACTTGGAGACCCCAACCCCTCACCGCCTGGGAGTCCGGGACATCTTGAAGAAGAGATGAGAATGGGAACCACTGGAGGTGCTTACCCAGGCTTGATGCGAGTCTCACACGACCTCTAAGTGCAGGGCCCAGAGCATCCTGCACCGACAGTTGCCCCAGAGTCACCAGAAACCACCTAGTGAGTCTGCTCGTCCTCTGTGTGGACAGCTGTCCTTTCCAGCACACCCAGGCCTCTTGTGGCCTTCAGCCAGTCTGGACTTATGTTCCACTTCGAGGTAGACATTCCTATGCTGAGCACAAGAGCTTTTGTCCCGTAGTTTATAAATAACTGAAAATAGGATGGAAACTCAGTGCGTCATGTCAGAGTTCCTGATGAGCTGGACCTCTCCTCCCCTCCACTCCCCCTGAAGGAGGACGCCGCCCCTCTGGAGGGGATGTTGAAAAGATAGCTCTACCCCCCACCGCAGGGCAGCACCGCCTTATATGTGCACATGTTACGTGTAGGTGGGTGCAGTAGGTGGTCCACTCCCAACCAATATGCCCGACGGGGACCTCGAAGTGCCCTTATTTGGAAAAAGAGTCTTTGCCAATACAATTAAGTTGAGGATTATGAGTGGAAATCATCGGAGTTGAGTTGAGGTCCCTCAACCTGGAGTTTTCAAACTTGGACTTTGAAGGTCATGGTGAAGGTCCCGTGTTAGCAGCATTCCTGAGATGTGGGCACAGGTGGGCACCATTCCCAAGGGACAGATGATGGCCTTTGTTGCCCTCAGCTCATGGCAAGGGACACACAGTTGGGGAAACCACGTGAGGGCAGAGACAGGCATCGGAGCCCCACAGCCCCAAGCCCAAGTACAGCCTCGGGCACCAGGTGCTGGGAGAGGCAGGAAGGACCCTCCGCTGGAGCCTTGGAGGGAGCGCGGCCCCTGCCCACACTTGTTTTCGGAACTCCGGCCTCAGAATGGCCAGTGAATATGCCTGTTGCTTTAAGACCCCCCGTTTGAGGTCACTGGTTATGGCAGCCACAGGACATGAGGACAGCTGACACGTCATGAGCTGCCATTGGTGGCTCCCCCTTAGACTAGTCTTTGCCATCATAACTATGGGACATCTGTGAGCATCAATGTCTTGCAGACGAAGCACGGCCACAGCCGCACTGGTAGAACCACAGCCTGCACAGAAGCGTCTCTGGCTCCGTTGTGAGGCTGACTTGGTAGAGAAGGTTCCTGAGAAATGACAGCGTTCTGTGATCAAGGGTCCACCAGCCCGCGCATCTCACCTTCCAGAAACAGTGGGCGGGTTTGATCCCATGAAGTTAGCAGCTGTGCTCACAGGTCACTGGGTCCCTGCTCTGTGCCCTGCTTGGCTCCCTGCCACACATACCCCCTCACCCTGCGTCCTGCCCCACACGCTGTATTTCTGTGCACCCCTGAGCCAGGCACTCTGGCACCTACCTGCCATCCTGGTGGGGACTGACACACGGAGGCATGGAACTCTCTAGAAGAGGGGAAATGGACCCTAACAAGAAAAGCACTCTGTGGAGACACGTGCCCACTGGATGATGCAAACCCTGTGCGGGTGCTCTGGGATGGGGCTGTCCCCTGGCCGGTGGCCCCGCTCCCCGAGTCCCGGCCATCAGCGCTGGCCTGTCGGCCTCCTTCCCACAGAAACTGCAGTCTTCACCTGCTCCCTCGTGAGCTTTGCCTCCAGAGGAAACAAAGATAATTGAACGTTTGTTTCCTGCCCCATAAAGCCATCATTTATTTATAGTGGTGGCCAGGTTGGCCAAGACACAGTCTCAATGGCCACGTCTGAGCAGAGACTGTCGTCTGACACATTAACAGACCTATTCACGTAGTGCGGGTGACGTGTGGCTGCCCCGCTTTTCACACATCGTCCTCGCTCTGGGAAGAGGAACTTGCAGGAAGGCAACGGCAAAGGGTGTGAAAATAAAAGTTACCATGAGGACTCTCAGCACCCATGATGCTATAGGTTGTATTTTAGATCCGAAGGAACATAATGGAGACAAAGACATGGAGTTTCAATGAGCTGCTGTTCACTGGGGAGGCCGCCTAGGTAGTTTGGAGCAGGTCACTTTCCCAGGAGGTCAACTTTCTTTCTTCATAAACCTGAGATACAAGTCATTGACCTTGACCTCTCTTTGTGGTGTGTTTTCAGGGAACCTCACTGCACAGTCCTCCCTCCACCTCTCCTGGGGTTAAAACTGGTAAAGACTGGATTCATCCAGCAATGAAGCTGAGGCCTGTGTGCATGCCCTGGGGCCCCGAGATGAGACAAGGGGACCCCAGAATGCAAAGGTCCCATCAGATCCCCCTGGGGCGGGAATGAGAGGCCCAGGAGATGGAGGGGTAATGCTATTTAGACAATGAGGCAGAAAGAAGACCCTGGGGGTTTCTGAGGATGCCCATTTCCCAGTTCTGTGAGGGCCCAGTCCTGCTTAACCCCTCCTCCCCACCAGTGCTCTGTCAGCCAGAGGGGGACATGCCGCCTGGAAAGGGGTGTCCAGGTATTTTCATCTCTGTGACCATAAAGGGAGCTTCTGAGAGAGGAAGTACATCAAAAGTAATAATTGCCAATTGATGCACTTAGCGGAATGACAAAACTTATTGTGGTTTAATGGCATCCTGTCCAACTATATATTTGAAATGCTTGACTTTTTGGTAGTCTCATGTAGACCTCCTACCTTGTAACTCTGAGAAAGACGTTCTAATAATTTTTCATCATAAGAAAATATGAAGGTTTTTCATCCATATGGCTCTGGATGTCTTGCCTTGGCCTCCGTGTTTATGTGAAATGACCCTGTGTCTGAATGGGGACCCTGAATGAACACCAGTCGCCCCTTGTTTAAGAGCCAACCCTTTAACATGAGGCCGAGATGTGACCACTGCTCTCGGACCACATGGCCATTGTTTGACTTGGTTACTGACCCACGACCAGAGTCATGTGGGTCTCGGAGTCTCTGGCAAGGGGTCAGGTGGGAGGCACTTTGGAGTGTTCTCACCCCCTGCACGTCTGATGGGAAGCCCCAGCACAAAGCCGTAGGGGACTGGCCCCGTGGCCTCCGGGAGGTCCACCAACAGAGCGGCACCCAGATTTCACCAGCAGGGAGAACCGCCCGGCTCCCCAAGTCTGGCAGAACGTTGCTTTGCGGTGGGGCTGTCTGTGTAATGGCGGACTTCTGTCCCTCAGTGCCTCACTGCAAGCATGGGGGACCTGGCTTCCGCAGGGTGGGAAGGGCTGTGTCCTGTACGACCAGGGCCGGGGATGCGTCTGTAGGATGGAGACGGTCCCCACCGCCACTCCGCATCCACCACAGGACAGTCGCTGACACGGCTCGTGGAACCTGTGAGCCGGGGAGAGTGTCTGTGCTGCTCGGCTCTGTCCTATCAGATTGGATCTGCCCTAACCTGCAGGACGGAGGGAAGATGCCCTTTCCGGCCTGGTGGACAGCAGCACGGAGCGAGGAGAGGGGTGGACTTGCCCCTCTGCCAGCGAATTTACAGTGTTCCCACAATTGTGTTCACTTCCACGCCTCCTGCTGTGGGAGGCAGGGTGCCCTTCCCTGCGCGTGCATCTCAGCTGCCTGACACTTTCTCTAACCCTCCAGAAAAGCCTAGATGCATTCCCAGTGCACACCAGCGTCCCTGACGGCACCGGTGAGAGAGAGGGACCGAGGCCACCGGTGTGTGAGGAAAGTGTCCCTCACGGGCAGTGGTGCAGGGGCTGGTGCTGAGCCCACACTGCCCAGCAGGTGAGGGGCCCACCTGACGGGAAGGGAGGTGTGTAGGACCCCCTCCTGGTGGGCCACCCTGCCATTCCCACGTGGACGACAGCTGGTCACACAGCTCTTGCTGGGTTCATGGTCATCTGGGCCACGGCCCTGGCAAGGCTGACAGTCAATTCCAACCGGAAGCCAGTGCCGGCTTTGCTCTGGGGGCCTCCCGACTGGAAAGCTGATTGTAGAGAGCGGTGGCGTGGTCACGTCTCTGGAGTGTGCTAGATGGGAAACAAGCTGCTTTCATCCATCTGTTTAAAAATGAGCAGCTCCCCAAGTGGGGCTGTGAATGATGTGGGAGCTTCCTGCTTGGGGGGGCATCTGGGCAGCTACTCCACGCTGGGTGGAAACGTAGCGGCCGGGCTGCGCGAAGGTTGGTTTTCTTGTTCAGCAAACCAGGGTCTCGTGCCCTTTTCATCGTTTTCATTTTGTGCTCCCAGGAACTTTTTCACTCTCGAGTGTCATTAGAAGGCCATCAGTCAAACCTGAACTGGCCCCAACCTCCCCGTCCCCACACACATGGGTGGACAGACACCGCCAGGAACGCCGGGCCCAGCACTTCAGGGCCTTGGGACCCATTGATCTCGCCTAGTTAAGTCATGTCAAGTCAGCAGCTTCACAGGAATCCACTCCAGGGGTGCCTTCTAAGAATAATATGGCCATTTATAAACCAAGGCACCTTCCATTGTTTTATATTTTCCTCCCTCATTTTAAAAGGCTGAGCCTTGTGGAGACTCTATGTGGAAGTGGAAAGGAGCTCCCTGAGGAAAATAACATGGTCATCTGTTTAGTATCCACTCAGCAACATTTTGAAGCACTTAGGGCAGGGAAAGCTTCTCATTGTATTTATTCAGTGTCTTCCTCAGAATCCTTTGCGAGGACCTAATTTATCCTCAAAACATCTCCAGAAGGAAAGTAAGCTGTGGGGGCTCGAGGCGGTTCACAGGGGGAGAGGGGAGAGCAGAGGGGTCAAGGAGCTCCCCGACACAGGACAACGCGCAGCTAGGAATAAGATCTACTTCCGCAGTCCAGGTCAGTTGTGAGAACGTGCCGGAGTGCAACCTAGGAGAGAAAAATAACACCCTATAACAGGTGAGCAGTTGTTGCTCTGCATGAAGAAGCAGTTGTGGGTGCTCCTAGATTAGGTCAGACCTAGAAATGTATCCACTTCCTCCCGTGATGGGAGACGGCTCTATTGCCACGCTTGGCCCGTGCCAGGTACTTAGGGAGTATTTGCTGAACTTAACCAACCCCACTTTGGGGAGATTGCAGTGTGTAGTACACAGAAAACACACCCTATCTGCTTTCTGGACTCTTGGAAGAGCTTACATTGTATGGGGAAAATGCATCACAACATTGAAACTGAAACGCAAAACTCAACAAAAGTGCGACAGACCAAGAGTGAAAGTGGCCTGGTTGAAGCGAGGTCACTGAAGGGGTGGGGGGTGGGGGGTTGGGCAGGGGAGAGGCTGCAGGGAGCCTGGGATCAGCTAGACCGAAGGAAAGAAGGTTACTGATGACAGATGGAGGGTCGGGCCTCCAGCCCAGCCCGGTGGGTCCCCAGGGAGGCCAGTTTGGGAACAAGAGTGAATTTACAGTGGACGGCAGAGAAAGCTATCTAAGCAGAGAAATCCAGGTGAACCCCGTTGGAAATTGGAACCACAGAAAGTATGATCTACAGAGGTATCAGCGGTGCTGATGTGTCCGTAAAGGAGACAAAGGATTTCAGCAAGTAGATGAGCTCTGGAGGGAAGGGCAGAGAAGAAAACCAGTCAGTATTGCAATGGAGCCTAGAGATCAGGACATCAGACAGATGCAAAAAGGATACTGTTTGCATGCGACGTACTAGTAAACGGCAACATGTAAGAAGAAACGGCTTTAAAATGATAAATAATGAGAAATTTGGAAGAAAGCCAATTATTGAGTAAATTCTCAAAACGAGTATTCCTCTATATGATAGAAACGACCAGTTATTGTGAGATACAGGAATGTCTTTATAACAGCAATGGCAATGATAAACTATCTCAGAATAAATTCAACAAATGAAAACCCAGAACAGATTTACTGAAGGACATTTGGAACGTCGGGTCAAATGGGAAAGCGTATATTCCTGGACAGCCATTCTGTTGTGCGTGGACCAAGCTACTGTGACAGAGGTCCAAACGCGAGGTGGCCTGGGAAGGCAGACATGGGTGAGGGGAGGGGCTGGTTCTGCTCCACGTATGGGGCTCCAGCACCTTCCTTGCCCTGCTGGGGCTGTCGGTCCACCACCCAGCCCCCCGTGGCTGGCTGTGGGGAGGGGGACAGGAGCCCGGCAGGTGGCACCACTGGGAGGTCAACCTGGCGTCACCGCACTTGTGGGTCACCCCACGTTGAGTCTCAGGCCAGGGCCAGCTGCTCAGGGCCCCAGCGGGTGTGACGCCAGGAGGAAGATGTAAGAGGAGGTGATGGGGAACACGAGTTACCATTGGAAGAGACCCATCTCCCTCCAAGGGGTTTTAATGCAATTCTAATTCCAACGCAAGCTGTCTCACGCCTGGCACAATCCTTCTAGAGGTTCCCTGGGAAGAGAAACATGAATAACCGAGAAAATGTTTTAAGAGGCGATGAGCTAATGTGTCCTTTACCAAACCTAAAGGGTTGCCAAACATACCAAAGCTATGATACTGGTAGAGATTAGAAAGCAGTGGAACAAGTTTGAAAGTCAAGGCAGGGATGTACATAAAATAAAACACAAATACATTATGCATAGTAATGTAGTTCCGTATATAAACATGGAGACACAGAGAGACATGGATGGAAAGCCAGAGATGAGGCAGGAAGAGAGACTGGAAGAGAGAAATGAGAACGGAGAAGGGAGACCATCCCCTCCCTGGCTTCGTCTCCCACACACCCAAACATTGCCGACTTAAGGCTAGAGAGGCATGCACGCACATACTCGTGAGTAAGACGCAGGGGATCTAAATCACATACAGGGAATACGTGTATGATTAAGGACAAGACCAAAATCTTTTCAAATCAGTGAAGAGAAACAAGTAATATAGAAGGATAATGGTTTGAAAAATATTAGATTCTTACCTAGGAACATAATCCAAAATGAACACTAAATGAAATAAGGAAAGACGTACATGATAAAAATGCAGCCTTAACAACATGGCGGAGAGGACGCATGCTCCGTGGGTAACTCCAGCCACAGAATGTCCTTGGAGACACCAGAGGCGGCAAGCCAGGCCTGGGGTGCAGAGTGTGATGTCCACTCAGGGCCAAGACCCAAAGGTCTCGGGGCTCCGAAGGCAGCAACCCCACTGTTCAGATGTATCACGAGGGAGCGGCCCCAACCACCACCGCAGGAGGTGGTGGTGAAGGCGCTCATGGCAGAGACCGCGACTGGGTGATCATAACAGCAGCTCCGCCAGTCCAGCCCGGCCGGCAGGAGATGGGGGTGCCGGGCCCCGCGGGGCTGAGCTGCTGTGCATGTGATGATTGTCAGGCTCAGTGAGGACAGGACAGGCGGTCGGGGAGGCCGGGGACTGGCCCTCAGGTAGGGCAGCATGGCGGGTGCGCACGCACGAGGGGCAGCAGTCAGGTCCGTGCTGCAGGTGGCTTTGGGCGGCCACAGTCCCTTCTTTCTCCCCTTGACCTTGCAGGCTGTGGCCAGCGGCCCCATCCCCAGACCAGCGTGTGTGGCCTCCAGCAGGCTTTCCCGTGGCCAGACAGGTGCAAGGTCCCCTCTCCCTCCGCCTCCCCTCCCCCTCCGCCTCCCCTCCCCCCTCCGCCTCCCCTCTCCTCTCAGTCCCACCTCCTTGGTCCTGTCCTCCCAACAGCTCCTGACCCTCAGGGCCCGCCCGTTATGTCCTTGTTAAATACGGTGGCTGCGGAGGCCCCCGGCCCCCCGAGAGTGACATTTCATAAAGCAGCCCCGGCCCGTCCCCAGGACGCAAAATGCTTTTAGATCAACTGCTCTACGTGCTTTTATTTAAAATGTAAATATATGTAGCAGCTTTTTGTGACATAAAATTCATATGCGGCCACGTTTTCTCATCACTATCCACCTAAGGAGCCTTTGTAGACTTCCTTTTACCTAATTACTCCCCACCCATGAAATTTTAATGACACATATATGCTCTCTGTCTTTGTATTGTATGTGTATCTGTGCTTAATGCATGAAAGGATTAAGACTTTTATTCCCCAAGAACCAATTGTGTCCCCTTGGGATGATATAGGTCGTGTTGAACATGCATAATTTAGATCCAAGTTTCCCAACTTGGATGCAGAGACTAGAATTGCTTGAGCAGCTTTAAATAAAATCACTGCCGTGGATCAGGCCCCACTGGGGAGGCCACAGCTCCCTGGGCCTCTGCTGGGGGTCAGCCCTGCTCTCCTAAAGCCCCTCCGGCTTCCGGAGAAAGGGGAAGGGGCTCCAGCGTCAGCCCTGCAAAGGGGCTGGAGAACATCGGGGAGGCCTCCTGGGGTTGGGAGCACCCAGGGCACCTGAGACCAGAAGGAGCAGCCCCTGTGTGGTTCGCGGCCGTAAGATGAAAAGTGACCTGGCAGCCGGCCAGGGCTACTTCCCCTGCCAGAAGGGGCGTCTTTCTCTGTGTCCGGAAGAGGAGGCGGAGCTGCAGGTCACAGGCCAGGGCCCCACCCCACTCCCTACACCATCCAGGTCTGTGCTGCCCAAGGATGGATGGGCCGGGGAGGGTGGGTACCGGGCCCCGAACGCCTGTGCATTCTCACCGGACAAGAGTCTCTTTCAAATACCTCACTCTCTTTCATTTCTGTTCCAAGAAAAAGAAAGAAAAGAAAAAGTGCCTATGAAAAAATAGAGGGAGGAGGGGGCGGAAAGGAAGGAGGGAAGGGGAGGGGAGGAGGGGGAAGAGGAAGGAAGGGCAGAGGGGAGAGGAGGGAGGGAGGGGAGAAGGAGGGAGGGGGGCCGGAGGGGAGGGGGAGGCGCTCCGAGCAGGTCGGAAGACTTGTCCAGTCACCACAAACAGAACCAACAGCCACAGTGGGTTTCACGTATTTGGAGACTCAGATGGCAAAGCCCTTCATGAGCACCTCGGTTCCGTTTTTTGGTAGCTGAGGACCTTGATCTCTCGGAACGAGAAGGGCTTGGAGGCGCCCGCCCGGTCCTGTGCAGGTGGGGCGGCCTGTACGGCCTCAGCGGGGCCCTGGCACCACACCCTGAGAGCCTGTCTGTTCCCCTG
>NW_027551559.1:9494631-9548509 GCF_008692635.1 Crocuta crocuta
GCAGACACCTGCCGCCCAGGGGACCCCGGACCCCACCCCGGAAGGCCTCGCTAGCGGGCAGAGGTGTGGGGGGACAGACTAGCCTCTGGGCCAGAGCTCAGGCCTGCTGCCGGGTGGGCATGGGCTGGGATGCCTTGGCGGACCTGAATGTCACCCCCGGCACGCCGTCCTTCTGTGTCCGCCCAGTGGCCTCATGGCCTGCCGTCCCTTCCTCTGACCTGCCCTGTGCCCGGAGGGCTCGCCCCCCTGGGGTGCTGTGTCCAGGCCCGGGGGTTCTGGGTGGTTTGGCCATTGGGAGGCCCCGGCAGAAGATCGGGGTGGGGGAGGGAGGAGAGCTGGGGGTGTCTTCTCTCATTGTGGGCGAGGCAGGCACAGGGACGGCCAGACGCAGCGTTCTTCCTCTTTAATCTCGGGGGAAATAAACAGAGTAGAGAGGAAATGGGGTGCCAGTCGCATGGCCCGCTGTTGCCCCACTTCCAAGAGAAGGGAGGGGTCGCACTGGCCCAGAGGGGAGCCCAGGTGTGTGTCCCCCCCCACCATGCACACAGGCACAGATCGCCGACCCCCATGTGGGGCCGTCGAGTCCCTGGTGAACAAAGGTGCCGAGATGTTCACAGGCTGGACACTCCCAGAAAGGGCCGTGGGCCAGGGGGAGGGAAGGGGTGCAGGTCGGGTCAGGCCTGAGGAAAGACGAGATGCGCGGGACCCCGTGCTCGCCGTCTCTCTGTCCCGTCTCTTTCCAGCCTCCTCTCCGATGAGCCTTGTTGACCGAAGGCAGTTTTCATTGAATTCTAAGCACGGATTTTTATGATAATTTAAGTCACGTGTTTCTGATTCACTGACAGTGAACTCACCAAGCATTTGGGCAACTGCCTTTTGGATGTCCCAGCAGTATTGCCAATGTTCTGTGTGTTTACTCTTTTACACACGCGCGCGCACACACACACACGCACGCACGCATCCTCAAAATGCAAAGCTGAGGAAGTTCAAAGTGGCTTCAAGATGAGCAAAGCAGGACTTCATTTCCTGGTTATCCTGCAGAGGCACCGACCGGCCCCTCTGGGGAGGGTCACAGGCTTCAGGAGCAAGGCCACCTGCTGGGGAAGCCCCCCCACTCCCCCCCCACACCCCGCGAGTCCCAGGAGAACAGCGAAAGTGAGGCAAGCAGGCGTTTTCCAGGCGTGTCTTTGGCTACTTGAAGATGTAAGTCCTGATAATGAATGTTGTTGAATCCTGGTAATTTCCGCACGGCGGCCCTGAGTCCTCCCCTTCTCTGCCCGGTGTACCTGGTGTGTGGGGAATCCCCTGGTACTTTCTGTTCGCCAAATCCTGTTGTTTGCTAACTCCTGATGCAAGTGACCTGGAGCAAGAATGTGAGAACACGCCCACTGCACCCCCCGCTGCCCGCGAGGTCCCGTCCAGAAGTCTGCCTGTTACACGTGCTTTCTCCCTGGACTCTGATTTGTCCCAACTCTGTCTGCGGTGACTTCCCTCCCCCGCCGGTGGCCTCCGGCTCCCTTAGCCCCCGCGACGGGCCCCTCAACCCTCCCCCAGGCACTGTAGGGCCTTCTGGGGGTTTCCCTAGGACCCACACAGGAGGCAAGTGCAGCCAGGAGAATGAACAGGCCCTCTCCTCCCATGTCAGGGGACGAAAAGCTTCCACTTGCATCGTGAATTCCATGCGGCCGACATTTGTTGTGCACCTGCTGTCTGCAGGCCAAGGTCAGGGGCTGTGGAAGAGACTGGATGGACGGCACGTGGGCTGGGCGTTTGCTGGCTCACGCCCAGTAGCCCCAGTCCCAGCCACCTGGAGCGCGTGGGAACCTGGGGCTCAGGAGATCTTGAGGGAAGGAGGGGCACCCATCTGATGACAAGGGGCCCAGAGCTCCCAGAAGGGGGGCGCCGGGAGACTGAGGGGTGGCCAGTGTGTGGCGACGGGTGTGGCTGGGCAGGGATGCTGGGTTCGCGGGTGCCAGGCTGAGAGGTGGACAGTGAGGGTCATCGTGATCATGAGAAGGGGTGAGGAGAGGCTGGAGGAGCCTCAGGGAGAAGATTTCCCCGTGTCCAGTGTGAGGAAAGTGCACAATCGAGTAGTCAGGAGGACAGACATCTTCACGGGGCCTGTCCCGAGCTGTCTGCCCGGGCTGAGAGGGGCTGAGAGGGGTCGGGAGGGTCAGCTGCAAAGGCAGGGCACAGGGAGTCTGAAGTCAATCGTGATGTGGGCAGGTGGGGGAGAGAAGACTCCGGAGATTCTTCAGTGGCCCTCTGGCCCCACCCCTCCACCTCATCACTGGTGCAAGGTAGGGGTGCCGGGACGGAGTCTTCCTCCCTCATCCACTTGCCAGTTCCACCCATGACAGTGCTCTTCCGGCACTTTCCAGTCCCTCCAGTGCCCCTCCCCCACCTGCTCACGTCCTCAGACTTGGGGACAGTCCCCCTGTCCCCCTTCCAGAGCTGGGCTCCAAGTGACTCCGGTTCTGGTGTGAGAAGAATAGAGACCCCCTGCCCAAGCCCTGACTGCTGAGTGAGCAGAGGGGTGAGCTGGCTGCTATCAGAGCTGGGCAGGAGTGAGGGGGTCAGACGTGACCCCCACCCCCAAGTCCCGCCCCTTCCCCATGGGTGTGAGGGAGCAGAGGGGGTCCTTGCAGGCCACATCTGTCCTTCCTTGGCCTCATGGTGGAAACAAGTGGACAGAATTACCTTAATTTAAAATCTCACTGACAGGGAACTGGAGAAGACGGCATCTGCCTAAAGATGGAAGATGTGCAATTTTTAAGGACATCAGCTTCAAGTGCTATTAGACATTGACGAGAGTCTCCTCTGTTCACCGCCCAGGGATGAGACCTTCTGAGGAAATCCACGATTGGCCTGAAGACTGTTCTCGTCTCTGTTGCTGTAAACACCTTTGCAAGCCTGGTGCTTTCTTCCTGGAGCCTGGCCCGCCCAAGAAGGGCTTGGCTGCCCAAAGTGGGGCTGCGTAAACGCACGTTGCCACACCCCCGGCCTGGGCCCCGCACCACTGAGCCGCCTTTCACCCCCACCCTTCCAGGGCATGGGTGGGTAAGGAGTGCCTTGTTCAGAATGTTGTAACATCTCAAGCTTAGTTTTCAAGTTCTGAGCAAGAAAATTTCCTCTGTATTTTTCCAGAGACTTCTACGCATGTGTCCAATCACATGTGATTTCAAGGAACTGTGGTCCACGCGTGTCTCATTCACGTGTGCTCAGGTCCTGAAGCTTGGGGGCTGGTGTTCGGGGTGGCGGCGCAGGGAGGGGGCCAGGCAGGGTGGCCAGCCTGGAGCCGTCATGCCCAGATGGCTCTGGTGGCCTGGGGGGTGGGCACCCACTTCACGCCTGAGCACCCGCCTGGCTCGTCTTCGGTATGTGGCATTGCCATGACCAGGAATAAAGCAAGGGCCCGACATGGGGTCTGCAGTCAACGGGCTCACGGTGGGGTCCACGTGATGGCTGAGGAAGGCCAGTATTCACGGGGCTGAAGGAGGAAAGGTGAGGCAGGGTGGGGAAGAGGGCACTGATTTCGGTCAGGGCTGGGGTCGATCCACCTACACCCTGAACCTCTGGGGGCCTCCTTATCTCCTCTCTGAAATGAGAAATGACAAGACCTGGTACCTGTGACTGTGAGTGTCCAGTGCCGTCTTGTGTGGCAAGTGTCTCCAGAGTCACGGCTCCTTCCCGGGGCTCTGGAGGGACGGGAGCGCTTCCGTCCTTCGGAGCAGCTCACACAGTGGAAAAAACACAGGCTCTTGGTGGGGTCTGAGTGTTACTTTCATAACTTACTAGCTGGGTGGCTTTCGATGGGCAAGTTCACTTCCTCAAGTACAGTTTCTTACATATAAAACTTGGCTGCCATGACCAGGCCTCCGGCGGGCACATCGGCTGCACCCTTGAGTGTGCGGGGCCTGGCCGGACGCTGGGTGATGGAAGGCTTGGGGTGATGCGTGGACGGGGCTCCCTCAAAGGGGACCTCATGGGACTCACAGTTGGACGTGTCTTCTTTCCAGAGGGGCTCTTCAGGGCCTGCTGCCCGCAAGGATGGCGTCGTGAGCCCCAGTGCATTTCTGAGCTCCTCGCCCAGCTGCTGACTCTGGGGCAGTGTCACAGCCACGGACACACACGGGCACAGAGAGCGCAGGGACCCCTCGGTCCCCAGCTGCCGGGTGATGCTAACCACTTACTGCCTTTTCATCTCAACATTTTCAGGCCACAAAAATAAAAATAAAATTGTAGCTCAGCTTTGCAAGCTTCCCGAAAGGATAAAATTAGAGAAAACATAAAACAGGTGTTGAAAACTGTGTGAGGTATTGTAGAAATAGAGGTGGGCATGAGGGCCGATGCTTCTACCTCACGCACAGGGCGGGTGGGAGATAAGGTTAAGAGGCCAGCCTTTGAGCAGAGGGTCCCCCGGGCCATTGGCATTGAAGCAGCAGCTGCGAGGCGTGTGTGGGTCCCTGGCTGGTCAAGCGCATTACTTGCTCGAGCCGGAGCTCAGTCCCGCAGGGAAAAGTCCCCAGGTACCTCAGTGCCTACCCGAGGCTCCCTGTCCCCAGCCTCCAGGGTCAGGGGACAGGAAGGTAGGGCAGCAGCAGGAGAAGCCTCTATACTGGACGTACATGGGTGTGAAATCTTTCCACAGGACTCTATGTTTGGTATTATTTTAAATTTAAAACCCGAAAGATTTATAATTGACTAATAGCTACAAATTCACAAAACCAGGACGGATCAAACTTAGACCAAATGTGCCGTCATCTGTGAAGAATGATTATTTTCTTCTTATGGTCATCAATTTTGGGAAGCAGATAGCCCAGAATAATTATTTCTGAGTTAAAATTGTTTTTTGTAATTCATCAATCTCACAATTGTGTGTAATAATCACGTCTATTTATTTTTTCTTAAGTAATCATGGTATTTTCATCAAAATTCATTAGAAGCTGCTTCTAGAAGGACATGCTTTTAAAATATTCAAATTTATAGTTAATGTTTTATTAACCATATTTAGCCCATAATTATTTTTCTAATGAAAAGTATCCTCAGTGCAGCATCTGATGTTATGAGGCTAGTAGTTCAAACAGAATTCAGAGAAACATTTATGCACGAGACCTGTGTATTAGTCATTTGGAAGGAAGGATTTATGTGCTATATAATTAATTGTTGCCTGAGTTTGACAGTCCATTTTTACTTGAATGCATTATTTACACTGGCGGAGGCTTAGGGGTTCACCCTTCAAAAGGTTAGGAAAATATAAATACACACATTATCTGAGTAGTGGCTGCCGGTTTTGCAATGAACTGTGGTGTGAGTGTGTGTGGTTGTAGTTGGAGTATAGAATGTACATGTGTACACAATGTGTATTCTTTATATATGTCTAATGTAGTCTACACATTATAGTCTACAACAAAGATGTGAGCATATGTGTGCATGTGGCTTGCATGTAAATATATATTCACTCCATAGATTTATATATTCCATAGTATTATGGAATACTACAGAATTGCTACAGTGATTAAAACTAATTCTAATATTAATACTAATACCCTGTGTGTGTGTGTGCGTGCACGCACATGTGCGTGCGCCCACTATTGTACTAATCTAGTATTCAACCCTTTGATGTCTTTCAAGGCTCAACAAAATGAACAGGTGATGAACACTTAGGGACTTTGTTTCTCAATGAAAATTATAACTAAACAGACACCGGCTGCGCCTGAGGCAGTTAAGAGGGTGAAATACTTGCCCCCAAGAAGATCAAGGCTGGGAGCTTGTAGATTTGGTTTCCAAGACCAAGTAAAAGCAATACTTAATTTTTTAATTGGAGTGTAATTAACACACATTAGGTTAGTTCCAAGTGCTCGATATATAGTGATTCAACACCTCCAGACATCAGCCGGTGGGCATCTCAATAACTGCAGTTTCCACCTGTCACCAAACAACGTCGTTACCCTCTTACTGTCTATATTCCCTACGGTTCACTTTTCATCCCAGTGACATATATTTTGTAACTGGAAGTTTCTATCTCTTACGAGGTAGAAACAGTTCGTGTTTGATGTGTGTGAGTCTGTAGGTTTTTATTAAATCCTCTTCCAGGTCAGTTCAGAGCGTCACCGCTGGGTTTGCAAGTGAGGTGTCCTCAGGACCCAAGTTCACTAAGCCAGTGCCCGGCCGAAGATGGGGAGCAAAACACACAGGAACAGCCCTGCCCTCCTGGAGCTCATTGTCAGCACCCAAGCCTGCGAGGACACGGAGGGGCTCTGCCTTGATTGCAAGATGTGGATGGTGGTCATCAGCCTTCTAGCAACCTTTCAGACCAGGGCTGATCTGTTCATGATCCTTCTGTCCAACTGAAGCAATCGGCTCTACTTGAACTGAAACTTAACTTGTTCAGAAAAAGAAGTTTCAATGTCTGAAGCACGCATCATTCTGCAGCAGAAATTACCCACTCCCCAAACCTCCTAGGTAATAGATTGACTTACAGCGTCCGGGCGCTGTGCTAGGTAGAGCTTCATCAATGTCAAATAAGGCACACGATTCAAATGTATAGATATTAACCCTTCAAAATGCTCAATGATGTTTGTGAAAAATAACTAGGAAGCTCATGGACGATAAACATAACTTTTGAATTAAATATTTGAAGTGTGACAATGATACACAACGGTGCCTTGCCTTCCGCTAAGAAGCCAGTGTGGGCGACACCCTCTCCCTGTCTGGCCAACGCCAGCTACCTTCAGAGCAGACAGCCAAGTCCCAAACAAAGCCCCCTTCTGGGGTCAGACTGGCCCACACAGCTCTGGCCTTGCACAGGGGGACCCTGTGAACCTGTCCTTGGAAGCCATGTGCCTGATGGCCGGTGGACCTTACCATCATCCGCAGCCCGCGATCTGGCCGCTCGGCCGGCTCTAATGGCGGAACTGCTGGATGCCAGCAAATCACCTCAAGACAGACACAAGATGGCCCAGAAGCAGGGTATCCCCGCGGGGGGGCTCGCTCTCCCCGCCCTGCTCATGTGCGAAGTCTGGCACCTCAGAAGCCAAATTTAACCTTCCCTGTGTTGGTAGAAATCCAGATATTTCTCTGGCCAAATTTTGCTGGCCAATTTCATGTCACTTTTCTTTCAAAATACATTTAAACCAAAACATCTTTATATAGGATTTTAGCATCACCTAATATAATCCGGTCTTCTATTGTTCCAAGAACAGAAAATTCCAACAGAATTCTTCAGAAAGCAGGCCTAAACAGAACACACCTGACCACGGGGGAGAGTGGTTGGAGTATGAGGGAAGATCGTAAGATGAACAGGTCAGAAGCCCGACAAAGGGACAGAGACGCACTCTGAGCCCGTCCCAGGCTGAGGCTCGGCATTTGGGAGCGACTGCCCAGGAGAGTCCCGGGAGCAGGGACGCCCCACCTGTGGGCTTCTCACGGACCCTCTGCCCAGGTGCCCTGGACTGTGCCACCCCGGACCCCCATCAAGGACATTCGTCTCTGCCCTGGGAGCCCCTGTCTCCCTCATGTCGAGGGTCCTGCTAACTGTTCCTGTTGGGGACTTGTCGACCCCCAGCTCCTGAGCATCTTCTCTTCCAAGAGCTCTCTGTGATTTTAAGGAGGCAGCGACGCGTTCATCCAAGGTGATGAATTTCAGCCCAAGAGAGTGGTGGTAGAGCTCTCAGGGGCCCGGGGCCCCAGGCTCCCGCAAATCACTCAGTGCTTTGCTTATTGCTATTATGTTTTTAAATCGTCGTCATCTCTGTTGGCTGAGTTGGGCACTTTGGCGGTGGCATCAAGGGTTCATCTAAGGGAGCAGTGGGCTTGGGCCTGCAGACGGAGACAGGGATGAACTGGAAGATGCCATGGGGACAGGGGCACACGATGGGGGAGAAGCGTTTGTTGTACAGAGCATGCGAACCATCACGTATCCTTACAACGTTGCTACAACGGCAACAACAAACAAATCAAAGCCTACACCATGAGCAACTAAGGAGTTTAGGGTTCTAGCACTCTCGGGCCCCGCTTAGGGGGTGTCTGCCCATTGGGGAGCTCAGAGGGGGATCAGGTTTGCAAAGTAAAAATATGTTTCCCACTGGCTATCTTGCTCTGCAAACCCAACCTCTCCCCAGTGCACACGATTAAGTAAAGCATTAGGGGACGTCACAGATCGGGTCCCTCTGACCCAAATCCCAGCCAGGGAAGGAACACTGTTCAGCCAAGCGCTCAAGACCAGGCACCCCGGGTGTAGGTAGATAAGGAGCGGCGTCCTGGGCCGTGTGACACCCAAAGTACAGACCGCCGTTCTGCATCTGAAGGTGGCAAGCTGCCTCGTCAGGGCGCTGGTGGCGGGTCTACCGAGGCACCCATGGTAAGTTTCAGAGCCCCGAGAGGTCAGATGGGAGAAGGGGACAGGCTGCGTGCGGGTGACGTGATCACCAGCCCCAGGAGGAGCAGTGGCTGTCGCTGGATGAGGCGGGACCCCACGTGCAAGGAAGGCCTCTCCGTGGAGGAGCTCAGAGAGCACGTGTGGGGTCCCGCCTGCCAGGGGCCCCGCACACCTGGGAGCCACACACCTGGGGCCCGGCGGGCAGACATCTCTGCTCTTGGAATTGTTTGCCTGGTGGGTGGACAGCAGCAGTGATCGGGTCCTGGGCTCACATTTCGAGACTCGACACTAAGTCTGATCGAGTGGCTCCACCATAAACATGCATTGGAACAAAGCCACCATTTCCAGCTTCACAAGAGCCACCATGAGGCCTGGGGTAGGAGGGGGGTGTGTCTGGTGAGACGGCCCCCATGGAGGGGAGTTTGTCCTTCTGTAAAGGGAGAGAAGCGTGGGATGAAACTCACTGAGACGTGCTCTCCGCCACACTGGGCACCACGCTGGCCTCTGAGGAGCGCGCCAGACATAAGCTAGTCTGCACAACAGAGGATGCTTCCTGGCGCTCGTTAGCAGGGAGCCCAGGGCCACAGGCTTCAGGAACAGCTGCTACAGGCGCTCTAACCAGGAGCCATGAAGCAAGAGGCCCTGACCGTCATTGTCCCCAGCTCCGTCTTCTTCTCTGATGATTCGTTCCCAGGTGGGCCTCCTCCACGTCGGAAAACACGTTGTTCCTGGCTCTCCCTGCTCACGTTCCCACCCCTACAGTGATTCCGAGGAAAGAGAACCGCCCTCCCTGGAACACGCAGAGGAGCTGGGGTCAGCCTGGGTCCGGTCAGGCGCGCGTCCCTGAGCCAGTCACTCTGTCCAGGGAAAGGAAATGGCCAGGCTGAGCCACAGGGAGAGTCAGCCCCACCAGGAGTCAAGTGGCCAGTAGCAGTGGGGGGGGCTGTCGTGGTGGGCTGGGTGACGGACCCCAGACACCCCACATCCTAATCCCTGGAGCCCACGGATTGGTTTCCTCACATGCCAAAGGGGACTTTGCAGACACGGTGACAGTAAGGGCCTTGAGAGGGAGGTTACCCTGGATTCGCTGGGTGCGTCCAGTGTCAGCCTGGGGTCCTATCAGAGGGAGGCGGGAGGGTCAGAGTGAGAGACAAAGAGCTCAGGACAGAGAACGGTGGCAGAGGACAGAAGACGGCATATTGCCGCTGGCCGTGAAGGTGAGGAGGGGCCACAGGCTGAGGGGTGCAGGGGCCTCTAGAGCCTGGAAAGGCCTCAGAGCCCCCGGAAGGGGCCAGCCCTGCCTGTCCAGGATGTGTGACAGAAGCCACCAGAAAGTAAGGCAGTAATAAGGGAATGGCCACGCAGGCCAGCAAGCCTGGAGAAGAGCTGCCCACACACGGCCCCTCCTCCCGGAACCCAGTGGGGAGGCCCTATCCTGGTCGTCTCCAGTCCCAGATGGGAACCTGGGGCAATGAGAGAGGAAGCCGTACCCAAGGCCACACCTCCGGGGTGCTGCAGCCCAGCCTCCTCGGCCCCAGCAGGACGGGATAAGAGCCCTCAGGATCGAGGTTCTCAGCGGAGGGAGCGCCAGGCCCCGGGCCAGAGCACAGGCATCTCTGCAGAGCAGCCTGGCCAGGCCACAGGCCCACGGCATGGTTGGCTGAAGCCTGTGGGTCGGGAACAGAGGCCGCAGGAGGCGAGGTGCATCCCAGGGGCGGGCCTGGTATTGGGAGTGAGGCACTCACGAGTCCCGTGTGGGAAGGGCCTCCCCTCCAGCTGCACCATGACGTGTACAACCTTCCAAAGCACTTGCAAGATGACAGAAGGAGCCGCGGGAGCACGCAGCGGTCAGTTCCGGACGCCCAGTGTCCACGCAGAAGGGGCGCCGTGAAGGGGCGCCGTCTCCTGCACCAGAGGAACCACTCAGGGGAATCTCAGCACTTCCTTTCGTCAATCGATGTCCCTGGAAGTGTCCTGTAGGAGCTTCTGGTTCATTTGCCGTCAGTCTTTCCCTCCGTAGAGTGGGGTTTTGCCAAATACTAGTGCGCCCCACGGGGACGTGTAAGGAAGAAATGGACAGCTGCAGAGTGTGCGTCCGACACCTCTCTGCCTCCTGTCTGGCGGGACGGCCCCTCCGAGCGCCCAGCTGGGGCACGTGTCCGCCTCCTGACGTCCTGGAATCCCAGCCCCGGTCGTGTGGCCCGCGGAGCCGGGAAGGCAGGGACAGGGCCTGCGCCGCGTGCCACCGCAGAACTAGCACGCCGTGCCCTGGGCTCCCCGTCGGGGCGCTGCTTGGTCCCGGCACCTCTTTACTGCGGACTCTGTGCGCCTCACCAGACAGTGGCCATCTCGCGATCGGGACGCACTTGGCAAACACGAGAGGAGAGATCATAACGCGGGACAGCTGCTTGTCACCTAGCCTTCGTGCCGCTGGCAAAGATGTTAGATCACAAAGTGCACCTGCTTGATCGTCATGATGACCTTCAAAGTGCGCAGGGCGGACGTCTCTCGGGGGAACAGCCGCCCAGCCGGCAGCCGCAGGGCACGGGCTTCTCCGCGGGGACCCCCTCCCGGCTCCCGAAGTGACCTCGCACAGCGCTCGCCTGGGAATGAAGGGCCAGGCAGGGAGGGCTTTAGAGTCATATTGGCAGAAGTGACCCGACAGTTTGATTTCTGGGTAAACACTGAACAAAAGCTGCTGAAGCTTCCGGCAAACCCGGCAGGAGGATTTCCTACGGCACAGGAGCAGGGACGTCGGTGTGACGCACAGCGGGTTCCCACGGCCCAGGGCCGGCCCCTGTGATGGCAAGGGACACGGCAGCCATGGAGCCGCAGTGGACACGTGGTGTCACAGCCGCGGACATGCAGGGACCCGGCCCAGACGGGCAGCCGACGCAGCCTCGCCTGTGAACACTGCGAACCGTGGCTCCGGCCGCCTGCAGACACGGCCTCCAGGCTGCACTCTGGTTGCCCCCACGAACGCTCCCATCTGCAGAGAATCACAGCTCAGATCCATGTGGACCGTGGCCCATTCCTCACAGGGAAAATTAATGGCAAACAGGCCTGGTGACCCGGCTCGTGCACGACCTGAGGAGCAATGTCATGGGGGAGCGTGGCTGGGCTTTGTGTTTGCAGCACTGGAAAGGGAATTAATTGCAAATCCTGCCGTGAATGCTCTTTAAAATACTGTCAAGTGGCCTGATGCCCATTCAAAATGAATTCACTCCAACTAGAAAACTGCCCTGGGGCTGATACTACACACACACACACACACACACACACACACACACACACGCTCTTGGGAAAAGAGATATTCACGCATTCATGGCCAATATATGCACAGGATTAGGTGGTGGTGGAGGTGGTGGAGGTGGTGGTGGTGGTGGTGGTGTGTGTGTGTGTGTGTGTCTTTTGCAAAGAGCACAAAAAACCAAGATTCTAAAAGTAAGATCCATGAGAAAATCGCCCTCACTTCTGCAAGAAAATTCATGAACTTTGGGAGGGGCCAGTCCTCTCTGGGGCCCTGGAGTGACTGGTAGTTGGATGTGAACATGAGTCAGAAGGACCCAGGCCTGGGCAAGCCGCTGGATCTGTTAAGAAATCCATCCATTCCCCTGGTTATTGACATAACTTCCCGAACAGAAGATGCAGAATTGTCACATGGCCTTGCTCTCCCCGAAGGCCGTTGGCAGTGGGTCCCGGGGGCGGGGGCCTGTGGGCAGTGAAGAGAGGGGTGAGCTCGGGGGGGGCACCCAGGAGGAACACGGCTCGCCCCCTCTGCCTGTTCCGGAGAGTGTCTGCCCGCTGTGAGCGAGCACATTGTTGGAGACCAATAGACTTGTTAGCTACTTTCCTTTCCTGAATTAAAAAATTGAATTATATACTCAGCCTAGTTACTGAACCTGTAAAGTTTATTAAAGTTTATCGACCATGTGTACACACGTCAGGATTTAGCTTCAAATGCCGCTCTCAAGCTGGAACATTGAATTAAGAGGCAGCGCCTTGCCGCAGCACACTGGGCTCCAGCCGGGCTACAGGTAGCAAAAGTCTCCCCCAATTAGACATAATCATCACTCACAGTCAATAATTGTGCTAAAGGCTGCTTTCAAATCTGCGAGGGATTCGCATTTAATGTACTGATTCAGCTTGTCTGAGCCAAATTCGCTGTGTACTAAAACCAAAGCAATTCAGTCCTTGCCTACGGCCCTTCTGGCAGTTCATCTAGCGTGAGCACAGGAGGATTGCAAAGGTACAATTTAATCTGAGACATCTGCGCACAGACGGGACCTTCTCCTTCACCGAGAGAAACGGGGGATGGCTAAGCTCTAGTTTTATGTGAAGAACCAGGCCTTATCTCGCCCCTGAAAAAGAAAGCATTTAAGATAGAGTAAAAAGCCAAATCAAAAAAATTTTTTCCTTGGGTTTATGAAATGCACACTGCAGCTACTAACAGCTTTTCCTGCTCCGACCGGCAGAAAACACTTGAGCCATGATCCCGGGATTAACCATTTAAGGATATTACGCTTATCACTGGCTGCAGCTGACGGAGGAGATCTTTATTAAATATGAAAGGGAAATGGCTCATTCTCTGAGTTTGCAGGAATATTGAAATGCCTCTATGCACGTCTCCTGCCTCGCGGTGGTCCTGGAAAACGGCGGTTTATCGCCCAGCTCACGCCTTTTCCAATGGGCGGGCCCTTCCCGGCGCCTCAAAGTCAAGACGTTCTTCTGTTTATCTGGCAGCAGCGTCCACGGTATTTTGAGGCTGTCCGGGAAGCGGCGTGCGCACCGGCTCACCTACCCGCTGTTAAAATGACAAGCCGCTTGGTTACCGTGGCCTATGACCAAACACACGGATACTTAAAGAGGCCCTGTTGTTGAAGTCTGACTCCCGGGAGTGCATGAAGCGCTGTCTGTTTTCTTTTATTTTGGTCTTCCAGAGCAATGTGGTCACACAGGCGCCTAACATCACGTGCGCACGCGGCGGCAGAATTGGGGCGGCTTGGAATTTTGTCCACTGTTTTTATAAAGGGAAACATGGGCAGGTGTGGAAAACACATCCAGGTCATCCTAGAGCTGAGAAGCCTGTGGGAGGAAGCAAAGAGCACAGCCGCCCAGGAGACAAGCCCTCGCGCGACACGGCCTGGCGAGGGCGTCTGTAGCTGGAGGGACCCCTGGGAGTGTCTGGGGGCCGTGGAGGGATGGGGGAGGCAGGTGCTGAGCCTCTCGGTTTCCAGAGTCCAGAGACTACGAAAGACGCCTCTGTTTCCTGGTGCACAGGATGCAGGGCTGGGCGCTGCCGGATGATCCACATTGGCCACACTTGTGCTTGGCGTCCCCGTTTCCCCCAGCGAGGTGTCGGCAAGGATGAACGCAGAGCCGAGTCGGCTGTTGGCGGGCTGGGGGCCGCCCTCCGTGCGGGGACCTGGGAGGGCAGCGGCGTGGCGTCCTGCGGGCCCCGGGGAGGCAGGGGCGGAGGGGCGCCTGGGTGTTCCGCACGAAGGACGTGGCGTGGCGGGTCCAGCAGCTGCGGGCCCCACCCCGTCATTTCCAGCGGTAGGAGTGACAGGGCTGACCCCGTCCTGACACGCCACCACCACCCTCCAGCCTTACGTCCCTGAGTCTTCCCGAGCACCCTGTGAGGAGGGACAGTCATTACCCCCAGTCCACAGCTGGCAAACTGAGGCTTACACGGGCCGGGTGACATCATCCACATGCTAAGTGGGTGCAAGACTAAATGTGCACCGGGACCTCGATGCACGGTGGGGTGGGAGGGGACAGAGCGGCTGTAGGGGCCCTGGGTCCTTTCATGCACCATCCAGGCGAAAACAGCAAAACAGGACCAGTGACCACCAGCCTCACGGCCCCTGTCCAGTCCCTGGTGCTGCCACATCCAAGGTTTGTGTGTGAGGACGCACCCACCCCCAGCAGCAGAAGCCCAGTACCCGGCAACCGCCCGGCTGACACCCACACACCACCCGCGGACACAGACACAGGCATGCCCTACACACGCACCGCACACTGCACACACGCGTGCACATACATACACACACACCACACACAGAGACGTGTGTGCATATACACACCACCACTGCCCGCACACACATGCACATACATACACCACACACAGAGACATGTGTGCATACACACACCACCACTGCCCGCACATGCATGCACATACGTACACCATACACAGGGGCATGCGTGCGCACACATATCACAAATGCTCACACACATGCACAAACACATGCATGTACACACACCACACAGTTCACACATGTGCATATACATACGCACACACCATACACAGAGACCTGTGTGCATATATTTGCATACCACACACTGCCTGCACACACATGCACAGGCATGTGCATGTACCACACAGAGACATGCATGCATACACATGCACAATGCACACAACACACAGCTCACACACATGCACACACCACGCACATGCTTGTGCATACATGCACACATGTACAGACTCATATATGCATACATACATACCATACACTGCTCACACACAGCACACACAGAGACACACGTACACACACATACCACAAATGTTTGCACACTTGTACACATATATACATATACACACACCACATTCAGAGGCATGTATGCTATTCACATATTCCGCACGCTGCCCACAGACATACCCACCACACACATGCACACGTACAAGCACACATGTGTGCACATATACCACTCACATTCTCACAGCCCCTCCAGCCTGTAGCCCACGTCCTTCCACAGACCCTGGCTCTGGTCCCCCGAGGGTGCTGCTTTGTGCCTGTTTCCTCCAGTGCACGAGGAGCCTGGCCATCCAGACCCCATGGCACTCCCCCACACCCCTGCGCCCACATCCCTGTCCGCTGTGCATGGGGATCCATGGGAAGCCAGGACAGACAGCCCCAGTCTGAGCTCGCTCAGGCTCCCCACTCACATCCCCGAGGATCCACCACCAGCCCGGGATCTCTGCGCATCACAAGAAGCACGAGTGCACCTGCGCATCTCAGTTTCCCAGGAAATGTGGTTTGCGCTCAGCAAATCACTGTCCCGTCGCTTACGGCTTTTCTGGCCTACTAATTTTTATTGCAGGGCTCATTTTGGTCTTTAGCTGCTCATTTTGAGAGCCCATGACAGCAGTTGCAAGGTGGCGTGTGGAAAGGACCACTCCAACTTCATTATTAACTTCATTTCTCTTAATGTGGGTTTTATTAATAGAGCAAGTGTATGCAATCTTCAGACAATTTACTGAGCGGTTAACGACCAGCCGGGGAAGCTCACTCCTCCAAAGTAAAGCTAGCGGGCCTGCGCACGTTACCTGGTCCGAGATTCGAGCCACTCGGTGCAGCCGGACGTTGCGCACAAAATGTACATACCTCACAAGTGCGCTCTCTCCTCATACTCCCTATGTTTGTGACGTGTGAAATCACCTGCAGTTCAGAACAAGGTAGAGGCAGATTGGTTGTGCATCCTGAAAACATGTTATTATGTTTGCTTCCCATGATCATCTCTCCAAGCCCTGCACCCAAGAGATAATGTTTTCTCTACACATGTGAAAGAGAAATGCAGGGTCCAAAGTATATGCATGTATACGTACATATGCTTACACAGACAGGTGTAGACATGCGCAAGTCCCAGAGTTTATTACACGTGTGGCTTCGGTCAGAGACCCAAAGATGCAGGCGGATTTGAGAGCTCAACGTAATACATACAGGACAGGTGTGTGTGGTGAACTTGGCAGAATAAACAGATTAATTCATAGACGGGTGGACGATGCTTTTAAAGCCGTTGAGCCACACCCACTACTGTCTTTCCAGCTTGGGAAGACTCGACAACGGAGAATGCGGTGTGCGTACAGCCTGGGTGACGCCGGCCGGAGTTCCTGCAGGAGGAGCTAAGCGGGACCACCCCGGGCTCCGGGATGCTACACGGGCCGTGTGACGGGCGTCTCCCACAGTCACGCGGGGTCCCTGAGGACCAGCCTGCAGGGCTCGGTTTTATCAAAACAGCGAATATCACGTGAGCTTTATCTCCCTGCTTCTTGATTCAACTCTATCTGTGTGATTAATTTCTTTATTAATCGTTTTCTTTACTTTTCATATGGGAGCCCTCCTGTGGCGAGAATGTTCCCTGGAAGATGGCAGGCGTGTGGGCCACACACTCGGCCTGCCTACTGCTTCGGGCAGGAGGCGCTGAAATTTCTGTGTATTTCCTCAGGTAAATTCCTCGAGAGATTCTCCTTCTCCATCAGCATCACGATCTAATTACTATGTGACGATAGTATCAAATTGCAGTTAAATTTGCTGACATTCTAGAAGTATCTCCCATATGGGGGCGTAGAGGCAACACACTCCTATCCAGGGCACTAGACGTGACAGTGCCGTGTGATGCCCTGTCTAGCTTCCTATGAAGGGAAATTATACTTTACTTTTACAGAATAAAACAGTCACCCTCCATGGGGTAAATTTAAGCTTCAGGGTCAAAGTTACCTGCTTAGCGGGAAAGCGTGTGGAAAGAAAACTCATTTGATATTTGCCTTATTTTGAAAGCACCCTGTGGCACCACACACACATATGTAATAAATATTCTTTATTTTTCTTTATTTTTTTAAAACTCAGGACAGTTGTCTTACTGAAAACAGTCATGTCAACAAGAAAATGCCACTGCTATTTTTCCTGGAAAAAATGCATATGTTAAATGCTAGCCTAATATTTCTCATCCCATTTATGGTAGGTTATTCAACCTGTTTTTGTGGATAAAAGATGATAGCACGTGGGCAAGACTGACCTGCAGGATGTTACTGCTAATTTTGAGATTTAAGGGAATTTCTCCACGATAATACATTGCATCTCCGGCCTGGTTTGCACAAGATGTTTGGACGGCAGGGGCTTGACCCGGTTGACGGGAAAGGGAAGGAGGAGACAGCGCGGGAGGCATGGACGTTGCAGAATGAGACTCATAGATTAGGAAGCCCCTGAAGACAGAAAGCCGTGCTTACTGACATGCTCACTAAGAAAAGTGTTTTAATTCAGTAAAAGCATGTGAATATTTTATTTAAGTCCTTCAGCTGCTATAAAACATGGGAAACCGCCATCCGAATGAATCGTGGAAGGAGAATGACACCCATTCATATTTATGAAGTGATTAAGTGCAGCTTTGGCAACGCAGAAACGAAAATGAGTGGCTGGAGGAACACTGGGTCAGAGGAGAAAAGGCCTTTGCTCGTGGCCCCGGTGGGCAGCCAGCCACAGAGTCGCACTCCAGGGTCAGAAACAGCGGGGTGCGGGTGTCCAGCCCCGCCCGGGCTATGCCGCGGGCTGCACGGGGTTGTGTGGCTCGTTTCCACCATGCATGTACCGCACCGATGCCACTGCCCAGCCTGAGAGCAGGGAGCACCGACCTTTGGGTGAACGATAATTGGAGCCTCCTCTAATTAGGGAAAGTATCAGCTGACTCTAATATGCAGCAAGATCATTATCATTAGGTCAGCGCTACCTAATTGATGTTTGTGTAGAATAGAATTTAGGATTACAATACATTCGGTTTAGCAAAACAAACTAGACTGACCTGGGAAACCGAATTGCATCATTCGGGGCGTTGCTACATGTAAATGTCAAGGCTGATCTACAGGGCTTTTGTGGTTTAAGAACCAGCTCTCTAATGAGAGCTGGGATTTTGTAAATTCAACCTCTTGCATCTGTCATTAGGTAATACTAGATGTGGAACCAGATCTGAGATGTTGTACCAGCCCATCCTACGTAAAATGCGAGTTTTCTGAAAGCTCTCCGGGACGATCAGGCAATTAAGCTCGGGTTCTGTTGTGTTTCTTCAGCACATTTTTTTCATGGCAGGTAGCTATGTAATCACTCTTTCAAATCTGAAATTGTCAGATCAAAATTATTAACCATGCTGTCTCACTGCGGGTCAAATTCCAGCTTGCCATTTAGCAGAGTTTCGATGTCAGTTGAGTCTTTTTTTAATTGACATTTGATGTGGAAAACTGTTGATTTGTGAAGAGGAAAAAAAAAGTAACTGATACCAGGACCCAAAGGGAAGACAGCCTTGTGGTGGGGCTGGGGGTGCAGCAGGCTGTGGCAAATGGGGACACTTACTGCTTTGGTAGTAACAACCATTGGGGCAGTTACAAACAGAAAACAGAAAGCCCTCATATTTAGTGGTATAATTTTAAGAGGGTAGTTTTGCCCTAGGTGGTCACCACGCAATGGTGGGTTTCTTGCTCTGCTGTCTATATACAGTTCATTCTGTCCACAGACACCTAGAAACGTTATGTTATATTTCAATAAGTTGTCGACTCAAAAAGTATTTATTGGGAGCATATTGTGGAAGGGTCTGCAGAGACGCAGGGTGAAGTGAATGAGAAAGACACCCAAAGGACCTCACAGAAACTCAAACCTCAAGGAGATAATAGATCCGACATTAATCACACGAAGGGGAATGATACGGTGGATATTAGGGTCCAGGAAATTCTGGATCAAGTGGGCACAAGGAATAAGAGGATCTATGCTCATGGAGAAGGTAGGGGCAGGTGTCCCTGAAGGGGCCACCAAGAGAAACTAGTCCCTAAGAGGAACTAAGATCTCGACTGGTAGGAAGAAAGAGAAAGAGAGTAAGTGTTCAGCATGAGGTGAGATGGGTGCTCTGGGCTGAGGCTCAATTCAGACGCCCAACGCTGATCTCTTCCCCATGCTTCGGATTTTAAAATTCTGATTTTCCTGGACACTTCCACCAGAAACTCAAAGGGTAGCAAGTACAAAATATATCGCTCAAATTCTGTTTCCACGGGAGCCCCTAGCAGCCTGCTGATGGCTCAGGCAATGACATGGGGTCTCTCTTTGGTCTTCTCTCCAGTCAACCTATCAACAAGCTTGTGGGTTCTTCCTCCAGTGGCGTCACACGCCATCTTTCCTTCTCTGTGCTTCTACCTTGCCCACAGCATGTCACCTCTCACCTGGGCAGCTATGCGTACATCCTGACTGGCCTCCATCATGCCGTCCCAGGGCAGCCAGAGTCCTCCTTTCAAAATGTCAATCAGCTCATGTGGCGTCCCTGATTATGATGTCTCATAGGCCACTACGTACTCATGAGAATGGCCAAAATCCAAAATGTCGATGGCTCCAGATGCTGGACAGGATGTGGATCCATGGAAGCACTCATTCATTGCTGGTGGGAATGCAAAATGGTGCATGTCAGTTCAGTGGTTTCTTACAGAACTAAGCACACTCTTACCATACGAGCTAGCGATCGTGTTCTCAGTATTCACCCAAATGAGGTGAAAATTTATGACCACACTAAAGCCTGTATGTCAGTGTTGAGAGGACTTTACCTCTGGAAGGGTGAGATGCCCTGCGGTAGGTGAACGGATAAACAATGGGGGCCCACCCAGTGGAGCGTCATTCGTGGTGGAAGACAGAGATGAGCCACAATGCTGCACAAAGCCATGGAGAAAATGGAAATGAAAATCCCTGAGTGAAGCCAGTGTGAAAAGGCCCCACACTGTATGATTCCAACTCCATGATGCTCCGGGAAAGATGAAAAATGAAATGAGCAGTGCTTTCAGGGGTTATGGGCAGGGAAGGATGAACGGGTAGAGCACAGAGGATCCCTAGGGCAGGGAAGCCACTCTGTGTGACTGTGAAGACTGATAGGTGTCATTATGTTTGTCCAGAATGTTCAACACAGAACGAACCCCAATGTAAGCTGCAGACTCCAGTTAACAGTAATGTGTTAATGTTGGTTCATCAACAGTAATAAAGACAAGATGTTAATAGCAGGGATAACTCCTGAGTGTGTGCATGCATGTGTAGGCGTGCACATCTGTGCGTGTGTGTGTGTGTATCTGTGTGTGTGATATGTCTGTGCATGTGTGACTGTGTGTGCCCGTGTGTCTGTGTTTGCATAGGCATGTGTGTGCATGGTTGTGTGTGTGCATGTGTGCCTCTGTGTACATGTGAGTGCATGTGTGTCTGTGTGCATAGGTATGTGTAATTGCATGTGTATGTGTGTCTCTCTGTGTGTTTGTGTGTGCATGTGCCATGTCGGTGTGTATCTGTATGTCTGTGCACACATGTACCTGTGTGTACGTGTATGCATATGTGTCTGTGTGCATAGGCATGTGTGATTGTGTGTGTCGTGTCATGTGTGTGGGTGTGTACATGTGTGTCTGTGTGCACGTGTGCATCTGTGTGCATGAGCATGTGTGATTGTGTGTGTGTCTGTATGTGTCATGTCATGTGTGTCTCTGTGGGTGTGTGCCTGTGTGCACATGTGTGTGCATGTGTGTCTGTGTGCATAGGCATGTGTGATTGCGTGTGTATATGTGTGTTTGTGTGTGCATGAGTCGTGTCTGTGTGTGTGTCTGTGGGTCTATGTGTGTGCCTGTGTGTACGTGTGTGTGCACATGGACATGCTCATGAGGGGTAAGGGAGTATCAGGGAGCTCTGTGTACTTTGCGCTCCATCTTTCTCCGGCCCTAAAACTGCTGTGGCAAACAATCTATTAGGGAGATGCCCCGTAGGCTTTCTGTGCAGCCCTGGGTGAGACGGGAAGCCCTCACCTGATCACCAGTCATCGCAGTGAACATTACGTTACACTTGAACCCGGCTGGGCCCCAGCTGCAGGGATGGGCTTACTCCTCACCCAAGGCCTCCACCAGGCCCTCTCCCAGTGCCTTGAATGGTGGACTCTGCTGTGGACTCGGCGTTTACACCCTACGACCTGAGCCCAGCATGGCAGCACGTGGAGATGGCGTCTTTGGAAGCCTCCGGAAGAGGGACAGGGGAAAGTTGCTTTGCCCTCTATCTTTCTACTCTGGGAAGGGGCCTCGGCAGCACCGGGCCCTGCGGGCACACTGATCTGGGACGTCCAGCCTGTGGACGGTGAGGAATGGGGTCTGCTGTGTACCCAGCTCCTCTGCACTGTTTTGTTAACACAGCCGAGCTGAGACTGACTCTTCCTAACCCCTCAGGCCTCAGCTTGGGAGTAGTTTCCCAGAGGCCTCCCTGCCCCACCCCCAGTGTGTGGTCACCCAACTGCAGCCTGCACTGCATGGCCCGTGTGGGGTCACCAGCGACACGTCCACCGCAGGACCCCCCTCCCACTCGGGGGAGCGCTGTGGAGGGTGGGCTGGCCTTCTCCCTCCGGGAAGGGAAGGGGTTAAGGAAGGCCCTGCAGGGAGGTGGTCTGTGGTGGGAGCTTCCTGGGACTATGCTCCGTGGAAATGGGCCCTGGACCCTGGGAAGGTGATGTGGGGGGGACGCCCTGAGCCCCGGGAAGGTGAGGTGGGGGGGACGCCCTGAGCCCCGGGAAGGCGAGGTGGGGGCGGTGCGGTGACCTGAAGTTGCCAGCAGCGGCAGGAACGGCTGGGACCTCTACTTTCTAGCTGCGAATGGGAAAACGAATCTACCAGGGGTGACGGAAGTTCACATCCAGTATCTAAGTCTGAAAGAAAGTGCAATTCCTTTAACAAAACAAGCCAAATGGTATTAATATGGGACAAGACTAAACGCAGCTTTCCTGCAGACAAAGTACAAACGGGCCAGCTCGCCGTGTGCCCCCCGCGCGGGAGAAACCATGTCCGGAGCCAGGGGCTCCAGCACTGAGGGCACCGCCCCTGCCCCGCCCGGATCACGGTCTCTGGGAGGGACAAGTGCGCGAGGAAGGGGCTCAGCGGCCTCGCTCGCCCGTGAAGCGGCCTGCTGGGGGGGACTGGGGGCCCACGTGTGGCGGGGGCAGAGCCCGACCTCAGTGCCCGTTCCTGTCCCAGCTGCCGTCCACCCCTTCCCACCTCCGCCCTGCAGGAGCGGCTGGGGTCTGGGCCACGAGTGCAGCTCTGGCTGAGCAGAGGGGCCTCCCGGGCGGCGGTGGGCGGTGGGCTCCGAGCCCGTCTCCTCGTGCTGGTGGCCACACTCACCGAGCTGCACCGACTCCCCGGCGCCCTGGTAGTTCCTGTTCACCAAACCTGGGGCACAGCCAGGGCACCGGCACCACGACTTCAAACCGAGGAGCCGCGCCCCACCCCTCCCCACCTTCACGGGGCCCTCGCGTCACTACGCAGGCGGCCCTGGGCCAGCAGCCGGTGGGCTCCGCAGGCCAGCTCTTCCGGGGAAGCACGTAGCCGGGCTCAGGTCACAGCCTCCACATGCCAGCGCTGAGAGGCCAAGACCACTGGGGGTGACAGTGGCCGTGGGCCCTGTGAGCACGCAGCCCCCACTGCTCGCCGGGGACCCCCAGGCCATGCTGGTTCTCGGGGACCTGCAGGGCTTCGGGCTGACGTCAGCGTGAGGAAGTGCTGCGGGAGGTGGTCAGGGGGCCGTGACTCTTGGCGAGAGACGTCTCAGACAGATGCCGCGCGGGCTGGGGACGGCCCGGCCACGGCCACGAGCTCGGCCACGGCTGCTCTGCCTGCGCTGTGGGGGCAGGAGACTGCCCCGGGCTCCCGAGGAGGAGGCTGCAGGCGCCAGGCCTCAGCTCGCCGAGCACCGGGTCTGCGCAAGCTTGGGCGGGTCTTCAAGCCGCTTGGTCATTTAGCGTTCAAGTATTACTGTTTTGAAGGAAAATACAAAATGCCGTCGGGCCGGCAGCTCTGTGCAGACGGGGAAATGACTGCTCCCCCCCAGGAGAGATGGCGTTAAGGCGCCACAGACCCGCCTGGTCACTGGTGCACGACGTGGAGCCCAGAGCGACAGATGGAGGGAGAGGAGGGTGTGCAGACGGGAGACAGGAGCGTCTGCGGACGGGAGCCCCGTTGCTGGGAGCCCGTAGGAGCCGGGGGGACGCAGCTCCAAGCATTACCCTCGGACTAGAGTGTGCGTAGAGTCTAGGGAAGGAGGGGCGTTGGGAGGAGGGGGAGGGTGAAGGAGACGCAGGGGCAGGGGAGGGGCAGGCAGGGCTCCGGACACCCTTCCTGACATCCACGTCGCTGAGGGCAGCACCTGACTCAGGAAGCCCCCCAAATACCGTGCATCTTCTGTGTCCAGGTGACCTCAAGCTCTCGGACCCGAGCCTCCGCCCCCTGAGACCCTGGGAAAGGGACACGCTCATCTCGTGGCACCAGCCGCGGAGGGCACGGGCTTCCACGTGCGGGCGTGGGGCCCCTGGCTCCGGCTCTCAGGTGCCGCCTCCCCCAGGATGGCCGTTCCATTCCAGCACCCAGTGCCCAAGACCAGTCCCTGCTCACAGCCTGTTGGTGCCTGCCCTCCAGAAGCGAGAACATTACTAAGCCTGCACCACGGGAGCGACACAAAGGGCACTGTTGTTCCCAGGCCGCTGTCGGCGCATGCGCTGTCTCCGCTGCGTGGGCCGCTAGCGCGCCTGCTCCTTTAGCCATTAAGCAAGTGCACCCCAGGTGAGTCACCGCCCCGCCCGGCTTCCCAGCCAGTTCTGCGAAGGTGCGCGCCAGCCTCTCCCCTTTATTAAGATCAAGATCCTTTATTTTGGGTGATAATTGCTACATGTGCTCACAAATGATTTATTGTTGTTGATGGCAGCACACACGAGGACGGCTTGCCAAAGGGTGTGGACAGTTATTGATATGTACACGAAGACCAGAAACAAGGAACTGTATCAGATTGCTACCAGTGGTGATGAGCTGCCCCCTCGGCTGGCNCAGGTGCTCGAGGTGTCCGTGGACGAGTACGGTGATGCCAGGCATAATCTGGGGGCAATTTGCAAAACCCAGGCTCGGATTTCAAAGAGCAGTGCAGACACCCACGCTTTGGCTCGCTCCGCCGCGTTTGTGGGGCCGACATTTTCGCATTTTCTCCTCCTAATGAGTGTCCCTCATTTTAGTTGCTGCTCCAGGCTCTGGCGCTTCTGGCTTCAGGAGCCGGCATCCTACCCCGTCTACACGGACTGGACCGCGCGCGTTGGCGGGACATGGCAAGGCAGGCGTTTTGGGGGCAGGTGGTGAGGACGGAGCCTGTCGCCAGCGTATGTGCCTACAGTGAAAACCCCAAAAAGAAACCCAAGCTCCCCTGGGCAGAATGTCCTGATGACGTTCTTTCAAAAGACCTTTCAGCGGCACCCGGCCTCTGAGTGAAGCAGAAGATGTGTGCTGACTTAATGACACTTGGGGTCACTCTGTTCTGCATGTGCTAGAAACTATAACCTGCCTTGCCTGCCCTTCAGGAGGATGCAAAGCAGAACTGAACAGGAACCTCTGAATTTGCAGCACATCTAGAAGCAAGTGCAGCTATTCCCTCCCTACCTATCGGCTCATCGTGTAAGGAAACTGAGGCCCAGAGGTGCTCAGCGTCTTGGGCGGGGGCCACAGCAGGGGGTAAATGACAGACCTAGGGAAGCAGGACTTGGCTCCCAGCGCCCCTCACTGCCAGCCCCACTTCGACACGGTGGCTGGACACCCTCCCCCCACAACGGTAGATGTTAAATCATTATTTCTGATGACACATCAACTTGCCCCTGAAAATCTCCATCACCTAAGGAGGAACTATGTCAGTTCCTTCCCGGGACTTGAGCGGTCAGTCCTCGCCGAGCGGAACTCCTCGGACGCGGAGCCTGCCGGGGCCGGCCTGCACCCGAGCCGAGGGCTGACCGGCTCCCGGGGCTCCCAGGTCGCTGCTGACTTCGCCCTCTTGTTCGATGCGAGCTGCGCAGGGACGCGGGCACCCCGCCCCCCCAGAGTTACGCCGTTTCCGTCTTCCTCCCGAGTGTGCGGGGGACACAGAGGGGACTTTCTCTGCGTCGGCCTGGGAGGAGCTTGAGCCCTAGAGCTGCAAAGGACCCATTTGAAGTCCCTCCTCAAGACAGAAGGGGGGTCAGTTCCCAGACCCATGTCTCTGGACTCCCTGGCGGAGGCTCCTCACTTCTAACTAAGCATTAATTCTGTTTTCAGAGCGCGTCCAGGACCTGTTGAAGCCGCAACGACAGACGGACACAGTAGGACTATCTTGAGGAAGAAGTATTTATGCTCACAGCTCCCTGGACGTAGGAGGTAGAGTGTAGGGGCGGGCTCCACAGGCGGAGGCCCAGGGACCGTCACGAGGCCCCAGACACAGTCAGGAGGCCCCAGGGACTGTCAGGAGGCTCCAGGGACCGTCAGGAGGCTCCAGGGACCGTCAGGAGGCCCCAGGGACTGTCAGGAGGCTCCAGGAACCGTCAGGAGGCCCCAGGGACCGTCAGGAGTCCCCAGACACAGTCAGGAGGCCCCAGGGACCATCAGGAGGCCCCAGGGACCATCAGGAGTCCTCAGACACAGTCAGGAGGCCCCAGGGACCGTCAGGAGGCCCCAGAGACAGTCAGGAGGCCCCAGGGACTGTCAGGAGGCCCAGGGACAGTCAGGAGGCCCCAGGGACCGTCAGGAGGCCCCAGGGACTGTCAGGAGGCCCCAGGGACAGTCAGGAGGCCCCAGGGACCGTCAGGAGGCCCCAGAGACAGTCAGGAGGCCCCAGGGACGGTCAGGAGGCCCCAGGGACGGTCAGGAGGCCCAGAGACAGTTACGAGGCCCCAGAGACAGTCAGGAGGCCCCAGGGACGTTCAGGAGGCCCGAGAGACAGTCAGGAGGCCCCAGACACAGTCAGGAGGTCCCAGGCACAGTCAGGAGGCCCCAGAGACAGTCAGGAGGCAGCAAGAACAAGAACAAAATGTGACAAGACCCTTGATTGTGGTTTCTGAGGGAAGGAAGAGAGGAGGGAGGGTAAGCAGCCTCAGGATGGGCTAGCCTGAGTGATTTCAGTGGGTCTGCGGCACAGGGCCGGCCTAGCCGGCGGGGTCCCCACGCAGAGGTGATCAGGGCCACGGGATCATGGTCTGGAACATTCAGGCTCAAAGAAGAGGGTGCCTGGCTGTGAGCTCTGGACCCTCTGGTCAGCGAGTGGAAGGCGCTTGTAAGGACAGGCTGTGGTCTCTGGCACTAGGCGGCCCTGGCCAGCAGCGCCCAAGAGGCCAGGACATCAAGGACGGAAACTAGCACGTGTGGTCCTTACAGCTTCCATGACTGTGAGACGCCCTGGCTGTGCGGCTGCGCGTTCTCATCTCAGACGGTGAGCTTGGGACGCCCCTCGAGGCCGGCGGGTCCGCAGCCTCTGCTCTGTGTCCATCAGGGATGCCTGGTCCCCAGCTCCCCGCCGTCGAGGCTGACGTGGCCGTGCAGCCTCTCTCCTGGACGCGCCGTTTCGGACCGTTGCTCCCAGGGACAATCGGGTGGAAGGATCCATTCTTTGGGGGCCGCGTGTGACGGCCGAACACGGGCCTCCGGAGCTAGAGGGCTTCATAGGACCGGGAACAGCAGACGCCGACAAAGGGAGGAGGCAGTGAGGAAAGGCAAGTGGCAGCAACGTGGGGGGCGGGAAGCCTAAGAAAAGCCCACAGCCTAGTGGTGGGAAGCCACTTCTTCTCTGCACCAAATCCCACCGACCCCCTGCATTCCTCGCCGAAGTCAGCGAGGGGGACAGCGGCTGGAAACACGGAGCCGGGATGAGCCAATCGGGGCCTCCCTGCAGCCTGAGACGGGAGAGTGAGCATCAGGGCTGGTGGGCAATGGCCTCGTCCCGGCCCTGGGGCAGAGCCGGCCAAGCCCACCGCCCGGAAGGTGGGGGCAGGCAGACCCCAGAGACGGGCTGGAAGTCCAGAAGTCCGTGGGCCCCCTTTCCTCCTGTTCATCTGTGTGTGAATGGAGAAGACCTTCCTTCTGGAGACTTCTACAGACCAGCAGTCTCTGAGGGCGTGCGCTCCGCTCAAGTCATACCTGGACTTGTGGAGAAGGTGGGGAGAAGCCCGCACACCCACCTCAGGGCTGGTTCCCTGCTGCGGGACCACACACGGAGCGGCTGGCCTTGTGAGCACGGCATCCGCGGCCCGGGGTCCAGGCGGCGCGGAGCTGGGTCCTCACCCTGGTCTCAGCAGGCTGGGGTCCGGCTGCTGCCCTCCGGCCAGGAGGCTCGGGGAGCAAAAGCCCTGCCTCCGGGCTGCTCGGGGGCTGTGGCGGTGGGAGGAAGGCCCTCCGCCCCAGAGGCCACCTGCCCCCGCGCAGTTCCGGGCGGCCTGTCTGTGTCCTCCAGGCCAGAGGGACAGAGGCACTGCTCCCCTGAAGGACCCAGGCCCTCTCGGAGAGCGCTCGCCCGGTTAGGTCGAGCCCACAGGATACTTTCTCGCTCGCTCTCTCTTTTAATTTTTTAACATTTTATTTTATTTTTTGAGAGACAGAAAGAGACAGTATGAGCAGGGGAGGGTCAGAGAGAGAGAGGGAGACACAGAATCTGAAGCAGCTCCAGGCTCTGAGCTGTCAGCACAGAGCCCGATGCGGGGCTTGAACTCAGGAACCCTGAGATCATGACCTGAGCCGAAGTTGGTCGCTTCACCAACTGAGCCACCCAGGTGCCCCAGATAGTTTCTCTTTTAATTAGCTAAAAACATCAATTGATTTGGGACCTTAATTACAGATGCAGATCCCTTCGTCTTGGCCATATGCTCTGGGCTGAAATGCGTCCCCTCAAAATTCATCCTAACCCCCAGGTGCTCAGAAGGTGCCTGTCCTTGGAGAGACATCTTTACAGCGGTGGTTAAGGTAGAAGGAAGCTGTAGGGATTGCCTGGCCCGCTCTGACTGGCGTCCTGGTAAGAAGAGGGACACACACATGCCCCGAGGAAAGACCAGGGGGAGAGGCACAGGAGGAGCTGTCCTGTCCGCATGCCGCGGAGAGAGGCCCTGGGAGAAACCATCCCGTCCACGCCTTGATGGTGGACACCCAGCCCCCGGAAGGGGGAAGAAGTAGCGCCTGCTTCTCAAGCCCCTTGCACGTGGCCGTCTTTATTCTGGCGGCCCTCGCAGACCGGTGCCCGCCCGGGGCCCCTCCTCAGGGGGTGGAGTCGCGTCAGCCTCACGCCCACGGAGGGTGTCACAGCGGGCACAGCGAGCAGGCGGCACGGGCCCGTCCGAGACGCCCCCCGCTCCCCGGCAGGCGCTCACGGGTACCTGCGAGCCGCCTCAGGTGGTCCCCCGGCCTGGCTCTCCTGACATCAGTCCCCTGCTCCCCAGGCCCTCCCTTCCCTCTTACAAGTCTGTAGAAACTTGGCCACCAGCCTCTCGTGCTCTTACCTCGGCCCCAGATGCGTGTCATGGTCACGGGCCCTGACTCTCGTCACTCCTGGAGACGAAGATGCCGGGAAAACTCCAAGGCTAATCTCAGTGTGGGAAGCAGACACCTGTCTGGTGAGTACAGGGTACGTTTGAGTGGGGGTGGGGCTGATGGGGAAACCCAGCCCGTGTCTGCGGGGGCTCACAGGTCGCCTAGGTAAGGGGCGAGCAACATTTCCCAAGGCAATGTAGTCATTTGCCAAGACGGGAACAGAGGAGACAAACTTCCATTGCCGTGAGACTCGGGCCCTGCGGCGGCAGGCAGAGGCCGTCCCGGGCACGCGTCAGCTCAGTGAGGGCGCCGAGGGGCAGCTGCAGGGGTGCAGAGCGTGGGCGCACCCCAGCAGTGGGCCTCAGGGCGCAGGTCGGAAAGTATGGGTTGCGCACTGCTCTAACTGTGGTGACCAGATGCCTCCCAAGGGCCGCTTAGTAACCACGTGCGTGCCAGTGACTGTATCTGTGGACCGTGGACCTGCGGGTCGCTGAACAGGGGCGGGGAGAAGGCCTCACCCAGAGACATGGGTGGCAGGGCCTCCCTCTGATACCCGTCCTGGCGCGGTGAAGACACGGAGACCCTCAAATGCCCCCGGACCACAGGGGCGCAGTGCCCTGCCTGCGTGGGCATCGGAAGAAAGCGTGTTTCAGAGGACAGCGGCACACTTGTCACTAGTCAGCCCGCCACACACAGCGTGGTCCCGGGCCTTGCCTGCCAGGCTCGGCCGCGAGGCCCCTAAGTGTGCAGTCGGATCTAAGGTGCAGGATCAAGCCTTCTCCGTGTGGCTTCCCAGGCTTTCCGGTCCTGGGTGACAGCTTTGGGGCTCCGTTCCTCTAAGAGGACACCCTGGCCCGGAGAAGGGGAGAGCCATGGGAACGGAGGGTGGCCGGGGGCAGGCACTGGGCGCACAGCATGGACAGCGTCCAGGGCCCGAGGCTGAAGGAGCAGCGCTCGGCGCCGGCCCAGCCTGTGCCCTGGGGAGAGGGCAGAGCTGGTGTCAATCGGGACTGACCCTCACCCCCCACCCCCGGGATGTCTGGAGGCTCCGGGCCCCTCGAGGCAGCTGCGTCCTCCGTGGCGATCCCGGGCGCACGCGCAGACGGGCGAGCCTCCCTGGGAGCGTCCTGACGGCCGTGATTAAGAAGCTCCTCTGGTCCAGTGCAGTGAATACATGGCACCGGCTGGTGGGGGAGATAAGTGTGAAGATTTATCTGCACGTGTGGGCAAAGCCCGTCCAGTGGACATTTGTTCACTGTGCTCAGATACCACGGAGATAGCGGCTCTGCCAGGAGATGGGTAGATACCTTCTCTCTGCTGCTGCCCGCCGTCTCCTTCACCGCCCTGGGCTGGACAGGGACAGGCGCACGCACCCAGGCTCCGGCCGGTGCTGGCAACAGCGATCTTCTTGCTGGCGCTGAGAATGGCCTTCTACTGCTCGTTGCTACCAGTCAGATCTTCCTGAAGCACTGAGCTCGTCCAGGAAGTGCCCCCCAGAAAGGCCCTGGGTGTCTCCCAGCAAGAACGGAGGACGTCCCTGAGCTCTGCCGGCCGCAGCTCCAGCCACGCAAGCAGAAGCTTCTCCGCGAAGACCTGGCTCTTCAACCCCCAAAATGCACCGCGCGTGTCCCAGACCCAGGCTTCCCAGGCTGTGCCTTCTATCACCCAAACAAGCCACATGCTCTCTTAAAGCACTCCCCAGCCACCCCGAGTCCTGACTCCGTTTCCTCATCCTTCCAGACACTTCTGGATCCTTCCACACATGACTCCACTAAGCAGGGAGTACATCCCCTGTTTGTGTATTTGGACACATGTTGCCTTGACTTCTTACTATACTGTTTCATTTGCTTCTGTCTTCTCTCCTGATCTAAATCGTAAGCATGCGCTTAGCTTATAGACTGTATGTAACATACCCCGTGTTATAATTCAGTCGCAATCCTGCACGATGCTGGGGGTATTTCTGAGCGTGTAGATAAGGACCGAATCAGTGTAGTTTTGATGAGACTCAAAAACCTAACCCTGTGAGCAGACTGCATTTCATGACAGGACCCTCAGTTTCAAAGAAGGTGCTAGAATCCACCCTGGAGACTTAGGAAGAGGCAGCCTTTAGAGACTTGCCAAATTTTAGCCAAGTCCCAAAGAATCCAGACTAATTCCTTATGCTGGAGACCTTGGGCGGCCAGAGACTGCATTTACAGCAAATTATTCCCAACAGAGGGGCACCTGGGTGGCTCAGTCGGTTAAGCGTCCGACTTCTGCTCAGATCATGATCTCGTAGTTCGTGGGTTCGAGCCCCGCGGAGGGCTCTATGCTGACAGCTCAGAGTCTGGATCCTGTTGCAGATTCTGTGTGTGTCTCTCTCTCTGACCCTCCCCTGCTCACGGTCTCCCCCCCTTCTCTCTCTCTGTCTGTCTCTCTCCCTCTCTCAGAAATAAATAAAATATTAAAAAATTTTTTAAAATATATTTCCAACAGATACACAGATATCTGTTAAAAGGCATGGCTATTGGGGGGCGCCTGGGTGGCTTAGTCGGTTAAGCGTCCGACTTTCGCTTAGGTCATGATCTCGCGGTTCGTGGGTTCGAGCCCCGCGTCGGGCTCTGTGCTGACTGCCAGCTCAGAGCCTGGAGCCTGTTTCAGTCTGTGACTCCCTCTCTCTCTGACCCTCCCCTGCTCACGCTGTCTCTCTCTCTCTCTCTCTCCTAGAAATAAATAAAACATTAAAAAAAAAAAAAAATAAAAAAAAAAAAAAAAAGCATGGCTATTGGGAAAGAAATAATTTCCATAGAGACGTGAAGCTTTCTCCTGGCTTGTTTCCCTGACGTTTTCTACCTCTCTCTCACACTGTACCCTATGCTAAGAAATGATGGATAGGGCCCCACCGGGCTGGCCTGCCTTCCTAAAACAGCACCTCCAAAGGAGAGTGAGCATGGGAGCTCGCCCTGCCCGGACGGGAACCGAGATTCTCTACACTTCTAACTGACCTTCCCTGCCGTCTGGTGTCTGCCCTGCCCCCACCCCATGTTGGGGCCGGGCTGATGGACGAAGGGCCACAGCGTCCCCTGCAAGGGGCCAGGGCCGGGGACAGGCTCCATCCCTCCGGTGATGCGCTAGTCTGTCATCAGCCCTGAGGAAGGCAAGAAGCCACAGACGTGCCTGTCTGTGCTGCCCTGAGACACAGGGACAGAGGGTCATCCGGGGGTGCCCATTAGGTGGTCCTGCGTCGGTGTTCACCAATACACTAAATGCGGACGAGCGTTCCTCTTTCTTACCAATACTGGCTCTTTCTGCTGTCGCTTACAACTCCCCCAGTGCCCAACTGCCCCGGCGCTCCCGAGGCAGGAGAGAGAACCGTGTAGGGCTGAAAAGGTGTACACACGTGCATGAGAGTGGATGTGTTACCTGTCTGTGTGTGTCCCTGCCTTCTCGGAGGGGAGACCGCCCCTCCAGGCGGGCGGAAGCTGGCTGCTGGTGCAGGAGAGCAAACTTCAGGTGTTTTAATAGCTTGTATGCCTCCAGAGCTCAGCTCTACCTCTTGGGGACTCAAGAGCTCTTGGGGACTCAGCTCTACCTCTTGGCTGCCCTCCCCCCTCGCAGGGGTGCCCCCACCTGGTCAGGAGGGCAGCGGTGTGCCCCTGGCTCTCAGAGGTGGCCTCTGCGGCTCCCCGGAGACCCGGGACAGGCCCCGAGGAAGGAGCAGTGACACCCCCACCCCCTTGTGGTCTGTCTCTGGGTGAAGCCCTGTCACAAGGATTCTCCCCTACCCCACAGGGCACCCCAGCTAACAGGGGACCCCGGTCACACAGTCACCCCCATAGACACAGGCGCCCTGCTGAGCCCTCCATCCTGCGACCCCGGCAGCTGCGTGGGGTCCGAACACAAGCAAGGACGTGCATGGAGACCCCCGGGATCAGAGCCGCCGCAGCAGGGAACCAGGCTGAGACGCCGTGGGGCCCCCGTGCCCTGGTGCCCGGGGAGGTGGGCCACACCCGGGCTGAGCACGCGGCCGCCCTCTGATGCGCTCCTGCTCGGGGCCCGCGACCGTCTGTTCACATCTTGCCCGGGGGGAACCTTCCAGAGCTGGCAGAGTGCACGTCCACCGTGCCTGGAAGCCTCAGCCAGCACCTCGCACAGGCCCGAGAGGGTCAGGTGAGTGCCCTGCAGGGCTCCCCAGACACGGACGAGGTCCTGCCCCCGGCGCTCCCCGAGGGGCTCGGTGCGGTGAGAATGAAGCCAGCGGAAGAGACAAGAAGAAAATAAAACATGGTGTGAAAACAGAGGGGTCCAACCACAGAGCCTTGCCTGCCGGCTGACACCCTTACTGGCCAGGCCAAGGGACGGAAGGTGTAAGATGGCTGGATCCGGGCAGCAGCTGTGCGGCCATGAGTCTGGACCCTCCCCATGCGGTGGCTCAGGCGCGCTGTCCATTGTGTGCACTCGCGGCCTAACTTACAGATCGTCGCTGGTCTCGGCCCCTCAGGTTGTCACAGCTCATTCTGAGGGCCGCCCCATACGCGATTCTGCCGTTTGTCTGGGTCACGCACACCAGGGTCCCCTCGGAAGGACAGGGGCCTCTGGCCGCGGCCTGACTCCAGCGTCGCCCTGGAGAGGACACAGCACATCCCCGCTGCGGACACAGCCGGTTTGGGAGCCCCAGAGGCCCCCCACGTAGCCCCGGGAAGGGCGCTGTGCTTCCCGCTGTCCTCCTGTCTGGGTGGGGCTGTCCCCCATTCTTCCCTAAAAGGTCCCCCTAGACTCTCCCTGTGCCTGACACAAACGCCGTGTCAGAACCGAAGCTAAGAAGACAGTCCCTCGAAGGACACCTGCGCCCACACTGGCGTCAGAAGCAGCCGGAGGTGACAGCGGCGAGGTCTCCTCGTGCAAGGCAGCATCTCAGCTCAGCGTGGGCCTGGGCCCCCCCCCCCGCTGTGACCCCCCCCCCAGTACACAGCACGCCACGTCACACACAGCACAGGCCGCGGTGTCTTTGCCGTAGCTGAGCAATCTAGACGGGACAGTGTCCTTACAGTAAACGGAGGGAAGCTGGAGGTGAGGCATCCGTCCGTCTGGCTGCTCTCCCCCAACCCCCCCCTCCAGGTGACGGGAGCCCGGGCAGTGTGGGGGCCCCATCGTGGCCCCTCCTCCAGGCCGGATAACTCACGCTCTTTCCCTCCGTTCACACATCGGTACCATGGTAGCGCTTTCACAGATCAATCAAGCAGCCACGACCACAAGACCTTTTAAAACAGTTAAAATAAAAGAGCACCTTGGAAACTTCTCATCTGCCTCCATTACAGTCAGAAGGACCTCAAAGGATGTGACCCGGAGTGCACACAGCGGCCAGTGTGGGGAAAGGTCATTCAGGCCAATGGGCCCCAGACCGCGTGTCACCGAGGAATTGGACCCCAGACCGCTGACGTGCATTCTTCCTGGCCTGTGCCTCCCAGGATGGTCTGAATGACTTCCTTTCTACAGGAGGACTGGGAAATAGGACACTGGCCCTGTATCCAGGCGTGGATTCCCTGTGGTGAGCCAGACGGAAGGAAGTCAGCCCTTTCTTTGGATTGGAATCGGAATTAAATCACATTTTTGCTGTTCGGGTTTTTTGTTTGTTTGGGTTTTTATAAATGTTTTTTTTATTTATTTCTGGGAGAAAGAGAGAGACAGCGTGAGCAGGGGAGGGGCAGAGAGAGAGGGAGACACAGAATCTGAAGCAGCTCCAGGCCCTGAGCTGTCAGCACAGAGCCCGACGCGGGGCTCGAACCCACCAACCGTGAGATCATGACCTGAGCCGAAGTTGGATGCTTAACCGACTGAGCCACCCAGGCGCCCCGATTTTTTGTTTGTTTTTAATAATTTTATTTCTTCCTGGGTTCAAGGTCCTTCTTGGGAAAAAGAGCACTCCAGACCTCATTATCAGGACTGTAGCTCACTTAGCATCAAAATGTGAAAAAATGTCATATTTCTAAAGGCCCAAGTTCATGGCAGGAAATGCTAATTAGGAGGGAAACTTGGTCTAAGGGATTCCAGCTGTAGCCAAGCTAACTTTTTCCCTTTATTTCCCCAAAGAAAAGATCTCATCAATATCATCCACCCTTAACGATGGCCACACTTTTTTAAAAACATTTATTTATTTTTGAGAGACAGAGAGAGACAGAAGGTGAGCAGGGGAGGGGAAGTGAGAGAGGGAGACACAGATTTGGAAGCAGGCTCCAGGCTCCGAGCTGTCAGCACAGAGCCTGATGTGGGGCTCGAATCCACAAATCATGAGATCATGACCTGAGCTGAAATTAGATGCTTAATCGACTGAACCTCCCAGGTGCCCCATGACGGCCACACTTTCTAGCATATTCCATGTTTATTACTCAGGCAAAAGAGGCCATCATCATCATCTTAAGGCTACACACTTAAGCCATGGGTGGGAAACCAGAGGAAGAAGGAAGTAGTCTTGTTAAGAGCCTTTACTGTGTGGTTGTCATGTTTGCAACCTCAAGATTTCCTTTCATAAATAAGACACCCATGGGTACAGTGAAGTTTCTCCAAATCAATGCTCTCCAGCGCTGAAAAGTGGCATTGAGGCCGGGCCTCTACGTGGAGGCTGACATTCTCACCCTCNAATCGGAATTAAATCACATTTTTGCTGTTCGGGTTTTTTGTTTGTTTGGGTTTTTATAAATGTTTTTTTTATTTATTTCTGGGAGAAAGAGAGAGACAGCGTGAGCAGGGGAGGGTCAGAGAGAGAGGGAGACACAGAATCTGAAGCAGCTCCAGGCCCTGAGCTGTCAGCACAGAGCCCGATGCGGGGCTCGAACCCACGAACCGTGAGATCATGACCTGAGCCGAAGTTGGATGCTTAACTGACTGAGCCACCCAGGCGCCCCGATTTTTTGTTTGTTTTTAATAATTTTATTTCTTCCTGGGTTCAAGGTCCTTCTTGGGAAAAAAAGCACTCCAGACCTCATTATCAGGACTGCAGCTCACTTAGCATCAAAATGTGAAAAAATGTCATATTTCTAAAGGCCCAAGTTCATGGCAGGAAATGCTAATTAGGAGGGAAACTTGGTCTAAGGGATTCCAGCTGTAGCCAAGCTAACTTTTTCCCTTTATTTCCCCAAAGAAAAGATCTCATCAATATCATCCACCCTTAACGATGGCCACACTTTTTTAAAAACATTTATTTATTTTTGAGAGACAGAGAGAGACAGAAGGTGAGCAGGGGAGGGGAAGTGAGAGAGGGAGACACAGATTTGGAAGCAGGCTCCAGGCTCCGAGCTGTCAGCACAGAGCCTGATGTGGGGCTCGAATCCACAAATCATGAGATCATGACCTGAGCTGAAATTAGATGCTTAATCGACTGAACCTCCCAGGTGCCCCATGACGGCCACACTTTCTAGCATATTCCATGTTTATTAATCAGGCAAAAGAGGCCATCATCATCATCTTAAGGCTACACACTTAAGCCATGGGTGGGAAACCAGAGGAAGAAGGAAGTAGTCTTGTTAAGAGCCTTTACTGTGTGGTTGTCATGTTTGCAACCTCAAGATTTCCTTTCATAAATAAGACATCCATGGGTACAGTGAAGTTTCTCCAAATCAATGCTCTCCAGCGCTGAAAAGTGGCATTGAGGCCGGGCCTCTACGTGGAGGCTGACATTCTCACCCTCCTCCGTGAGGCCTCCTGGAGGCTCAGGGTTACCGCCAGGACAGAGTGGCTTCTGTAAGTGGTTGGAGCAGAGAATGAGACAAGTCAGAGCTCACGGTGAAGACCTAGAAGTTCCCGGATGCCCGGGGCTCCAGCAGAGAACATGGGAAAGAAGCCCCCTCTCAGAGAGGGCTGGGGTCCTCTGGCCTCTGTCTGCATCATGGAAAGGGCCTGCTACGGGGTGGGTTGAGTCTCCCCCACAAACGCCATGTTCAAGTTCTAACCCCAGGGACCTTCTTGGAGCTGGGTCTTTGCAGATGCAGTGACGTAAGAGGACGCGGTGCGGGCGCGGGCGGGCCCTGGTCCCGGCTGCTGCTGGACCGATGGCCCGGGGGGAGGGCACGTGCCACAGAGGCAGAGACGGGGGCACTGTGTCTGCAAGCCAAGGGGCACCAGGCATCCGGAGCTGGAGCGCGGAGGAGGCCCCTCCCCTGGACCCTTCGGGGAGAGCACGGCCCGCGGCGGCTTGCTGGCGGACTTCCGGCCCCGGGCCGCGCGCCTGAGCCTGTTTCTCGGAGCCACGCAGACAGAGGAAACCGCCACCGGCCAGTTCCAGAAACCCTTCCGCATGAGGTCCTTCCGGGCCCCCCGGCTCCTCTGGGTCATTCCCTCCTCTGCACCACATTTGCTCCCCGGGAAGCCCGAGCTACGGGGAAGGGCCCGCCGGGTGCTGAGGGGTGGGCGGCGAGCCCACGATTCATGGAACAGTGTTGACAGGTCACGGAGGCCAGCGCTTCCGGGGGCCGCGCCGCGGTCCCCGGTGCCAGGTCAGGGAGTGCGCGACAAGCCAGCAGCGCGGGAAGCACGTCTCTTAAACCACTGGTGGTTGTCGGTTCTCCCTCTGCTGGAACCTGCCCCTCGACTCCGGACACAGCTCCGGCTTTGCTCACATTTACCGCCAGTGCCTTCCCCACGCGGTTCCAAGGAAACCAGTGCGGGACCCGGGCAGCCTCCCCGGACACCAGCTCACACCCGCAGAGCGGGGAAGGCCTCTGGGCTATTCAGCCTCTGCGGGGCGAGCCTGGTACCACGCTCAGGTCGCTGGGGCCCCACCACAGGCACCCCGACTTCGTGTGTCCGAGCCCCCACTTGGATTTATTTTTCCCGGGCCCTGGGGTGGCCCATTCCTGGCCACCGCGCTCTCTCTGCAGGGCCTTGCGAGGCCCCGAGGAGCAGGCAGGGTCCTTTCAGGAGCCGCAGGTCAGGCGGAGTGCTAGTGGGGCAGCCCGGGGTCAGGATGAGCGGGGGGGCCGGGGGGCCGGGAGCCAGCATCCCGTTCCCGGCGGAGCCTTCCTGGGACCGATCTGTCTTCGATCGTGGCACCCGCGCCCCCGCCTCGCCCAGGGGGTGTTGCTAGGGCGAACACCGGCCACTGCAGGCAGAGCGGAGGCCCGGTCATTGAAGCCCTAGGCCTATTGTCCCTGGTTCTGTAATTGGTGATCAAGGAGGCTGTAAAACGCGGCCGCAGAGGGCGGGGGACCGGAGGGGGGCCGGTCCCCAGGCAGCGACTCCGGGGAGCCGCCTCCCTCACCCTCCCGTGAACCACACTTGATGGAAAGGCCTGACGGCCGCCTCTTATATCACCTCCGAGAGGAGGCGGGCACAAGAAGAAGGGGAAAATCAGAACTAAAGAGAATTAATGAGCCTTCACATATTGTCCTGTTTCTTTTGTTGTCAAAAAAAAAAAAAAAAAAAAATCCGGGTGAAAACGAAGAAGTGAGAGCAGAGTGTCCGGAGAAGAGACCGTTAACACCAGGCTGTAAATCCCTCCAAACATTAACTTCATTACATGGCAATCACGCCGTAATTGGCGAGCGGAAATCCTACCTTCTCATCACTCGCTTCTTGTGCGGGATCAGCACTTCTGCTGCTGGCAGAGGTCACATCACGATGACAGGTCCCGGTTAGTGTGACGTGGGGACAATGTCACTCTCTTTGCCAGTATCCACAGTATCAGGCCCTTGGGTGTCTGGATTTTTCTACGGGTTTCACATCACACTTGCTAATAACTTGGCAACAAGGTATTGTGTGGCTGTGTGCACATGTGTGGCTGTGTGTGCACATGTGTGGCTGTGTGTACATGTGTGCACATGTGTGACTGTGCACATGCATGGCTGTGTGCACATGGATGGCTTGTGCATGCATGTGCACATGCGTGTTGTGTGCACATGTGTGTATGCACATGTGTGGCTGTGTGCACATGTGTGGCTGTGCCTGCACATGTGTGGCTGTGTGCACATGCGTGGCTATGTGTGCACATGTGTGGCTGTGTGCACATGTGCGACTGTGCACATGCGTGGCTGTGTGCACGCATGTGCACATGTGTGGCTGTGTGTGCACATGCATGTTGTGTGCACATGTGTGGCTATGTGTGCACATGCGTGGCTGTGTGCACATGCGTGGGTGTGTGCACATGTGTGGATGTGTGTGCACATGCATGGCTGTGTGCGTGGATGCAGGGGTGTGTGCAGGCACACTACTGTGTGCATGGATGCCCCGGGTGTGTGAGCAGTTGCACGCCTCTCTCTGCTATTAATTTACTCTTCCACGAGTCTCCCTCAGGGACACCGTGTGAGCCCACTGGGAAGCTGACCCTGTCACAGCATGGGGCCATCCTACTTGAGGAGAAAACAGTGCACAAGTACAATTAATGCCGTGCACCCTCCCCAGGGGAGCAGTGGACCGCCATGGTGACAGGCGCCTCCCCTGCCCGCCGCCCTGGATGGGCACCCCCACTGCAGGAGAGCCCACCCTGCGTGCTCAGGACCTGCAGGGCGGCGGCCATCCTTGCGGCTGAGTTTGACCCCCACTTGTGCCGCATTTAAGTTGCCATCAAGGCCATCATCACACAAGTGCCAAGTTTTCGAGCCTCAAAGAGGATGAGCTTTAAAACATGCCAGCTGCACTGGTCCGGAACCCGTTAGTCTGCACACGGCCCAGAGCCAAGGACTCGCTCCTTGTCAGAACGAGAGGCCCCTTCCCTCACGCGAGGTCTCGTCTCCTTGACCCCCGCCTGGAACCCAGTACTCAAAACCCCTCCGTGTTCATTCCAGTGCTGCAAGGGCCGTGTGTAACTCGGGGATCTGCTGCGGCAGCACTGGGCTCAGCCACACCTGATGGAGCCCCGCGTAGCAGGTGCGTGTGCGGAAGGGAGACCAGTGAAACGTGTGAATGCTGCCCTCTGGAAAGAGTGGGCTTGAGCTGGCATGTGGGGTATCCCGCGGCACACACGTGTGTGCATGTGCACACACAAACCACTCATGTGTGCACATGAACCGTGCACGTATGCACACGAACTACAGATGTGTGCACTTGGACTACACGTGTGCACGTACTCACATGAATCACATGTGTGTGCATATAGCACACATGCTCTGCACACATACCACAATACACTGTGCATGCACATGTGTACATGGATGCACATCACACATATACACACAGAACACACACATACACCATACACACCACCCACATACACACACACCACCCATGTACACACAATTACCACATACAACACACAAGTATACCATACACCCCACACACACCACGCATATAACACATAAACTACACACACATACATACACAATATGCCACACACACACACCACAGACACACACACACGTATACTTACCACACACATACACACACTAATGCACATCACACACGTGCACACACGTACAGAGACACAAACACCCACACCACAGTACATAGCACACACGTACACACGTATGTGCAGACACCACCCTCCCCCAGAGTGGTGTATCAGTGGATAAAAACCTATAAAATAAAACACCATCAGAAAGCCCCTTGACAATCTGAAAAGGGGGTCCGGACTTGTCCGTGGTGTGGAAGCCCCGATCACAGCAAGTCCCCTGCTTCAAACACATAGACATGTTTTGTGAAACACGATTTTTTATTTAAATTTTAAAATTCATGGTTTCCGAGAACGATTGAGGGAAGCTGGGTGAAGGCCAGGCAGGATCCCTGTGCCTCATATTCACAAACTGCTGTGAGCTGACAAATTAGTTCCAAATGAAAAGGTTGTTTTTAAGTTCGCAGCTGAGCTCAAATGGTACATCTCCCAGTGCACGGGAATGTTTTCTAAAAGTAAGCTGAGACCTGAGTGTCACCCGGCATGGGTGCTGGCTGGGGAGACCTGTGTGTCACCTGGCGTGGGTGCTGGCTGGGGAGACCTGTGTGTCTGGCGTGGGTGCTGGCTGGGGACAGGCTGGCCTTCAACAGCCCCCAGGCGGCCCGGCCCGGGCCGGAGCCGCAGAGCCGCATAGCTCCGGGGACCCCAGTGCTTCCCCGCAGAGCAGCACGAGGAATTGGGCCCAGGGCTCAGGGACACAGCACGGAGGTGACCGAGCTGCTTAGGAAGAAGAAGCTGTCCCTTAAAATCAGGGACACAGGAAACGTGGGGACTTGACACTTTCCGTACCTCGGGCGTGAGTATCAAGGCTGGTCCAGAGCCCACACCCTAGGGGAGCCAATGAGATGTCCCTCCGGGCAACCAAACTCCAGCCGAAGAGAGAGACAAGCCACGGCGGCCCCAGGCGCTGCAAACACCGTGACAGTCCTGAAGAACTTACGGACTCGGTCCGGCCCGCGTTCTCAAGAAGGGGCAATGGTGCGGCAGGGCGTGCCTCGGGAAGTGAAACCTAGAGTCCCCGTGTGGCCCGGCAATTCCTCTCCTGGGCACGTGTCCCCAGGACATGCCTGCGTGCCACGTCCATGGTCGCGGCACTCACAGCAGCCGAAGGCGGGAGCGATGGCGTCTGCGGACAGGTGGGTGGATCAGCCCAGCACGCACACCCACGCAGGAACGGCGCTCGGCCTTGACAAGGGAGTCCCAGCCGCGCCGCGGCACGGATGGAAGTTGAGGACATTCTGAGCAGTGACATAAGCCAGACACACGAGCCCATATTGTGTGACTTCTCTTCCGGGCGGTATCTGGACTGGGGGGCGGGGGGGCTGAGAGATGCCAGGCCGTCCAGGGCTGGGGGAGGTACGGTTTCATTCCAGGAAGGGGACAAGGGTCTGCAGATGCCTAGTGGGGACTGTCACTCAACTGTGTGAAGGTGCCTAAGGCCACTGAACTGTGCACTTGGAAAGGCTGACGTGATAGCCCTTGTGATACATCTATTTTAACACGTAGGTAGAAAGTTCTCAGAGATTCGAAGAGGAGGAACGGAAGGAGCTGCAACCGGAGACGCTGCATGAGTGGAAGTCGGAGCCTCCGATCGGGATGCTGCTCACAGGGTAGGAGAGGGCGGAGGTGCCCTCGTCGCTGGAAATCGCGTGCGCCGTGTGGACAGGAGGAGCCGGCCGACGGGGAGGTGGGCTGCGCGGTGCTCCACACACACGCCCTGGTGCTCCCACGAGCCCCGAGAGGCCGGTGCGGTCACCACCCCCGGTTTACCAGAGGGGAAACCGAGAGCCGCTTAAACAGATGCCCCTCTGTTCCTAATAAGCCACAGATCAGAAATTAGGGCACAGGTCACTCTGGCATCAGGGTCTTAAAACAGCACGATCACGTTCATCTTTAATAACCATAATCTGCAGGGATAGAGGTTTGTCCTTTTTTAAAAGAATTTTAATAAATATTCTTTGAATAATTGTTCTTAACACATATTTGTTATTTTTTTAAGGAAAAAGCATGCGAGTGGGGGAGGGGAAAGAGAGAGGGAGACACAGAATCCGAAGCTCCAGGCTCCGAGCTGTCAGCACAGAGCCCGACATGGGGCTCAAACCCACGAACCAGGAGATCGTGACCTGAGGCGAAGTCGGAGGCCTACCCAGCTGGGCCACCCAGGTGCCTCCAGGCACCCCAAGAATTTTAATAAATATTCTTTTGCTTGAACTAAACAAAGCCATTTAAGGATCTGACCCAGGGCACCGTGACAGTAAGAGTGAGGTCCTTGAGTGACTCTGGAGGGCAGAGGTGGGCTGGGCGGCAGACGTCACCCCCACGACCACCCCAGGAGGGGTACAGACCCCGGGCCCCTGCATCCAGCTGGTGCTCACAGATGTGTATCTTTAGCCCCTTTGGGCATACGCGGCCGGGCCGCTGTTCTGTAGGGAGAGCAATGGGATGGCTTGCTCGGGGGCAGAAGGCTGCCTCAGGGGCAGAGTGGGAAGAGATGGCGGATGTCCCAGCCCTGGGACAGGCCTCCTTCAGCCCACATCTGCCCTCCGGACCCTCCCCGATCAGAGACTCACAGCGGCCGAGGAACGTCTGCAAAGCCCAGGGCAGGGGGCCCCCTTCGGCCTCTGTGATGGGGCTGCTGAGGGGGAAGGCGGCTGCACCGGGTCCCCGAGGTGCAGGGAGGAGCCCCCACGCACAGCGGCCCCACGCAGCGGAAAGCCCCGTCCTCGGGCTCTGGAAGCCAGACGTCTGGGTTCCGGCGCGACAGGGCCACACTCCTCCCCGGCATCTGCCGGACGATTCTTCCTCGCTTCTTCCTGCCTCTGGAGACGCTGGGCGTCCCTGGGGCACGGCCTCACCCCTCCCCTCGCCCCACCACAGCCACCTGGCTCCCCATCTTCTCGGGGTGTCCGGAGGCCGTCTGCACTGGACGGGAACGCCGTGCCTCTTCTCGGGACCACACTTCGTTCCTCACCCTTTGGGGCCTGAGTCTTCCTGAGGTCTGGGGGCGCAGAGGGGCACGGTGATGACGCAAGGGGTGTCACACCCTCAGACAGGGCTGAGCCGTCGCTTCTGCAGGCAGAGAGGGCTGGTCAGCATCAGGGCACCCGGGTGCACGCCCGCAGCCTCGGGGCCCCACTCCTTTCCAATCGGTGCCGTCGCCCTGACCGGGGCGCCCCAAGGTGAGGGCTTCACACCCCCCTGCAGTTCAGCCATTCGCGGGAGGAAACCTACTTTGCTTTTCAGAAACGTCAGCCCCATAGCCATGGGAGGAGGAGGTTTCTCCCAGGGAAGACGGAAGCTTCCAGGTCTTCTATGCAAAGCGGAGCCCATTCTTTCCATCCCGCATGTTGTGCACAACGCTGGGAGCCAGGATCCAACCTCGCGGCACTTTACCCTGACCCACCCGCACAGCGGCAGCGCGTACACGGCCAGTGCGGCCCGGCCGCCCAGCGTGGTGACGGGGTATGGTGCGGTGACGCCTCACCTGTGTCCGCGGCCACGTGGCGGCAGGCTGCTCCCTGCGACTGGAACGAGCCGCATTCGTGTTTTCAGTCCTAACCCCAGCGGGGACCCGAGTCCGCAGACGCCGAGCCAACTCAGAACACCCGGCCTTCCGGCCGCGTCCTTCCGCCGCCTCCGGGGTCCCGACCTGTGCGACCTGGGATCTGGGCAGAGAAACCGAAGCGACGGGGCGGGCGCGGTGTGAGCGGCCGAGCGGCTGGAACCGGGCCGGGCAGCCCGGGGTCTGCAGGGCCCGGGCAGGGAGGTCTCGGCCAGAAGGGGCGTCCGGCCTTCCTCCGGTGGCATCTCCCTCTTCCTCAGGGAACCTTGGCTCTGCTCTTACGGGCTTCTAACCGCCTGGCTCAGACGCACTCACATTCTTAGGAGTCTGGCCTGGTTAGGCCCGTGGATTACAGGCGTTAAGCACACCCGCCCACCCCTCCCCGGCGGCAGCTAGATCGGAGCTTGGTGGACTAACTCGGTGGCACCGCTCAGTCCCTGCAGAAGCTCTCCGCAGACACCGCGGCAGGCACCACCGTCACCTACCAGCCTCCCCGCCACCCGGCCCTCCCCTGAACAAACCAGCTCTTGGTGTCTCTCCGGAGGAGGTCACGCTTGCTCCCGCAGGTCACACCCCCCACGGAAGTGCACACAGGCGCGCGCACACACATACGTGTGCACATGTGTTCTCTCCTGCCCTTCCCTCTAACCACACGCTCAGGACCTTCTCTCCGTCCATCAGCTCTTTCTCCCTGGTGGCCCCAACTCGGGACCCTCCTTTCCACAAACGTCCCTCAGGATGTGTACCTGACCCCGGACCCCACCTGGCTTGGGTCTGTGGAAGCCGCTTTGTTCTTTGTTTTCTTTATTTTTTTATTTATTTTTTAATGTTTTATTTTTCTGAGAGAGACAGGCAGCGTGAGCAGGGGAGGGTCAGATGTGGGGCTCGAACTCATGGCCTGGGGGATCATGACCTGAGCCGAAGTCCGACGCTTAGCCGTCTGAGCCCCGGGCGCCCTGCTTCTGTACTTTCTACCACCACCCTTTTCCTGTGGATTCTGGCCTCGGGCACAAGACACAGGCCCCGTCCTCAGGGGACCCGTCAGGAAATTTCTAGATTCTCCTTGGATTCTGTTTCTCAGGCCCCTGGGATTTGACCCTGTCCCGGAGAAGGACCCAGAGGCTCTTCTATTCTTCACAATCTATGTTTACGTCTGTTCTCTCACAAGGAAGAAAAACTGTTTCCTTCAAAAGTCAAGTATTTCCTTGCGCTTTAGAAGACAATTCTGGCTGCGGGGACCTCAGTGCATTCTCTGCGTGCTGCTCTTTGGTGTGTTCCCTCTCGTCATGGAGCCGAGGCGGGTGCACTCCCCGCTGCCCGGATGGCAGCCCCAGGGAAGGACTAGGTCCCTGGTTAACAATTCAAAGCAGTGGCTTCCAGGGGTGCCTGGGGGGCTCAGTCGGTGAAGCGTCCGACTCCGGCTCAGGTCATGATCTCACGGTTCGTGGGTTCGAGCCCCGTGTCGGGCTCTGTGCTGACAGCTCAGAGCCTGGAGCTGCTTCAGATTCTGTGTCCCCCTCTCTCTCTGACCCTCCCCGCCTCAGGCTCTGTCTCTCTCCATCCCTCAAAAATAATTAAAACAAACAAACAAAAAGCACTGAAGCCTCAGAGTGACCTGTGTGCCTGTGTGTGCTGGGCGGGGGCAGAGGGGCGGGAGGTCAGGCAGGCTGTGTTTCCCGTGCGCCCCCAAGGCCGGGAAGAGGAGGGCGCACAGCAGTGCACCTGCGGGAGATGCCGGGAAAGACAGGTGCGCCTCCAGGGTCAGAACCGCCCGCCCTGAACCTCTCCCCGAGCTTGGAACCTTCGCTTGCTCCCAGAGGACGCTTGGCCCCCCCACGGGACGAGGGAAGGTGGAAGCAGAAAATCACTGAAACTTCCCTTGCGTCAACGGAATGCGGTTTTTCTGCTCCCCTGGAGCAAGCAGGTTGGGCTTTGGAAAAACTGGGTTGTTTTGCCGAACGTGTAAGATTGTGGGTTGGGATTTCCACCTCCTAAATGTTCTCCAGCCCTGGTTATATTCTAACTTCAAGTGTCCGTCCATTTGCTTATTCAACACATGTTTATTGAGCACCTACTACATACTTAGCACTGCTCTAGGTCCCAGGGACAGATCAGTGAAGACACAGATAGAAATTCCTGCTGGGGGGGGGGGGGGGGGGTCTGTGTCCATCAGAACAGATATTTGTAACTTGCTTGTACTCACAGTTTTCATTTTCTTTTTTGACTATCAGTTTTGGATTTGTCAGGCTAGACGTGCTAAGAATTCGTCTGCATTTCTCCAGTTCCCGCCGTCGGCGGTGGGCCTTGGGCTTTGTGCAGGTTGTTGGGCTTTTTGCTAAATGTTTGTAAAAATTAATGAACAAATTAATGAGCGACTCGGCTTTATCGTGTGAGAAAAAGTGCATTTACGAAAATGAGTGAACCAATTAGTCTCAGCAGACGGTGGCCGTGTCCCTGCGTGAGTCCGGGATTGCGGTAAAACGTCAGCACTTGGCCCAATTGCTTATTTTAACCACTGATTGGTTTGCCTTAAGTCCGCTGATTGCTTTTCAAACGGCTGTGTTTTTATTCCACCAGAATTCTTCTTAACTTTATGTGGATAGACAGTTCATTTACTTACTAAAACCAGCGACTCCAGGGTCACGGCTCGCCTCAGTCCTCAGCCTCGTTTTAGTGCACAGAGCCTCCCCGGGCGCGGCCATCACCGCGGCGTCGCCTTCCGCGGGGAGCAGGGGCATCTGCAGCTGCCTCTATGGCCTGACAGGAGTCCTTGCCTCCTTTACACTCGGAAGAGTGAGAAGTAAGTCTAAAAACCATACATTTTTTACGGTTTGCAGACTTCCTGGCATTCCCCTAATTTGTGAAAGAGGCTTGTGATAACTGGCTGCTGTAGATCCCTCAGAAGGACAATGCGACAAGGGACAGTCACGCCCTTTCATTGTTTCCGCAGCAGACATGCTCTTCTGAGGGGGTGCCAGGTTCAAGACCCGCCCCGGTGGACCCAGATTGGTGGCGGGGCTTCCTTTCTGTTTGTTTGTTTCTGGTTCTTGAACGAAGTAATCTCGAGAATGTGAACTAGGAGTCTGCCGGATTAGTCCAGTTAGTGACAATCGGTGTTAGCGGCAATCCGGTTAAGGTTTAGGGATTCCAGGTGCGTGAGGGCTAGCGTGGAGATGAGGCCGGAGGTGTGCTACCTTGCCGGTCACACTTGTCTTTCCTCATGTGGCTCTGGGGGTCACTGCGCACAGGCGCCGCCCTGTCCCTGCGCCCCGCCCCCGGGGGCTTCCTGGGGGCCGAGCGCAGCCGGGCAGGGTTTGGACCCCAATGAGGGGACTTCCCGGTGGGTCTGTCCTGCAGCCCCTAACTCACCTGGACAGTGAGGATGTGACTCCCTTTTCTGGAGGCGGATCTGATTTCACATTCATGTGCCCCGGCCTGAGACGATTTCCACAATCTGCCACAATTTTCTGGAGTGTTAACTGCACTTACGGGTCTTAGCAGGCATAATGCACACATTGAAGAGTAACCAAGAAGGATGGCAGAAGAATCCAGAAACTTAATCCTTCTCGAAATGATCAAGGACAGCTGAATATTTTTAGTTATTAAATTATTATGTTAGGGGCGCCTGGGTGGCTTAGTTGGTTAAGCGTCCGACTTCGGCTCAGGTCACGATCTCACAGTCTGTGGGTTCGAGCCCCGCGTCGGGCTCTGTGCTGACAGCTCAGAGCCTGGAGCTGCTTCGGATTGTGTGTCTCCCTCTCTCTCTGACCCTCCCCAGGTTGCACGCTCTCTCTCTCAAAAATAAACAATAAACATTATAATTTTTTTATTTTGTTGTTACTTCAAGTACAATATAAAGTATAAACTTATGTTATATGATTTTAAATATATTGTTTGCAACTTATACAAACATAACATATATGTTGTTATATATGATAATATACAATATAATAATATGCACATGCACAAAATTATATACATATAATATAAATTTATAAATTCTAATGTTATACTTTACATTTATTTATTTTTTTACACTTGACATCTTAAAAATGGCTTAATTTCCTTTAAAAGAAAGAAAAATTATACAGTAACTTCACTAATTTCTAAAATGTACCGGACCGTCTCTACTCTTGGGAGATGTGCTCTTGCACAAACCTTCCCCTTCTCGTTGTTCCAGAGCAACTCACTAACAGGGAGGCACCCGGAAGCATACGGAAGACCTACTGGAAAGGAGATTGTCCCCCGCACTTCTCGCATTTCCTGGCACCGATACTTAATGCCTGTTGTGAATATGATAGGAAATATGCTGAGGGCTTGAGAAGTCAGAGTCTGCTGCCTGTGCAAAAACAAAACAAAAAACAAACAAAAAAGAACCATGAGAGGGACCAGGTAGGGAGGCGATGGGGCAGCGACCAGGAGCGCCTGTGACCAGCGAGCGGACGCCGCGGCTGAGTGCGCCCTGATGCCCTGACTCCCGCGGAAAGGAACCTTCGCCGTCCAGACCGCTTGGCAATTACCAGGCAGGTGCAAGATTTGAGCCAACTGGCGTCGCAGCACTTGAAGTTCACCGCCTTCCCTTCGGGACTGGTGCCCTTTCGACTTCCAGAGACAAACTGAACACTGGAAAGTGGCCCGTTACCACCTCGTAGGTCCTACTTAACCCAAGGGGACGATTCATAGAGATGCGATATGAAAAGTGGGACAGGGCAGGGACGCAGGCACGTGCTGTCGGAGAACACGGACCCCTTCCATCCCGCTGAGAGGGGCCCCTTCGGCACCGTCCCAGCCCATTTCTGCCCGAGCACAAGGTGTACAAGCAGAAGGCACCAAGAAGGAAAGTGCGCCATGGAACCCTTCAGACGGCCACCACTGTGCAGTCTCTTACTTTTTGTGTGTTCTTGTCTGTTTTTGATACTTAAAAGGTGAATCAAAACTGACTGCAAAATGAACTTCTCTAAAGGAAACTGTTCATTTGTGTGTGTCTGAAACCATTTAAAATCTGAGGGCAAATCATTCAAAGTCATTTAAAATCATTTAAATCTGAGGAAACTGGAGAATGTATTTTAAAACTCTAGTGGGGTGTGAAGGTGGTAACCATTTTCCGGGTCCTCTGATTAAAAAGAAAACAATACCGGGGCGCCTGGCTGGCTCCGTCGGTTGAACGTCCAACTCTTGATTTCAGCTTAGATCACGACCCCAGGTTTCTGGGATTGAGCCCCACGTCTCTCTCTCTGTCTCTCTGTGTCTCTCTGTCTCTGTCTCTCTAATTAAAAAATAAAAGAAAACAAAAATTTAAAAAAAGAAAAAGAAATATATACTGAACTTGCTTTCTTCCTCATTTCCAGTACGTTCTCTACTCCAAGAGCTTCCTTCTAGAATGAGCACATGTGCACACTCACGTGTGAGTGGGTGTGTGCACGTGCGTGGTACGTCTCCCATGGTTGTGGGTTACATACGTGGGGTCGCTCAGTCCAGATCAGCCCCCCATGTGCATCATTAGATGTTCATTCGTCTAACCAGCCTGCACGGAGAAAACTGCCCAGTTTTTACAGAACACGGGCACGAAAGCTACCAGCGAAGGGCTTTCCCTCCGCCATGTGCTGTTTGTATTTCACTCGACACGTCAAGCCCGTTTTGAAATGGTGTGGACGACACCAAGACGCCCTTTTTGCAGATAGATGTAATGTGCTGGCGTGGAGCCTGACGCCCGGACTCCTCACGAGGGCATTTTCATTAATTCAGGCTACGATGCATTGATTTAATTTAATTCACTGACTTTGGTTAAGATTTCATTGATTCAGGCTGAGGTGGAAGCTGTCACCGGGAGACAGTTGCCAAATGGCCAGGAGGCTTTCTCTGCCTGGTGGCGTTTAGGAAATGTCTGCACTTTCCCCCGGTGCCTGTGTGTCAGCTTAACACCTCTGTGTCCTTCAAGGCTCTGCCTCAACGGCGGGTCCTTCCCTGCCCCCCCCCATTCTAATGTGACTCCTTCGTCCCTGGGGACTCACTCACTCCCCCTCTGTGAGCACAAAGCAAGAGCATCAACGGAAGATTCACTTTGCTCTAAGCTCCCAGCAGCAGATCAGGGAGGCGCCTGTGCCCTGGGACCAAGTCACGGCTGCCCAGGGCTCTGCGTTGCTGCAGCCTCTGCCCCAAGACCCTGCTGGTGGCTGAGACCTGCGGCCCCCTGGCCAGGACCGTCCCAGTGGCTCTGAGGGCAGAGGCCTGGCAGGTGGGAGCCAGCACGGAGCTGAGGCTGGTGCCTGAGCGGAGAGCAGGACGGCTTCCACGGGGCAGCGAAACTGCCCCTCCCTCCCCTGCGCCCCCCACGCCTGCCCCATCCCTCCGGAGGGAAGACTCCTGGCTCGCCTGCGGACGTCAGGACGGTGCAGACCTGCCCTTTGGGGCAGACTGAGTGCTTTGCTGAGTTTGCCCTGTAGCTGAGCCCTTGCGGCTGGAAGCAGCTCCGAGCCCCTCCTTCCTCTGCCCTCGCGGAAGCCCTGTGGCCTCCTCCAGGGCCACCCCCGTCCCGGGCGGCGTGGGACGCACACGGTGTCCTGAGGCGGGCACAGAAAGGGGTCTTGCCCGCGCTGCACACACACCCGTCCATGGAAGTTCGGTTTCCCAGGCGCCCGCCCCTCGCCACCCCCGGGCCCCGCAGGGCCTGGCACACGGTGACAGCCTGAATCAGACACGTGGCGGAGCCGAGCTCAGGGCTGCCCTGCTTTCCCGTGTGCGTGTCCTCCACACCGAGTTCCCCCCGGCGAGGGGGCAGCCAGGGCGCAAAGCCCGGATCCTGCCCTTCCCTGCACCCCTGCGCGTGCCCCTCGCCTTCTTCCCCTCCACCCCTGGCTGCTCCATGCTCTGCAAACGCGGGATATGACCCCAGCGCGTCCCCGAGAAGAAGCAAAGGAGCGGAGGAACGAGTGACTACAGGTACCTCCAGCTCTGTCCCCCACAGAAAGGTCGCAGCCTGTACTCATCCTGGCCAAGGGCCAGACGTGGCTTTCACGGGAAGAACTCACTGAGCTTTAAACACAAGCGGTCAAAGGTGGCCTCCTAGGTTTCAGCGTATTTTTCTAACACAGATGTAAAATGGTGTCGGTCTGCAGCTTTGAACGTCTGTGATTAGCGACCTCCAACTTAAACACGGTCTCCTTGTTTGTTAAATTATCACCTGATGGCTTTCCAGACTCTGTGTGAAAGGAGAGGTTTGGGGGTTTGATTTGCTGTGCGGCAAATGTCAGGGAGCTTCTTTACCTGTTCCCAGGACACAAACCAGGAAACACGCATCTCCCCCAGTCCTGAGCGCGCTCTCGGGGGGGCCCTGACAACACCAGCCTGGCCCCTCGTGTGTGACGCCGAGCTGGGCTTCGCAGAACGGGAGCTGCGGTGGGGACGGAAGCCGGCTCTGGTGCTGCGGGGTGTGAGGCCACGGGTGAGCAGTGTGGCCGCGGCCGCAAGGGCCACCTCTGGGCTTCCTCCTGCAGCGACATGTCAGCTCAGCAGGGGTGTGACTTCTTTACACCTGGAGCTCTTGAACCCCGACCAGACTCCGACTGTACCTGCCGAAGTAAAATGGTGCATGTCTGGGGTGCCTGGGCAGCCCAGGGGCTTAAGTATCCAACTGTGGCTCAGGTTGTGATCTCATGGTTTGTGGGTTTGAGCCCTGCGTCAGGCTCTGCACTGACAGGGAGGGGCCTTATGGAATTCTCTCTCTCCCTCTCTCTCTGCCTCTCCCCTGATTGCTCTCTCTCTTCATCTCTTGATGCCCCTCCCCTGCTCGTGAGCTCTCTCTCTCTCTCTCTTTCTCTCTCTCTCAAAATAAATAAATAGGGGCGCTTGGGTAGCTCAGTCAGTAGAGCATCCAACTTAGGCTCAGGTCATGATCTCACAGTTTGTGGGTTCAAGCCCCGCGTCAGACTGTGCTGACAGCTCTGAGCCTGGAGCGGCTTCGGATTCTGTCTCCCTCTCTGTCCCTCCCCCACTCGTTCTCTCTCACTCTCTCAAAAACAAATAATAATTAAGATAAATAAATAAGTTTTTTTAATTAATTTTTTTAAACTTATTTCTCAGAGAGAGAGAGAGAGAGAGCGTGAACAAGGGAGGGTCAGAGAGAGAGGGAGACACAGAATCTGAAGCAGCTCCAGGCCCTGAGCTGTCAGCACAGAGCCCGATGCGGGGCTCGAACCCATGAACCGTGAGATCATGACCTGAGCCGAAGTCTGACGCTTAACCGACTGAGCCACCCAGGCGCCCCAATAATTAAGATTTTAAAAATAATCCATGTCTCACAAAATTGAAAATTTGCATTTTGGAGCTTCTTCATGTTCCTCGAAGTGAAGACTGTGTTCAGCTGTGCCTCCGGTGCAGAACATCAGAATAAAAACCTGGACGCTTGAGCCAGTGATTAAATGTCCTATTTTCTGACAGTGGGGATGCTTTCATACCTTATAAATATGTTTTTATCATTTCGAGGTGTGTGGGTGCACGAGACCTGGGGCGCTGACACTCACAGGGAAGACCGTGGCGGAGGCTGGGACGGGGCGGCGGCTCTTGCCAAAGAACCGGGTCCAGTCAGAAGGGAGCCAGGGGCTGCGGGTCCCTGCGGTTGTCCAGCACCACCCCGTGTCCCCGCACGCGCTTAATCCAGCCTCAGGGCGCGGTCCGCCCGATTCCAGCAGGCAACACCGGCCAGGCTCTCTCACTGACTCTCTCCAAGGTCACCGGAGGGGATGGTGAGCCCCGTTAGGAGGCAGGCTCTGCAAGAAGTCACAGGGACCCCCGTGTTCCCGGTTCATCTTGTTTGGGCACCAAGATCTAATCTAGAAACAGACATTGCAAGGGTATGTCAGGCTTTCTGTCTCCTTCATTCTTGCATAATTCCTCCATTTTTTTTTCTTTTTTCTCATGACATTCACTTTTCTAAAGATTCTAGGGCATTCAGACTCTGAAATGCCCTCCTCTGTCAGATGAGTTCCCCCCCCGGGATCATGTGACTGGTTCCTGTGTCCCCTAGATTTCCAGCCAGCCAGCAGCACCTCCGTCACCCTAGAGATTGTTAGGAATCTCCTAAGAAGGAGATTCTTAGGACACCGCCCGGACCCACTAAAGCCAAGCCTCCGTGGGCAGGGCCAGGGACTTGTGTCTTCAAAACTCCTCTAAGGGCGTCTGGGGCTCAGTGGGTTGAGCATCCGAGTTTAGCTCCTGTCCTGATCTCATGGTCCGTGGGTTCCAGCCCCGCGTCGGGCTCTGTGCTGACAGCTCAGAGCTGGAGCTGCTTCAGATTCTGTGTCTCCCTCTCTCTCTGACCCTGCCCTGCTTCTGCTCTGTCTCTCTGTCTCTCTCTCAAAAATAAATAATAAACATTAAAAAACATTTTTAAAGCCTGTAAGGATTCTTAACCATGTGAAACCTTGGGATGCACTATGCATTACAGAGGTGGGATTCAGTGGCAACATTTTAGGGACAAAAACATTTGATAGATGATGGTGCCCCTCGTTACATTTCGTCAGAGTTCCCAGAACGCCGGGTTTTCCACGCTTAGTGTGGTCAGCTGTGGAGAGGAGCCCACCGGGCCGTCCTGGTAAAGGGGCACTTTCCCCATTGCAATGATGGCTTTTTCTTTAATGTTTATTGATTTTTGAGAAAGAGAGAAAGACACAGCATGAGCAGGGGAGGGGCAGAGAGACAGGGAGACACAGAACCGGAAGCAGCTCCAGGCTCCGAGCTGTCAGCACAGACCTCATCACGGAGCTCGAACCCACGAACTGTGAGATCATGAGCTGAGCCGAAGTCGGACGCTCAACCGACTGAGCCCCCAGGAGCCCCCCCCCCCAATTGCAATGACTGTGAAGCTTCAGCACCATGCAAATGTCCCAGTAGACGAGAGACAGCGCTTTTCCTTCTGGAGACGGACGTTTCTAAGGCACAGGCACATGCCAGTGGCTGTGGTTCACCCATAATGTATTCACGTTTCTGAAAATTGTCTCTATATCTATCAGCCCATTTAGTCCAGATGGTGAGTCACTGAGGTCAGTACTGTGGCCGTGATCCCATTTTGCAGATAAGGAGACAGAGGTACAGGAAGGCCGACCCTGTTGCCCACGTCACAGCTGGCGGGAGGCAGGGCCCGGCGGAACCCGCCCCCTAACCTGTGTGCACCACCATGCCGAGGGGGGACCGAGGGTGCGGGAGGCGGAGGAGCGGCCGGAGGGCCCGGGGGAGAGCAGTGTGCCACCGTCTCTGCCCGCCTCCTTCCCGCCGAAATGCTCAGGGACACGAAGAAATGACTGGAACCCCGGCAGCCCAGGGCACCGGGTCGCCTGTATCTCTCCCTCCCGCAGCCTCAGCTGGGACTGGAGAAAGTGTGACTCTGTTCCGCGTTCGAAGACACAGGAACCGGCAGAAGCGAAAGCCTAGGCCCTCGGGCTCACACACACACACACACACACACACACGCTTCCC
>NW_027551559.1:9549487-9550082 GCF_008692635.1 Crocuta crocuta
CTGTGAAGCTTCAGCACCATGCAAATGTCCCAGTAGACGAGAGACAGCGCTTTTCCTTCTGGAGACGGACGTTTCTAAGGCACAGGCACATGCCAGTGGCTGTGGTTCACCCATAATGTATTCACGTTTCTGAAAATTGTCTCTATATCTATCAGCCCATTTAGTCCAGATGGTGAGTCACTGAGGTCAGTACTGTGGCCGTGATCCCATTTTGCAGATAAGGAGACAGAGGTACAGGAAGGCCGACCCTGTTGCCCACGTCACAGCTGGCGGGAGGCAGGGCCCGGCGGAACCCGCCCCCTAACCTGTGTGCACCACCATGCCGAGGGGGGACCGAGGGTGCGGGAGGCGGAGGAGCGGCCGGAGGGCCCGGGGGAGAGCAGTGTGCCACCGTCTCTGCCCGCCTCCTTCCCGCCGAAATGCTCAGGGACACGAAGAAATGACTGGAACCCCGGCAGCCCAGGGCACCGGGTCGCCTGTATCTCTCCCTCCCGCAGCCTCAGCTGGGACTGGAGAAAGTGTGACTCTGTTCCGCGTTCGAAGACACAGGAACCGGCAGAAGCGAAAGCCTAGGCCCTCGGGCTCACACACACAC
>NW_027551559.1:9550135-9550285 GCF_008692635.1 Crocuta crocuta
GGGCAGGTCCCTTCTGACACAAGACAGGGGGCGCCGGGTAATTTTCTAAGCGCTGCATTTGGGAGAAGCGGTAGGTAGTCTACGGTCAGGGGCGGGCAAGCTACCGGTCGGTGAAAGGATGGGCCGCGGCCGGCACCCCGGGGCGAGCGG
>NW_027551559.1:9550505-9574936 GCF_008692635.1 Crocuta crocuta
CGCCCCGGGCCGGCCCCCCTCCCCCGCTGCGGCCCAGGCGGGCGCGCATCTGCCCTTCGAGGGCCCCGTCCCACCTGCCCTCGTCAAGGTCACTCACGTGCCCAAGTCGGCCCCACGTGAGCGGCGGCCACAGAAGGTCCTCGCCTTGAGTCTGACACTGGGGTCCGTCGCCGGTCAGTGTTGAGAATGTTGAAGTCTGTCCACACCGGCCCTTCAGGATCGGCTTCTCATCCAGGAGACGAGCGTGCGAGCCCCCTGAGTGACTTCCCTCCCCGCCGCTCACCAGACAGAACCCCGGGGGCTTCAGGAGAGCGAAGGCGAAGTCCTCTCTACGGGTCCCCCTCTGCACGTCAGCGTCACCATCGCGCACAGGCAGGAGCAGAGCAAGGCGACCCTGGAGGCCCCGCGAGAAGAGGTGGACGTGCCAGGCTCTCCCGTCCCCGGTACCCGTGTGCCAGCGCCCCCCACGCAGACTTCCTGCACCAGGGACATGGGCTTGGCTGTCCCCCCGCGAGCCCGAGCCCCATCCTCGGGTTCCCACAGAGGAGGCGTTAGCCAAGCTGCTGTCACACAAGGAGACGGGATAAGGAGGGATCTCGAGAAACAGGGGCACACCCAGCGTTCACGGCAACCTGGTGATTAACAGTCTTGTAATTGGTTGTCAGGCCCACAGGGTTTTAAGACGACAAATCAATCACTGGCTTTGCAGGTTCTCCTTGGGAGAGCTGGCGCCTCCTCGCCCCGGCCAACCCCCGGGAAGTGTCGCCCCTCCACACTTCTAGAGAAACAGCCCCATTCGCGCGTGCGCCCTCGTGTGCCTGTGTGTTTGCGTATGTGCCCATGTGTGCCCGTGGGAGACGGCGTGTCTGTGTGTCCGTGGGCGCCTGCGCGTGAGCCTGTGCATACTCATGTGTGCATGCCTGTGTGCATCTTTCTATGCATTTTTCTAAGACAGAGAAGGGCTGAGAAGGACAGATAAAGGGCCCCTGGGTGGCTCAGTCGGTTAATCATCCTACATTTGATCTCAGCTCAGGTCTTGATCTCAGGGTTGTGAGTTTAGGCCCCGCGTTGGGCTCTGTGCTGGGCATGAAGCCTCATTAAAACAAATCACAAGTAAGATCCCAGAGGCTGTTTTCCGTTCTGTGTAGATTTTGCAGCAAGGGCCTTGCCCTCTGGAGACCATCCAGTCCTCTCTGCTCGGCTCCTCAAGTCTCCCGCTCAGGGTCCACACGTGGAAGAAGCGGGGCTCCCGCGGTTGCTAGAATGTTCTCTGGATTTACAGGTGATGTTGAGAATCGCTCAGACATTCAGGGTCAACGACTTGTTGGGCATCTAGCCCAGGGCTGAGCCTTTTGTTCCGCACACAGAGGTCGCTTGCCTAAACACGGCCCTTATCATCCCTGGGGGTGGCGTTGAACCCTGGGACCTCTGCATGCGCTGCGTGGGGCTCCGCGTCGAGCGCTGACTTGGTCTGTCCCCTGGGGAGTGTCTTGCCAGTGGACAGACGTGGACGCTCACAGCCCCAGACGGCCAGCGTGGGGACTGGGGACACAGAGAAGAAGCACCGAGGTCCAAGTCCCCAGAGGCCCAGGCTGACGGGCTGAACAGGTGCTAGGTGAGCCCCTCACCCCCTCGTCCAGCAGGACTCCGCTCCGGGCCCTTCCACCCGGCGGCCTTTCTCCTCGCCACCGGGGCTGGGGGGACGGGCCCAGACAGACACGTCCACGCCCCCGCCAATGTGGCCGCCGGGGGAAAGTCTTTGCAGACGTGATTAACTGCCGGATCTTGAGATGAGGAGGTCATCTTGAATGACCTACATGCGATGGCAAATATCCTTACAAGAGACACAGAGAGAAGGCCCGCGACGGTGGAGGCGGATGGGCCCAAGCCCGGAGCGCCTGGAAGCCCGGAAGCTAGAAGTGCAGAAAGGACCCTCCTCCTGGAGCCGGGCGGGGGGGCCTTGGCCTCCACCACCTCTCGGAAAGCCAGAGTGTGGCCACTACCGGGCGCCTCATCTGTCCCTTATGCCTCATTTCTTCCCCTACCACCGCTGTTTCTTGGCTTCTCACTTGGGCAGGGACCCTCTTCTCTGCACAAACCCTCTGGACTTCTCTGTCCATCTTTCCATCCATTCACCAAACGAAGAGCTTCGTTCGGTGAATCCCCCAAATTCCTAAGAAAAAGGAGTGGCATCTCTGGTGACTGGCACCATGCTAGCACACAGTAGGTGCTTCCTAAGTGATGAAGGCTGAGGCCCTGCCTGATGTCTTAGCTCAGACCGCTGTGACAAAGTGCCACGGGCTGGTGGCCGATTAGCTACACACGTATCCCTCACTGTTCCGGAGACTGGCGCCCGCAGACTCTGCGTGTGGCTAAGGCCAGCTTCCTGGTGCCTGCAGGGCCACCTTCTCGCCCTGTCCTCACAGGGCAGAAGGGGAGAGGCGCTCTCTGGGGTCTCTTCTATCAGGGCACCGATCGCACTCATGAGGCTCCATCCTCCGGACCTGATCCCGCCCCCCCACCTCCAGATCCCATCACATCCGGGGCTAGGAGTCAACATGAACTTGGGGGAGACACCAGCGTTCAGCCCATTCCACTGACTTCCCCTGTAAGCAGGTGGGGGCAGAGGCTCAGTTTGCAAATCATGTCCCTGAGCTGGAGATTTGTGCTGAGAGGGGGCTGCGTGTTTTCATTGACGAGCCACCCACAGTGACAAAGGGCCTGCCAGCAACTCGGTCACATGGTCGACATGACACTGGCCCTCGCCCCTCCCTCCTGTGCGCAGGCTGTCTGCCCACGGGACAGAGGACACCGCCTTCTGGGATGTGGACCCCCAGCATCCCCAGGGACCACGCTCCCTGGACCAGACACCTCCCAGTAGGGCACATTGGTCAGGGGTCCCCAGGCCGGATCTGCCACACAGGAGGACCGTGACGGCCCTTCAAGCACAAAGCCAATACCCACACGCAATGGGTAAAGAAGCGCATATTTTAGGCTGTGGTTTCTGGTAAGAGGACTGCTCTTGGCCAATCTCCCCAGGTCTTCCTTCTGCGGCCGCGGCACTCTCTGTAGCCCGTCGGGGTGCAGTGCACTGTGAGTGGGCCCAGCGTCTCGTGAGGCCTCAGCCTGCGGCTTGCGGCTCCTCCTCATTAGCGATAGTCGCCTGACGGGCGGGAACAGCAGCTCGTTTGTAACTGTCGGCGTGGAAGTCAACCCAATGGGAGGCCGCTGGGCCTGGGCTCGGGCGGCACCTGTCAGCCCCGGGCTGGGCGCCTCCGCCCACCGGGCCACACGGGCCCCAGCGGTACCAGCGGGAGGTCCACGTCCAGGGGTGGCGGCCACCAGCCAGGCTGCCGGGAGAGTGTCGGATGGGCGCTGCCTGTGAGATGCGGGAGCCCACGTGCCGCTCAGAGACCACGGCGGCACCCGCCCCGAGGACAGAACGGGGCCGGACGCCACCCGCGGGGGCCGGGCAGGGCGCCCCAGCGCTTCCCATACGGCGGGATGCAACGCACTCTGCTGGAGAGCGCGCGGGGACCCCCGGAATCCTGGAACCGAGGGCAGCGAGAAGTGGTCCTGCGAGCTCTTCTCCCTGCGAAGGTGTGTTTGTGTGTCTGTGGACGCGGGGGCGTATGCAGTGTGTGTGTGTGTGTGTGTGTGTGTGTGTGTGTCCAGGCGTCTTCACAGAGATACTGTGTTGGGCAGAAAGAGAAGCCTGAGCTTGGAGGTATATTATCTGTTCTTTTGAGAATATATGTAAACTCCAAATTCTAAAAATTTTTTAATGTTTTATTTACTTCTGAGAGAGAGAGACAGGCAGCGTGAGCAGGGGAGGGTCAGAGACAGAGGGAGGTCACAGAATCTGATGCATCTCCAGACTCTGAGCTGTCAGCACAGAGCCCGACTCGGGGCTCAAACTCACGAACCCTGAGATCATGACCTGAGCCGAAGTTGGACGCTCAACGGACTGAGCCCCACAGGCACCCCTAAACTCCAAATCTGAGAAATGACCATTAGACGTTGAAAACAGGATAAGCTTGAATATGTCTGTAGCTTCCTTGGAAGGAAACCAGCAAGCCCTCCTCTGGCTCACATTCTCAAATGAACCTTCAGGCAGGCCTCCTACACAGCCTGTGCCCATCCTGGCCCCGAGGGAGTGCGAGGCATCCTGGGAGCCCAAATGATAATGAGCCGAGATGGCCTCTAGCTGCTGACGACAGCCTTTGCCCCAGCCAGCGAGGACCTGGGGCCCCAGTCCTAGAACAGCAAGGAAGGGAGATCTACCAACACCTGAGTGAGCCTTCCAGCAGCTTCTTTCCAGTCCAGCCTTCAGGTGAGCACCAGACCGGCCGACAGCAATGTAGCCCCACCGAGGACCCCGACTCCCCTCAGGGGACCCCAACTCCCCGCAGAAAACCCCAACTCCCCTTTGGGGGACCCCGACTCCCCACAACATCAGAGCGACAATGTCAGCATGTTGTGTTAACCCACTCGTCTCCTGGTAATTTTTCATGCAGCAGGAGTAAATGAGCACCCAGTCATGGTTTTACATCTTGTTTGGCAAACAAGATCACTAATGAAATTCTGGGTTAAATCCTCTTAGAAACTGAAAATATGCTGACCTCACTGAGGTATCTCTTTGGGACTCCAAAGTTTATATATTCACTTTTCTTACAGAAAAATCTTTTTCATCACTGATGTCCATTCCTCATGAGGCTCTGAAATAGTCTTAAAAGCTATGAACCGAAGGTTCATGCAGAATTGTTTCTTGCTGTTATATTTGTGAAATGTGTGCAGAATAGAATTTATTCTTACATTAACCACGAAGGGCTGCTGTGAAGCGAATGGACTCCAATGTTTGGAACATAGCCAACCTTCCATGACTGTGGATGAAGGGTGGGAGGAGCCGGAAGGCGGAGGGGGGAAGGGGGGGGAAGCAGGAGGGAGGGGGAAGCAGGAGGGAGGGAGGGGGAAGCAGGAGGGAGGGAGGGGGAGGGAGCACGGAGGCAGCTTGCGCCCTAGAGCACACTGTAACTTAACGTCAGTATGTCCAGACAATTATGGACACACAGCAGAAAGGAAGCCACAGCGCCCATGTTTGCTCACTAATTCTTTTCCTCTATTTTAAGGTCAAGAATGGCATGTCTAGAGATTTTCGGCAAAGCGTGTAGGCACTTACGAACAATTACGCGTCCGCGGCTCCTGTGTGTGCTGCTACCTTCTGCAGCAATATCTAATATGAAAACTAAATTGAGAAAACCAACTAAATTAAAGCTAATCAGGGCTTCATCGTGGCGCCCAGCACAGCAGATAATATTCCAGTGCTCCATGCAATTAAATTCTTCAATTATTCTAAGTGTTATTATGCTAATTTAAAAGGCTAGGATTATTAGAAAATGTATAAAGAATTATGCTCAGTTATAGCATTTTATTTATGTGATTTCACGTTAAATTATTTAAGGTATGGAAATTATAAGAGTTACCAGCATGTGACTTCAGCCTGTCCCGCTGCGGCAGTGAGCAAAGCTGATGGGGAAAATGTGTCCCATTTCACCCTCGAGGGGGATCATCTCACAGCACGCAGCGGGCTGTCCCCAGGCTCTGCTCAGTCTGGAGAGGTGCCTGTCCCAGAGGGGACCCCGGGGAGCGCGTACTCCCCTCAGTTTACAATAAGCATGAGAACCAGGGTGAGACTGGGCAGGGGAAGCCCAGGTTTTCGAGAAACACCTGCCCTCCAGCGGCCCCAATAATGGGGAGCGTGGGTTTTGCAGAAAAAGTATCTCGAAAAGCATTGGTCTTTTTAATACACGGGGAATTTTCCATGAGATTCATACCCTTTTTTATGTCTGCTTTCCATGTCTGTTCAGTCTTTTCCCTTCTAATAACAAGTTCTTCCACTCAATGTCCCTTCCTTTCTGCCCCTCCCCCTCCCCCTTCCCTTCCTTTATGCCCCTCNCCTCCCCTCACTCTTCCTCTCCCCCACCCCTCCCCTCTCTCCTCTCACCTCCTCCTCCCCTCCCCTCCGTTCCTTTCTTCCTCTGTCTCCCCCCCACTTCTCTCCTGTCTTACAGGGTTTCAGTATCACACCGTACTTTTTTTTTAGGTTTGTTTTCTCTAATCTTCCTTTCATCGATGAATAGAGCATTTATCTTCAAAAGCTTTGAAAGTTCGGAGAAAACTCACCCCCACACAGGCCCCTCCTGGGAGGCTTCGTTCCCCTCCTGCGCCCGTGCCCCTGGCTGCACCCAGCCCACAGCGCTCAGCAGCCCGGCCCACAGCCACCCAGCGGGACCCTCCTGTCCCCCACCGGTCCAGCCCGGCACCCTCGTCACCCTCTCAGAGCCGGGCACACGAGCCCCAGGCCCTCCCAGGCCCACTGCGGCCCCTGAGTGCCCAGAGGTCAGGACGCCTCCGCAGAGGGATCTGGGGCAGGGCAGCCGGCCAGTGGGGAGCACCGACCCCCAGGTCAGCACCTTGGTCTCCTCCCTGCCCGCAGCCTGCACCGCACAAACCAGGCACCCCTGACACCCCAACTTCCCAGGCCATGAGCCTCCCCGCCTCCAGGCTTCCTGCAGCACGGAGAGAGATGAGTGCGGGGTCCCCACCGGGAGAGACCCTCACCTCACAGCCTTGCTGATCTGCTCAGAGCCGGGAAACGCCCACCTTGGGTCCTGCAGGCCTCCAGGGGCAGGGAGAGAAGGTGCCCTCTGCACCCCAGCCCCAGACGGGGCACAGTGGGGAGGAGGGGGCGGTCCTGGGAGACTGGCCAGTGGCCTCCGTCACCCTTAGACCTGATGGCAATCTGGGATGTGACCACCAAGCCTCCCTTCCCCCCTCCTTCAACTGGGCTCAGACTGACTTCTCCGTCCAGTGACTGGGCCCTGCCCCGCCCCTCCCTGCTGGTGGGCACGTCGGTGCTCCCACAGTAAGCTCCCCGCAGTCCGTCCAGCGTGGTGTCTGCTCCCAGAAGACCTCGTGCAGCGCACTGGCCGTGAGCTGGGTGAGCCGGACCTTTGAGACTCGGACGCAGCGCTTGGAGACGGACGTTCCCTCCTGTCTGTGGCCCACGCGTGCAACAGAGGGAGCACCACGCTTCCGGCAGGATCTGTCGCAGATCCTGGTCGTTACGCACTCACAGTTCACTTCTCTGAGCACATGGAACAAGTTCCCAGAGTTCGCAGCGTTGCTGAGCTCTCCGGGAGCCTTTGCTCTGAAGGACGAGCCGCCTCTGATTAGCCAAACAGAAGGGGTGCTTGTCAGGGCTCCCGGCTTAAGTGGCCAGCGCGCTCCCCTGCTCCTGTGTTTGCCCCACATCGCCCTCGGCAGGGCCCTGGGGTGCCGCCCGGGCAGGAAGCCCACGGGCAGCGGAGGCGGGGAGGAGGGATGCGGCTTGTCAGCGGGCTCCCTCTGCGGCGTGGGGGGGGTTTCCCGGCGCGAAGTGTGCGCACACGCCTTCTCCGGAGCCGGGGTGGAGCAGCTGTCATGGGCTGAGCAAGGGAATGACCACTACTTCCCCAGCAGCCCGAGAAACAGACGGTCCCCCAGAGCCCAGTGAAGAGACCGAGGTGTGGGCTTGGGGCACAGGCACTACGCGGTGCTCACCTGCAGGGGCGGGACCGGGCAGGGGACGGGGCAGGAGGAGAAAGCCCACGACGCAGCAGGCTCCCGCCAAACCCCGAGGGGCCCTCTCTCGTCCGCCTGGAAGAAGCCTCCGCGACCCTGGGGGGCAAGGGCCAGCTGGGCAGGGCGCGGGCGGCCCTAGCACTGGGTGCCCCTCTGACCCCAGCCACCCCCACCCCGTCCGCTGACGGCCACAGCCTTGTCAGAGGAGGTGGCCCAGGTCCACGAAACGGGCCACTGCCCCGCCTCCTTCCCGGGAAGAAAGTACCCCGTGTCTGCACAAAGGGCAGGCGGGCCTCGCTACCCGGAAGGCTCGCGGCTCGGAATGCACTTGACCCAGGGCCGGAAGGGCAGGGTTGACCCTGAGGCACCACAAACGCCAGCGAAGGGTGAGGGTGCACGAGTCGGCTCCCTAGCCCCTTCCTCGGTCTCTGCCTCCTGCCCGTTAACTCGCTGCGGCCGTGGGCAAGGACTCCTTCCAGCACCCTTGCTCTTGCCGATAGATTCCGACAAGCTAGAGCGGGAACGTGGGAGGCTCCGTGTCTCCCTGGTGGAAGTGTGCACAGCCTAGCTGGGCGCACTCGTCCGTGGGGACACAGGACGCAGCGCCTGGGGGCTTTCAGTGTCCATCAAGGGCTCGGTGAGCCAAACGGAGCTCCTCCGTTGTAATTCCGGACGGAAGTGCTGACAAACAAGCGGGTGATTTTATGCTCTGAGTTTAGGTGGCCCTGGGAGGCCCACACGCGCCACCGCGCCTGGGGTCCCCTGACAGCACCCGGAGGGGGTTGCGCCAGGACCAGTGAGCGGGCACGGAGCCTGCCCCCACCGCCTGAACCCACTCTGTCCCGCCAGCCCCAGGGCACGGCCACCCCGCCGAGGCTCAGGACCCATGTACTTCCATGCTTAGCGTAGCTTTATTACTTTATTTTTAAAGGGACTGGTTGATTTTTTTTTTTTAAGAAATTGGGCAAAAAAGACATTCTGTGAGGTTTTCACCGGCTCCAAGCCCCACAGAACTCAACACCGTCGACCTTCCTGACGCAGCCCCAGGCCACTGCTGGACTTGGGGTCCGTGTGAGCAGGGCTGATTACAGCCCCTGACGGAGATGTGGCCGCGAAGCACACCCAGAAAGGTCGTAAATCCGGCCCGCTGCTGCCGCCTCAGCAGAAAAGCGGAGCCGAGGCGGCGGGAGAGGTGATTTATTCCCCCCCACGAGGAGATCGGTGGCCGTTTCCTGCCACAAGACTCCTACTGTGTGACAGGCAAGGCTGCGGCGGCCTCGGGGGCGTGGGGCGCACATGAAACTCACGGCCAGGTGGTCACGTCACATGGGCCCTGGAGGGAGATGGGGTTCCAAGTCTCAAAGTTGTCAGAGTGGGTCCAAACTCGCTGCCTGTCCTGTTTTCAATCTGTGAGCTCAGGGAGGGGCTCCCACACCGAACTGCTGGACACACCAGATGTCCAGCTAGATTGGAATTTCAGACAGTCAGCAAGTGATTGCTGTGTGTGTGTGTGTGTGTGTGTGCGTGTGTGCATGCGTGCGTGCACACGCCCAATATCGCATGGGACACGAGCATACTAAAATATATGCATTGTTTATCAGAGTCTGAAATTTCACAGAGACCCGTCTTTCAGTTTGCCCAATCCGAGAAGCTGCCCTTGAAGTACTTTCTGGAACACTTACGGTCTTGTCCTCTCTGCCTGTGAGCCCGCGCCAGCCCTGCTATTACCCCAACATGCTGCCTTCCAGCACTGTGCACACGAGCGGGCCTAAAGCAGTGTATGTACACATTTATAACACCTGAAAGTGCCTGACCCGCTGCAAGAGGCATTTCCAAGGTCAGTGGAGGCTGGGTTAGACTATTGGGGCCGTAAGCTGTGTCTCGACCTGGGTGGCCTCAAAGGCAGACATGTATTACTCCTGGTTCTGGAGGCCAGAAGGTCAAGGTCAAGGCGTCGGCCGTGCTGGCCCCCTCTGAGGCCGTGAGAGTGGGTCCGCGGCCCCTCTCCAGCTTCTGCTGGTGTACCAACGACCCTCAGAAGCATCACGCAGCCTCTCCTCCGTGTTCACAGGGCGCTACCCCCGTGAGCACGTCTGTGTCCATTTTCTCTCTTTCATAAGGACACCAGTCACTACACCTGCAGTGACCCTATTTCCAAATTAAGTCACCTTCTAAGGTACTCGAGGTTCTGGCTTCAAGATAAGAGTATTTGTAAGACACCTTTCGACCCCTGACAGCGTGCTGGGTACACTTGTGTGGACGGTAATGACGTCTCTCTGGTTCTCTCAGCGTTTCCTTTCTAGGCTCAGACTCAAGAAAGTGGGTATTTTGCTCAAGATGAACTTGATGTGAAACAACTTTTTTAAATGAAGGTGTTCTGCGTGATGAAAGTGTACCGATCATGGCTTCGCCCACTGCCGAGACCTCCACATGCTCCTCGTTCTCGGAGATGCGTGGAGGGAGGGAGGGGCCACAGGGCAGGCGGGGGACCCCCCTCCCCTCAGAAGGGGCCGTGCTGGGGACAGACTCTCACACACCCGCTGCCCATGTCAAGCGAGGCCAGGGAGGAAGTGATAAACGCCGCGGCCAGTCTATTATCCCTGACAGAGAGCTGCATCCAGTGTGTGACACAAGGTGACACATTTAAAAATTGTGAGCCTCGAAGATGACCCGCTGCCAAGAAAATGAGGGCAGAGCGGAGAAGGAGGCTCCCGGAGGCAGCCCAGCCCCTCCCTGCCGGCCTCAGTCTCCACACCGAAGTCGGCCATCGGGCGGGGACAGAGCCGGCTGAGCGAGCCCAGAGAAGCCGGTCCTGATCTCCCACACGGCAGCCCCTGTGACGGCGCAGCCCGGCAGAGCAGGGACAGGGGCCCGGCCCCGGACAACGCCGCGTGCATGTCGCCTTCTCCCGCCCGAGCCGCACCCGCCGGCCAGGCAGGCCCCGCTCCGGAGGCCGCGCACCGACAGGAGCTGGTGCTGTCGTGGAAAACCCTTGTGTTGATATTTGTGCATGTCCCTTACAGAAAGGCGAGCAGCCGTGACGAAAGCGTGACACCGGGGCTTGGGTCCCGAGATGCGTGTCCCTCCCTTTCGCTCAGCAGGCAGTCGGCTGCACAGGGGTCTCGCCGGCGGGACGATGGCGCCGTCCTCTCCGTCCATGGGGGCCTCCTCTCCGTCCCCTGAGCCCCCCACCTCCTCGTCCTGCGGTTCTGAAGCGGAGACTGAGCCGGGAGAACCAGAGCCCGCCGGACAGGGGTGCCTGCTGCGGAAAGCACCAGCTCGAGGCTCCAGGCTGGGGAGACAAGGGTCCTTGTGGGAGATGGGACCCCAGGAGCCCCGGTCTGGGAGGGTGTGGGGCGTGAGGCTGGGAAGTCAGAGGCTGGCGCAGGGGTGCGAACGAGCACACTGTCCTTGAGAGCACTTGGCAGGAGAAATATGCTGTCTCACTGCCGTGGGATGAATCGTGTCCCCCCCATGAAGCCCCACCCCCTGAGTGAGCTGTGACTTTGTTAGAAGTAGGGTCTTTGCAGATACAATGAGCTAACGGTGCGTCAGGCTGGAGTGGGCGCAGAGGCCTGCGTGACTGATGTACCTAGAAGAGGAAGAGGGGCCAGAACCCAGGAGAGGGTGCCGCAGGCAGGGCGTGGAGGGGTGTGGCCCCGGAGCGCGGCTGGGCCCGCATGTCCCCAGCCCCGCGGAGACCCCGATTCTGACTTGGGCCTCCAGAGCCCGGAAGGAGCTGCTCCCCTTGTTTTAAGCCCCTCACTGTGTACGAGAGCTACACGGAGTCCTGGGTCTCAGGGGGTCAGGGCTTGGGGGGCCCCCATGCAGCTGCCCCCAGGGAGCCGCTCCAGGCGCAGAGGAGCCCCAGGGCAGGCCGGCAGGGGTGTGTCCTGGGAGCCGTCTGCAGAGACAGGACCCCTCTCCCGCTGCCGTCCAGCTGGCCCCCTGTCCCCATCCCCACGTGTGTGTGACGCCAGCAGACGCGCCCAGGGGACTCCCCGCGGCCATACGCTGCTCCCCAGACCGGCCCTGCTGGACGGATCCCTCATTCCTGCGTTCAGCCTCAGCGAGTCTTAGCCGCTGCCTTCCGTGCTGCTCGCCCTGTGTTGGGGGCGGGGTACCGTGACCCACCGGCCAACGTGAACCCTACGCCACGGAACGTGGAATTTAACGTCAAAGGCAGAGAAGCCTGCTTTCCCTCCAAAACTCAAGCATCCTCCAAGGACGGGGAAGTTGGGGCCTGAGCTCTTCCTCCTTCGGACCCCCTGCACGTGGCCGGGGCGGTCACACAGAGGTTTCCTGGCCACAGAGCTTCTAGGAGGAGGCCAGGCTGAGAGGCTGTCGGACCCTCGGATGCAGAGAGGGCATGTGTGCGCGTGCGCGTGTGTGTGTGCGTGTGTGTGCTGCACCCACGAGCCACCTCTCCCGGAAGCCACAGCTACACTGGCCACCCGCCAGGGGACCCACCTCATCCCCATGCCCTTCAGTTCTTGGGGGGCCCTGCACACCCCTCGTTTTCAGTGTGACTCCGGGAGAGCCACCCGGCCTGTCTGACACCCCCGCCCGGGTTTTCTCTGTACAGTAAGACTAATGACTGTGCAGTAACTGTATAGTAAGACAAGACTATGGAAGTCTTGAGGGGTCTAAATAAATAGCACATGGCACATGTGGACGTGGGTTTATAAACACAGGCTGCAAATCTCCATTTTTACTAAATTGTGATAATTATTATGTTTCCATTTTTTTCTTTGCCATCATCATCCTAGAGCTAAGTAAATATCCTGGCAAGTATTACGGGCGCCTGGGTGGCTCAGTCCAACTTCGGCTCAGGTCATGATCTCAGACCTGGTGGGTTCGAGCCCCGCGTCGGGCTCTGTGCTGACAGCTCGGAGCCTGGAGCTGCTTCGGAGTCTGTGTCTCCCCCTCTCTCTGCCCCTCCCCTGCTCAAAAATAAGCAAACATTAAAAGAAATCTGTAGCCATATTAGCTCTCGGAACGCATGCTGCCCGTCTGAGCGGCTGAGACCTGCCTCTCCCGCGTGGCCCCTCGCGGGCACTGTCGTCACAGAGGAGAGAGGCCTAGCATTCCTTCTCGGAACTATCGGGTCTGATTCCCGCGGCCAAATCTGGGGCCGTCTGGGCCTCGGCTCCCCTTCTGCAGCGGTTTGGGCCCAGCCCCGCTGAGCCGGAGGCCCGGCAGTCTGACCGGGCAGGAGCAGCATGCTGGGGTGACCCCAGAGCAGCTGGCACACCCTAGTCCCCCAGGTGTCCTCAGCTAGCTGCTGGCGACTGAGCCAAACCAGGTCCCTGCGAGCAGGCGGCCCAGCAGGGACCCTCCGGGAGGGGTGGGCCTGGCACGGACAGGGAGCATCTCCCATGGACGCCCTCTGACGCCTCGCAGCCGAGAGCCAGTGGTGACATGTGAGCAGGGTGCCCTCCGTGAGCGCGGCTAGCCGGGCAGTGTGCGCGCCAGCGCCGGCTTATCCGTGTTAACATAAACCCTCATTAGAGGGGATTAGGAGAGAAACAGTGACAAACAGGATGGACACTAACCCTCGGAGGGTCCAGACACACAGCACACGCTAATTACCCTTCCAGATGACGGGAAGACGCCGTGCGAGCACCAGACGTGCCGGGATGCGCGGGGAATTGTGTGTTCCATACCACAACCTGTTTGTGCTTTGCAACAGTTTTACGCATGCCCCTCCCCCCGCCCGGCCCCGGGCACAGGCACCCAGTCACAGGCACACGGAGCCCCCGGCCCGGACACAGGCTCGCTGAGGCGGGTGCAGGGAGGCTGGGCCGTCGCTGAGCCCTGTGCAGGATGTCAGGGCGGGACGGGTGCTCCAGGCCGGACCTGGCTGGGACACGCTAGGTCCTGTGTGCAGGGGGAATGCATTTCCCACAGCACAGCGGGCCTTTCCGACCTCTTACAGCCAGGTGGGCCAAGCCGTGGAGACCGGCGTGTACAGCCTGTCAGCCTCACTGCTGGCGCGAAGCCTTTCCCTCCTCCTCACCACCCCCCTCCTGAACACTCTCCCTCACCCAAGAGCTTTAGGAAAGCAAACTAGGGGCCCCCTCTGGAGCCTTACCTGGCAGGTTCAGGGTGCAGGTGACCCTCCCACAGGGCATCTGAGAAGGTTCCCTCCACCCCACCGCTGCCCTCGTCTGTTACTGAGGGACCCCAGGACTGGTCAGACACCCCGACAGCCTGGAGCAAACCCAGAGGGCCAGGCTCCGTGCGGGGGCCCGGGGGCGACGCTGTGATGCGGCGCAGTGTATTTTCAGGAGAGAATTGACGTGGATCATTCGATAAATGCCTTGGGTATTTTGCTTATTCACGGATGGTCGTCACCAGCATTTAAAATGTCCAGCTATACTCAACTGCATGTGACGAAGGGATTATATTCCACAGCGATATTTGCAAATCTGGAAATTCACAAAGGTCTTAGAATATACCTGTCATGAATGTAGAGAGCGCCGCATCCGAACAGCTATTGTCTGAGGACAGGACCAAAGAGACAGAGCTGAAACTGAAAACAGAGGGGATATTATTCTAGCTCATCAAATGGTATTACTATAAATAAGAGAGAAAGAGCTTCTGGCGGTACTAATTACGAGGCACGGCCACAGAGAATCTGCAGACTCCACTTAACCGGAATGAGTGCAGGGGCCCGGAGGCCGAGTCCTGGCCTGCCCTGTGCGTCTGGGAAAGACGTCGCTCCTGAGGCTGCAAACCAGAGCAGGGCTGTGACACGTGCTGGAATCCACCACTAGAGTCACCTCCACAGCACCTTCTCCAAGGTCACCTGTGCTGTGTGACGTCAGAGAAGGGTTTTGCAGGTGTGAGCAAATGCAGCTCCAGGCGTGACCGGAGGGAGCAACGAACATCCCCAGAGCACAGAGGACACCGCGATGGGCAGGGGGAAGGGACGGATCACCCCTTCCAGGGGGCCTGGGCAAGCTGGCGCTGCACCGTGGTGCCACTGCCCAGGTGCACCCGCAGCGCCCCACCCCCGCCCCCCGCCCTCCGCTCTGGCGCCCCCTACTGCACCTGCGCCCAAACCCCAGAGCCTCCCCCAGACACAGAAGCCCCTCGCACAGACCTGTGAAAACGCTTCGTGTCTTTCAGCTGTCAATTGCAAAAAGATGGGTGGCTTTTTAGCATCATCGTATTGGGTATAATTTTCACCCTGGGAAGCTGAAAACGCTCCTTCACACGATCAAAGGGTAGTTCCCTCGTTCTCAGGCCTCCATTAGGCTTCCCATTAAAAATGAATGCTGCTAATAATTTCATTTATATGCATTAGTATTTTGGGGGAAAAAATACCTTCACTGAATTTGCCTTGAAACTCAGAATGCTCTCAGGAAGTAGCATGGCAAGTCCTAATATCACGCCATTTCCCTGATTTATCTTCCCCTCTCGATGGTAATACGTCGCTATCATAGGACAGAAATACCGCCTTAGGAAAAGTACACTTTTTTTTCCCCTAAGTTGAGCTCATCTGTTTCTTTTAGTTTCAAGTTTAAACTAACGGGCATTTTTATGTCTAGATTACGATGCGCACGGCACCGTAAGGTTCCTTATTCGCCTGCGTTATTTATTTAATGCGGAGATAATCGAATTTAGAATTAGCTGGATGAGCGTTATTGGCTGCTATAGTTGTGGTACCGTATTTTCCTTCCCATTAAGGATATCAGAGCAGCAATGTACACAAACAAAGTGCAGGCTCCTGAGGCGTCTATTTGCCGATGGTAATACCCACGTGCCACCCTTTGCCCGCCATATAACGCCCCTAAAGGCATCGCGGGTTAACGGTGATTTAATCCCCTTATGCATGCATAATGTGACAAGCTTTGCATAAATAATAATAAATAATTGGTATGTATAAATAATTTATCATTTATTTTTGCGGTAGAAGTCGAATTCTTAGGAATATTTTAAACAAAGGAAATGGCAAACATGACCTCAATCAGAAAGAGGGTTAGGTCTTCCTCAACATCACTTTCAAAGCGCATGTGCGTTCTGCGTAAGCTGGTGACTTCTTTCGGGAGAGTTTATGGTAGCACCGAAGATGGGGACGCATGGCATAATACACGCATAAAAAGCCATAAAAATACATTTTAAGTCAGAGACTCTTTTTTCCGAAATAAGCTTAGCAATATCTATTATTAAAAATGAATCTTTTTCCCTGAGAATGCATCCAGTCCAAACCTTCCCAGTGAAACACATTGTTTGATGTGAAGATTTTCTTTATTTTCTTTTCCTTTTTTTGCTATTTTTTCTCTTTCTTTCTTATTTTACATTTATTTATTTTTGAGAGACAGAGCGTGAGCAGGGAGGGGCAGAGAGAAGGAGACACAGAATCGGAAAGAGGCTCCAGGCTCTGAGCTGTCAGCACAGAGCTGACGCCAGCCTCGACCCCACGAACCCAGAGATCATGACCTGAGCCCAAGTCCGATACTTAACCCACTGAGCCACTCAGGCGCCCCTTGAAGATTTTATTTCTAATTCAGCAAGTGGTGCAAAGTAAATCTGAGCATCGAAATCTCAGTGTATGCAAAACCCTGAGGAAAAATGAAAACGCACTGAGGACTGGTCACTTGTCCCTTGGGAGACTAGACGAAGCAGATAGAAGGTGGGACTGTTGCACAGATAACAGAAAGTGGCTAGAATTCCGCGGCCAGAAGCCAGTGCCCCCCCACCGGCCCTGGACCAGTACCGGGCAGCCCCCCAGCCCTGCCCCGGGCGGCCGGGCCCCCCAGCACTGTGCCCAGGGAACTGAGTATTTTCCTGCATTATCTAATAGGCCGTCTCTTTTGGCCTCTGAGTCCAAAACAGGTAAACCTGCACTTAATTACTAAACATGCCCCAGGGTGACTCGGTAAACCTGACCCCACCCCTGATGATCCTGGTGATTCCGGAAGAAGGTGTCTCAAGTGCGAGCCACCCTCCTCTTCACGGGACGGGGCACCGGCTGCCTTTGCTGAAGCCGCGAGCCCGGCGCCCCGGCGTGCNCCCCAGAGACGGCAGGCGCTTCCTCCAGGGTGTGGGGCTGCGCCGTGCCCCCGCCCGCGGACAGGTGAGCCGAGACCCCAGCCCAGGCCCCGACTTGACCCGAAGTGGAAACAGGCCCTGTTCGGGGCCACGCGGATCCCGTGCACCCCAGGGGGGCGGCGGGGGGCCCNGCGTGTTTAAACGGCCCGGCGCCGACGGAGGGCCTTGTTTCCCTCGTGATGGAAGAGATCGTCCGACCGCCTGTCGCGGCCCCGGACCGAGAGGCTCCGCGCAGCCGCCGCTGCTGGCTTCCTGTATTGGGCTCCGTGCCCCGCGGACGGAAGACGTTGGATGAAGCGTGAGGAGAGCGCGCTCCGCCGGAACCGGATTAAACTTCTCGTCCAAGTTGAATGTNTTACTAGAGCCTGAGGCTGAACACGCACAGAGGAGCCGAGCCGGCATCGAAAACAGCCCGCGGCGGCCCATTATTTCAAAGCTGCTTCGAAGGCGGGGCCGCTGCCGGGTGCGGAAGGGGTGCATTGTTTTCCGGCCGTGTCTATGCGGGAGGGGAGCTGCCGCAGTGCCCTCCTCCTGACCTGGGGCCCCGCAGCCTGCCTCAGAACCCTCGGCTGGCGGAAGGCGCCCTTCGGTTTCCCCCTAACTCCGGCCGAGTACGATTAGCCAAGGACTAGACATCCAGTTAGACTCTCCCCTAACGTGAGAAGTCAGACGAGGAGTTTTGAGAGATGTATTGAAACCCATTTCTCCACATAACCGAGTGCGATAACCCACACTAAACGGAAACCTGATCTCCTAGGGACCCCCCGGAATCTTCGGGACAAGTTGACTTTTTCCATTTTCAGTATAAATGTGTGCCCTTGCTATTAATTGTATAGATTAATTTATAGATGCGTTTAAATAAATATCCATGGGAGCGAATCCATAGGGATTCGTTCTTTGCAGCTGAAACCTTACTTATATCAGTGGTTTCTCTCTGCTCTTGGCAAGTATGTGTTATGGTTAGATTCTGAGGCTTTTGAAAATATTACATATAACAGCGTAGGTAACGACCTTAAAAGGAAAGGTAATAATTTGATGTGAGCCCCATATGGATTACTTGGTTAAGTGCTGTGGACATGGTAAATATTACCTTATCTAATGTGATTTTCCTTTAGTCACATGTGGTAAATATTACTAATTTCACGAGGCAAGAGAGTCCTTGATTCTTATCGCGAAAAGAAAACTAAATGGCAAGATTTGAATAATGATGTTAGTCATAATTGCTCAGGTTTACTTACCCCCCTTTTTACGCCTCTGCTGTTTAATGCACAATTTAATTTACACAGATATGTATCTTGCAATTGCTTTTTTTATGTCAATCGTCTGTTTCAGTCAGAATAAAGTGCTCAGTGGTTTCAGCGCCATAGGGCGGTGCTTGCAGATGGAACGTTTTTGGACCATCCGTGCACGTGATCGTGATCCCTGAAAACTCTTCCTTGGTACAAAATATGTGGCATTCACCTAGAAAATAATATCCAAATGCACGTTTCCATTCAAAAAATGAAAACTGAAAATGTGCTGCAAAGACGGGCGTGTGAGCCGTATGCTCTGTCATATGCTGGTTCATTGCGGTCCTCAGCTAGCTGTTGGGTGAGCCTTCCGGAAGAGCACGACAGTGACCCTCTGCCAACATCTTGCTTCCTCCTCCTCGAATTAGGCTCCGGCGTCCCTGTGCAGGAGAAAGCTCCCCGGGAGAAGGGCGGCTGTGGCACCCTGCTCTGCCGCTAGCCCCCCGCCCGGCTGGGTTCCTCATCCCTGTCCCCAGACCCAGGGTTGACAAACACAGAGGGAACGTGTGACGAGCGATGCCATGCCAGGAGGGGGCTCGGGACACACCATGCTGCTTTGTTTTCAGAAGATTGCAATTATTTCTTTTTTTTTTTTTAATGTTTGTTTTTGAGAGAGGGAGAGACAGAGTGCAAATAAGGAAGGGCAGAGAGAGAGGGAGACACAGAATCCGAAGCAGCTCCAGGCTCTGAGCCGTCAGCACAGCCTGACGCGGGGCTCAAGCTCACAGACCACGAGATCATGACCTAAGCTGAAGTCAGACACTCAATCGACTGAGCCACCCAGGTGCCCCGATTACATTTCTAATGATGAGCATTTTCTTTTCCGATGATCAGTGTTAAGTTTCAGTGAAGAGGGCAGGTAAGTATTGAGAAAGTAAGACATGTTTTGGCTCTTTCATATGTAAACAGAACAGGTTTCACAAACATACACATTCTGTGGAAGGAACACGTCCAAGGCATAGAGACCTGGGATTTTGGGGGTTTTTCCCAGCTGGTGAAACGATGCTAATTAATTTGCCCACCTGCTCAGGTTTATGGAGAGGAAACTAGAGCCCAGGGAAGTGAGAGGCAGTTTTCAGGCACCGGAGTGAGCCTGAGGCCCGACCAGGATGAGGACCAGGCCTTCCTGGCTTGGCTTCCAATGTCCTTAAAGTGACACTTGTTAACACCAAAGCCTGACTCTCTCTCTCTCTCCTTGATTTTGTGGATAAGAGTGAGGGCAGATGTGAGGCTCTGAGTGTCCTTATCTGAGCCATGAGATGGCTCATGAAGAGGCTGGGGGACAGCTGAGGGTGAAGGCTGGTGTCCCCACTGCTGGGGCAGGGAGACAAGACCTGAATGAGTCTGCCGTTCCTGACGCTCTTTGCCAACTGCACAGGTACGGGCTCCCGGGCACACGTGAGTCTCCCTTTTCCTGTCGGAGCTGTTCCTCAATACATTCCCCACCACAAAGGTGTTCCGAGGTTAGAAAGACAGGACAACATGCTTAGTTGGATAGTTATGGCCCCGAAGACGGTTGATGAGGCCCTAAGAATCATCTGTGTTGCTCTCGGATTATACACGAGTGTGAAACACACAAGAAACACTCCCGTCCTGCCAACCTCTATTAGGTTCACCTCCTTCCATAACATGTTTGACCTTGGGGGGGGCGGGTCTTTGGGCCTCACTCTTGGTGGGTGAGATGCAGAGACGGCCATGGGGTCCCACCGGCTTCCTTGGGTCTCCCAGATTCCTCTAGGCTGTGATGGTCTCCTCCCGCTCACACCTGCTGCGAATACATCCAGAGACAGTCTTTAAGAGGAACAACCAGCAAACACACATCGAAAATAGCCGCCTTTCAGCCTCTACCAAACACACATGCTCCTTGGGAGAGCCCTGCCCACGAGCTTGCCGTTCACACCGCACAGTCCTCAGGATGGGTTTCCAGGGGGAGTAGAGAGGGTGCCAGTGCCTCGCTGTCAGACTTCTGGTTCCAAACCCAGATTAACGAGGCTAGAAGAGTATTTTCTTTTAACGTGTATACCTGCCTAACAATGCTCAGAGCACACATGGATCTGGGGTGAGGAAGACCACAGCCCTACTGTGCAAACACCATCCTGCTTTATTCTTTTTTTTTAATTTTTTTAACGTTTATTTATTTTTTTGAGAGACAGAGAGACAGCATGAGCAGGGTCAGGGCAGAGAGAGAAGGACACACAGAATCTGAAGCAGGTTCTAGGCTCTGAACTGTCAACACAGAGCCCCACACAGGGCTCGAACTCACGAATTGCGAGATCATGACCTGAGGTGAAGTCAGACGCTTAACCAACGGAGCCGCCCAGGCACCCTGTAATATGTGTTGTTTTGTTGTCGTTTTTAAGTCACACACCATTTGGAGACTTCCACATCTGAGTAGAAACTGCGATTTCTTTAATTTGGAGATGACACAGAAATAAAGCATACATTTTTGGTGCCCATCAAACAGCTCAATATACTGAATATATACAGTATACACAATTTGAACAGACTCAACTTTTACTTACATTGGGACTTAAAATCTTTTTTTTCCTTTTTTTCCCCCAAATTTGTATTTGAATTCTAGTTGGTTCACATAGGACTTAAATTCTTGAGAGTTTAATACCTCCTGATTTGTGCCTACAGCTAGTTGTTTTCTAGAGTTCAGAGGAAGGCATTCCTTTCCTCGTTTGCCTCTTCACTGAGCTGTGATGGCTTTCTTGTGTCTCTCAACTGTTTATTCGTAAAGGAGCTGCTCCAGCCTGGACACCATGTCAAGTATCGAGGAGAAAATGCTGGAAAGACAGATGGCCCCCTTGGGCTCCTCGACGCATGGACATGGAAGGCGCAGTGCACTTCCACCCACCATTTCCAGGTTCTGGGGCTTCTTCCCAGTGAAGGAAGAATGACCCTGTTTTAGCACGTGTTAGGAAATGATCAGTGTGCAAGGAAGGGAACTTTTCCAAGCCTCTTTCCAGGAGCCCCACAGCCAGGAAGGAGAGGAAGCCCCTCACAGCCCGTGCTCCCAGCAGAGAACGNTGCAGCAGGCGGTCCCTGGGCCTTTCCCCTGCCATCCCCGGGCATGGCCAGTGTTACTCAGGACCCCCTCTATGCCATCTTGTTCCTTCTGCCTCAGGTTAGTGAACCCCACCAGACCCCTTCCTCCAAACCCCAGATCTCCCCGGGGGCTCCACACTCCACTGTAGCTTCTCTGATCTCCTCAGCTCTGTCCTAGCCACAGACCCTCCCCACCCCCCCATGTCCCGTATTCACGTCCTGCACCTGGAATACCTCCTCTGCTCCACTTGCGTTTCTCTCCAACACAAAGGCTCGTCACAGAAAATGGTGCATCTGTCTGTGTACCTACCTTTCAGTACAGATCTCAGAGGAATCATGTTACATTTAGCCATTTCAATTGCAAACTTTTCATTGCTAATTGTCTATGTTCCTCCAGCAGCTTCTCTCTGGAGTGTGATGTCCAGGCCAGCCCTCTTCACAGTCTGCTGGGGTTGCCTTGCACTGCCCAGGAAAGGGTCTGCCCTGAATCTGCCACACTGATTCCAGAGCCTCACTTGCAGCAGGAGGACAAGCCCATGGTGTCTAGGAGGGGGATGACAGCCACTCCCAGAGCCACTGCTCTGCTAACAGCAGGCGGAGTTCCTCATTCTCCTGCCCTGGCAAGTGCCAAGAAGGCTCTGGGTGAAAGGACACAAATTTGAGTCATTTACAGGCTTGCCGTTTATAAGCAGTGATTAGCCTCACATGTGACTCAACTTAGACATTCATCTAAGTATATTGTTTCTTATTTAAAATAGTACCACCCTCAGTATTATCAAGACTTCACAATGTGTGGCTCATGCCCTTGTGTTAAGTAATAATTCTCAAAAATAAATGTTACATAGGCCTCAGCCCCGGACTATCTTCCATGTTCCTGTGTTTCAGTTCACCTGGGAAAACTATGTCAGGCAGGCACAGGGAAGTGCTTTGGAGGCAATTCAGGAAAGCAAGCCCCACATCAAGACAGGCAGCTCAGCAAGGCAAGGATGAGAGCAGGCCCTCCCAGGGGTAGAGGAGTGAGGCGGGAAAAGGGTCCTGACGCTGGTGTCTGGGTCTACCCCCCGTGTAACACAGGGGTCAGTTCTGACACCAAAGTGGAACAGAGAAAGGAAATAATAAGCACATGAGCAAGAACCAATAAAACAGAAAATCAATCAAGAAAATTAAGCAAAGTCTGATTCATTGGGATGATCAATGAAATTGACAATCTCTAGCCAGACTGGGTAGGAAAAAGAGAAAAGATACAAATTAGTGATGTCATGAATGACGGAGGGGGGCATCACTACGGACCCAACAAAGAATAAAAAGATACGACAGGAGATTGTGAATGAGTCTATGGCAATGAATTTAAGGACTTAGATGAAATGAACATATTTTGAGAAAAATACAAAATACTGAAAGATATAAACCAGCAAAGCTCACTCAAGAAAAAATTGACATCCTGAATAGCCCGGTATCCCTTAAAGAAATTAAACTTGTATTAAAAACTCTTCCCACACAAAAAAAAGTCAGCTCCAGATGACTTTACTGGTGAATTGTAGAAAATGGAAGAAATAACGTCTGTTCCACCAAACTCATCCAGCAGGAAGCCAACATCACCTGATTCTATAACCAGGCAGAGTATGAGAGGAAATTAAAAAAATATTCTGATAACCTTCAGGAAATTAGATGCAAGCATTTATTAAATTATGTAAAAGTACATAAAAATGTTAAAAATCATGACAAAGTAGAGATACAAGGTTGATTTTATTTGAAAATTAGTGTAATTAATATACTTTTTAAAATATATAATTATCTCAATAGATGTAGAAAGAAACATTCAAGTAAATGTAATATATTTATATTAGAAAACTTTCACAAAATAAGAATAGAAGGAAACTTCCTTAACCTAATGATGTGAATCTAAAATACTTACAGCGAACTCCATATTTAATGGTAAAAATACTAAATATTTTCTACAAAATAGAAGTATGGCAAATATTCCACTCTAATATTTTGTATTCAACATTATTCTAGAAGTCTCAGCAGTGACACAGGATGACAAAAAGAAACAAAAACATTCAAATTGAGGAGGAAAAAGGAAGCAAAAATATTTTTACTTACAAATCTGATCATTTATGCAGAAAATTCTAAGAAACCTACAAAAAGATATTAAGAGTAATAAGTTAATTTAGTTTCCAGGATATAAGATAGCAATAAAAACTCAGAAATTGAAAAAAAAAGTGTTTACAATAGCATTACAAATATTTTTTAAAATAGAGACAATTGGACAAAAATTGTGTAATGTCTGTCAATAGAAAACTAGGAAGCATTGCTGGGGAAACAGAAAGATCAAAATAAATGGAGAGATCCACTATGCTCATGGATCAGAAATCTCAATATTGTCAAGATACCAATTCCTGTGAAATTCATCATTATATTCAGCACAAATCTAGCCAAAAATCCTAGCAGGCTTTTTTATTTTGTAAAATTTGACAAGTTGATTCTGCAACTCTTTGAAATGCAAAAGACCTAGAATAGCTTATTCTTTGAATAAGAACAAAGTTGGAGGATATATGCTACCTTAAATCTGGAATTTTATAAATTTATAATCATGACAGTGTTGGATTTCCATAAAGGTACAAGGATGAATAAATGAAAGAAAGTAGAGAATCCAGAAATGAATCCACACGTATATGGTGAACTGATTTTCAACAAAGGCACTAGCGCATTTCAGTAGCAAAAAGATAATCTTCTCAGCAAATAGTGCAGAAGAATAACTTTCACTTTACCTCACACCACAGTCCAACTGGAATCAGGACAAAACTAAAATCTAGACTGGAACAAAGATATACGCATCCTAGTTATGATTCATGAGTAAAGAAAAAAAGCATGTTTTGTGATATTTCATTTTAGAAAACCGTGTGAACTTTAGGGAAAAAAATTAGGTAAGTAAATTCTTAATCCCAATAAATAAGTGAATCAGTAAAAGCGTCTCTGTTTGCAGAGAAGTATCCAGGAAAAAGTTGTACAAGTTAAAACCACATAACTTGTTAACTATTTAACTGTATGTTGATAATGTAGTTACGAACTATAATGTAATTATTAAGAAACCAATCTATAAAAAGATTAAAATGCTATACTAAAAAGTACTTGGAATAGCATTCCAATTCACTTAAATGCACGCAAACTGGGAAGAAAAGGAAAAGTTGGTGCAGATGAGCTCTGGAGCCTGGAGGGAGAGAGGAAGGGGTGAAGGTATTGTATCATGATTGTGCCGAGAAGATGTGCAGGCACAAATGGGCACTTCAACATGGAGAGAGCACAGGGTCGAATGTTTAAATTACTGGCAGGGGGAGATGGTATTTTATGGCATTAAATATACGATCAATAAACAGTTCATTTATGGACTTCCTGCGTTTGGCAACA
>NW_027551559.1:9574947-9583001 GCF_008692635.1 Crocuta crocuta
CCCCCAGGCGCCCCTATTTTATTTTATTTTGAGAGAGAGAGAGAAAAAAACTGGGGGAGAGTCAGAGAGAAGGAGACAGAACCCCAAGCAGGCTCCGAGCTGTCAGCACAGAGTCCGATGCAGGGCTCACACCCACATCCATGAGATCATGACCTGCGCTGAAGTCAAGAGTCTGATGCTCGACCAACTGAGCCACCTGGTGCCCCTAAGTCTCTTTGGATTTTCAATAAATAATAATAATAATAATCACAACTACACACAACTACAACTACACACACACACATACAATTTTGAATAACGATGAAAATGCTTGACCCAGCAGGGATTAACATATAGAAAATTCTACACTCTATAGATACTATATTTTATTTCACTCACATCCAAATATTAATCATATAGAAATCTTAACAGATTTCCTCGAGTACAAAGTACAGACTGAATTCCCTTAACAGAATGCAATAAAGCTAGAATCAATAATAAAAAGAGGGACAAACATATCAATCTGGATAGTGGAGAGGCCACCCTGTACGTACCTCTTGAACCAAATAGAACTCAAATCTGAGATTAAAAATTAGTTAGAAATGAATTAAAATCTGAAAACTTCATTTTAAAATCTCAGAGAATATGGCTAAAGCCATACTCAGAGGAAAAATTATAGCCTCAAATCTTTTCACCACTCAGTAGTACGTGTAAGATGTGTTACATTCACAATATACATACTTGGGTCTAAGAAAAACAGCAAGATCCACAATTCATACTTACCATATTATTAGCTTATTTAAAAAATTAGAAACAACCAAAAACCTGTGTGAAATAAGAAATATGATGCAGTAAAATCCTACCAGTGACTATACTTCAGTAACGGTATCATTGTGTGCTAAATCATTTTTCTCAGAAAATTCTACAGCTATCATGCTTTATATCATATATTTATACTTAAATACAAAATATCTAGGCTTCTAAGAATTACATAATACAGGCTACTTAAGATTTTAAACTTGTAAAACAAAGAGATGTCAATTAATGAGGCTGTTCAATTAAATTCTTTTTTTTAATTCAAGTTAATTAACATGCAGTGTAATCTTGGCTTCAGGAGTAGAACCCAGTGATCCATCTCTTACATATGACACCCAGTGCTCATCCCAGCATGTGTCTTCCTTAATACCCATCCCCCATCTAGCCGATCCCCCTCCCCTCCTCCCCTCCAGCAGCCTTCAGTTTGTTCTCTGTATTTAAGAGTCTCTTATGTGGGCTCCTGAGTGGCTCAATTGGTTAAGCATCAGACTTCAGCTCAGGTCATGATCTCACGGTTCGTGGGTTCAATCCCCACATTGGGCTCTGTGCTGACAGCTCAGAGCCTGGGGCCTGCTTTGATTCTGTGTCTCCCTCTCTCTCTGACCCTCCCCCACTTGTGCTCTATCTCTCTTTCTCTTTCAAAAATAAATAAATTAAAAAATGTTTTCAATAAAAAAGAAGAGTCCTAATGGTTTGCCTCCCTCTCTGTTTTTATCTTATTTTCCCCTCCCTTCCTTTATCTTCATCTGTTGAGTTCCTCAAATTCCACATATGAGTGAAATCATATGATAGCTGTCTTTCTCTGACTTATTTCACTTAATACACCCTAGCTCCATCCACATTGTTGCAAATGGCAAGATTTCATTCTTTTTCTTTGCTGAGTAATAGTCCATTGTGTGTATGTATGTGTCTATACAAACATGCCGTATCTTCTTTATCATCATAGCATCAGTTGATGGGCATTTGGGCTCCTTCCATAATTTGGTTATTGTTGATAGCACTGCTATAAACATTGGGGGGCATGTGCCCCTTTGAATCAGCATTTTTGTATCCTTTGGATAAATACCTAGTTGTGTCTTCTTTCATTTGAGCATGTCTAGTTTGGCTTATGTAGTTCTTTCTCTGTTCACACAATCATGGAGATATTACAGAATATTCTAATCAGATTTCTAAGTCCACACCGACTGCTCTCTATCCCTTTGTAATAAAAGCTGACCTACGAATCCTTCAGAATCAAAGTTCCTCTTCAGGAGAGGTGATGGGTCCTGTGCATGAGGCTATGGGTGCATCCCAGATGCTGGCATGGAGGCAGGGTTTGGGGCCCCTGCCCCCCTGAACCGGGCATCCTGAGTCAGCCTGAGGATGTTCTGGTAGAGCCGACAGGGCCCAGGCCGTCTCCCCGAGATGCCCAGCCCCAGAGCAGGCAGAGGCAGCAGCGGCCACGGCGGGGCCCGGCGCTTTCCACAGCACACGCGCCTTCCAGGGCTGGCGGGACCCACGGGACCCACTGCCGGAGCCCCGTTTGGAAGTTCTGCCCGGTCGGGGTCTGCGGCGCAGGTGTACGGCGAACTTACACCTGAAAGGCCGTGGGAGCCTCGTCCACCGCGGGGACCTTCCTGAGAAAGTGTAATGGGAGCACGTCCCAGTGTGGACACCTCCCGTGGGAACGGGGGGCGGGGGGGGAGGTTGGGCCATGGAGAAGCAAATTCCAGACCGAAATGAGCTGTTCTGTCCGGAGCCTGTTGGTCAGAGCAGAGACATTCGGAGGCGCGCCCCGCCCTGCACGTGTGCCCTGCGGGTTGAGACTGAGGAGTAGGACAGGCCCCCCCAGACCTGTGTGCTTCCCTGACTGCCCCCCCCACCTGAGAACGAGGGGCGAACGCAGCACGGGCTCCCGGAGGGGTCAGGCCCTGTGGGGTGTCAACTGCCGCATGCCGCGTGGGGAGCCCTGGGGTCGGCCCTTGGGCCGTGACGGTGGGGGCGCTGCCTCCACGGAGTGATTCCGGCCCCCACTTCGGAGTCAGGGTGTTACCTGCGTCTTCTGCTCCGCACCCCCGCCCTGGGCAGCCTGCTTCTGTGCGCGTCCCGCCGGCTGCCCGAGCGGCCCGCCCTTAGCAGCCCCGGCATCAGCGGTGCCGCAGCGGAGGCTGCTTCGCCCCGAGAACGACGCCGCGTGGCTCCGCGTGGAGGGAGAGGGGGCGAGGCCCAGGACCCGTGCGAGGCGCGGGGACGTCAGGCGCCGCCCTGCTTTCAGTGGGAGAAGTCTTTTCCAGAAGTTTCTGGGAGCCGGGCAGGCCCCGCTGTGAGAGCGAAGGAAACACAGTCACCGGGCCCCGCGGCACAGCCCCAGTTGTCTCCTGCTGCCTCGGGGTGCTCGCTGCGCGGTGCTCCCTGCGCGATGCTCCCTGCGGTGCTCCCTGCGCTGCTGTCCCTGCGTCGTGCTCCCTGCGGGGTGCTCCCTGCGCGGTGCTCCCTGCGCGATGCTCCCTGTGCTGCCGTCCCTTCGCCGTGCTCCCTGCGCCGTGCTCCCTGCGCTGTGCTCCCTGCGCGATGCTCCCTGCAGTGCTCCCTGCGCGGTGCTCCCTGCGGTTCTCCCTGCGCTGCCGTCCCTGCGCCGTGCTCCCTGCGCGATGCTCCCTGCGATGCTCCCTGCGCTGCCATCCCTGCGCCGTGCTCCCTGCGCTGCCGTCCCTTCGCCGTGCTCCCTGCGCCGTGCTNCCCTCCCTCGCGAGGGTGCCAGTCCGGACTAAGTGGTGGCGACGAGCGGTTTCATCGTCCACCAGTGACACGCCACCCACCCTCTAGGACAGCGTGCATTTTAAATGTGCATTCCCTTGACATGACAGCGCGTGTGCTCCCGCGTGAGCCCGGGCGCGTCACTGTCCCCATCAGGGAGGAGGCGTGTCCATTCTTCTCACTCACCAAAACCCAGAGGCAGCGGCCCGTTCGAGGGCAGGGCTCCCTGCCCCCCACCCCCCCAGGACCCCGGGAGCCGCCGGCCTCGCGCAGTCACAGCCCACGACCCGGCGGCCCAACACTCTGGGCACTCGGCTCGGCTGTGACTTCACCCAGCGGTGCCTCCAGACGGACACGTGTGACATGAGCTGAACAGACAGGACCCAAAGAGGCCCGTCCCCTGGGCAGGTGGGGGTCAGAAATACGTACCCAAAGTGGGAGGCTTCCGTCTTGTGCGATGCAAAGGGACTCGGAAGTGGGCACATTTTCACCCCACTTACCCCCAGGAGAGGGGCCATCTCACGCCCGCTCTCGGGGACAGGGACGGTGGACCCACAGCTCACCCCCCACTCGCCTGAGGCAGGTCCGTGCTCACCTGGGCCGGCCCTGGGACCCGCTCGGTCTCCAGCAGCGTCTCCCTCCCCTTGACATAAATAAACATCACATGTAAATAGAAATCTTGTTGTAACTGGTAGACCATAGAGTTTTTAAAAGTCTGAAAATAAGACCAACATCTTGTTATCATGTTATGTTCTGATTTAAACAATTTTGAGTTCTTGTGAGGATTCCTCGTGAAATATCTATTTCATATGTGGTACAAGCCCCAGTTGAGATTTAAAAAAAAGAGGAAGAAAGAAAGTGAAAACCCCAACGCCATGACACCACTCAAAACGTACTTTCTTATTAGCCAACAAGAACAATTAGGAAATGTTTCAAGTAACTTTAATCTCTGTGCTTGAATACACATTGTTCATTTTCCTGTGTCAACAAGGAGAGGCTGCCGCTCTGAGCGGATTTCCATATGCTAATTTTCCTCTTTCCCTTTCTGAAAGGCCATCGCTTCCTGACTGTTCATTCCAGCCGACACGGAATGGTTTTGCTTTTCATTCTCTGCAAAATCATGTCTTGTTGCAAAGTGATTTATAATCAACAGGATCTCGGAAAGAACTACAATGTTGATTGTTTCTGACAACCAAAAATGCATTATTAATGAAATAATAACACTGGCAGCAGCTCGGACGCAAGTGGATTGTGGAGTTTATTTTCTGCTCAGAAGCTGGGTCTTCGCTCTCTGGTTAGAGCTTCTCCGAGACGGATGATCACTGCTGAGAGCAACGTGTGGGTGCAGCCTGCTGCGTGGAGGCCACTGCATCCACGGTGCGTGAGGACTGACCACCTGGCTTGGAATTGTGGCTAGCACTGCGTTGCGTTAACATTATTTTTCAGCTTTTCTTAACTCAGTAAACCTTGATTAGCCTCAATCCGAGGGCCCTCAAACCACACCATCTGTAACTAATGAAGGTGATTGTTAAAAGGGATCCCTAATTCTAGGGCCATAAATGAAAGTAATATGCACGGTCGAGACAAAACGCAACGCACTCCATCCGCAGCGAGCTCCGCATCACAGCAGGCATAGATATGGAAGAAGGAAACTGAACCCAAAGTAAAACCCTACATTATGTCCATTTGTGTGATGGAAGCAGGGGAAATCAGTCATTTATCCCCACAGAATCCATAGCTTGGCGATGCAAATTCAGTTGTATAAAAGCCCCACAAAAATTTTCTGATTGGGTTTGGTAGTAAACCACGCCACATCTTAAGTTTACTAATTATACAAAACGTAACATTTTATTTCATCTATTCACTCCAATTTCTGTTACTTAATTCACTGAGATGTGTGCTTCGGGTCGGATTATGCTGCCTCTTCTAAGGGACTGGCCTCCGTTGTCATTGGGTCCTGTATTAATTGCGGTATGAACTTTATCGAATTTACTGAGTGCTTTGCTGGATAGTCTCCAAACTCTAACAGGCAAATGAAATTAAATAAAAAGGGTCAGCTGTATTTAAGAGCATCGTGTAAGTGCTTTGGGGACCGGGTATAATTAAAGAGGCCGTAAACCAAAACAGCAAGTGCAAACGTCACTCTCACCTGAGCGCGCCTGCGGGATGGAGGGTTCCAGCACTCACCACGGAGCGGGGAGGCTCGGCCAGGATGCTTGCGGGGTGTCTGGTGGAAGACGGGCGTCCACACCGGGCGGGACACAAGCCCGGGGCCGCCCGGCTGCACGGAGACGCCGTGCGGGGCGCCAGACTCTGCCCCACGAGGTGAACCTCCGAGCCGATGCAGTGCCGCCCTGGACGCCTTTCTCCACGGGGCCTCGTTCAGCTCACTGTCCGTTGCCCAGAGGACTGGGGACACACACTCTCAGACCTACGTCCTGTCCCAAGATGCCACCACAGGGCCGGCCTCCGGGAGGCAGCGGCTTTCACCTTGCTCCTGCAGGTCCCAACCACGAGCAAATGCCTGGAACATAGCACATTCTTCGTCTTTTCTAAATGTTTGTTTATTTATTGAGAGAGAGAGAGACAGTGAGAGAGCGAGCAAGGAGGGGAGAAGCAGAGAGAGAGAGAGAGAGAGAGAGAATCCCAAGTAGGCTCCACAAGCACAGATCCCAATGTGAGATTCGAACTCACAACTGTGAGATCATGACCTGAGCCAAAATCAAGAATCGGATGCTTTGGGGCACCTGGGGGCTCGGTCGGTTAAGCATCCGACGTTGGCTCAGGTCAGGATCTCAGTCTGTGAGTTTGAGCCCCACACCAGCGTCTGTGCTGACAGCTCAGAGCCTGGAGCTGCTTCGGATTCTGTGTCTCCCTCTCTCTCCACCTCTCTCACTCGTGCTCTGTCTCTCTCTCTCTCAACAATAAATAAACATTAAAAAAAAAAAAAGAGTCAGATGCTTAACCAGCTGAGCCACCCAGGAGCACCCATAGTAAATTCTGAATGAGCAGATTCTGAATCAGTGAATGGGTAAATAGTAAGGAAACAGCCAAAAAGCTACAGGAAAAAACCATTATCCACCAAAGTGGATAATACTGTGACAATCTAAAAATTACCCCCCTATTTTTTTTATCAGTCTCCTCTTCCTGTCTGCACCTCTGCCCACCTCAGAGTGGGTGTACCCGTGACCGGTCACAGGACCGTGAGGACGCAGCTCAGACACCACACGCCGCCTGCGGCCCTGCTCCGGGAGACACCGCGACGTCCCGACCACAGCTGAGCTGACGCACACCCGGCGGGCGCTGCCCCTCTAGACACGCCTCCATCACGGAGCCCCCGACCACAGGAAGCGCGGGCGCACCTCACCTCCGTGCAGCCTGCCCACTGCTGGAGCGGCCGAGGCCGCTGGGCCACGTAGGGCCGGTGCCTCTCTGGCCTCAGTTCTTAGGATGAGTGAGCACGGAGCCGCCGCTCAGAGGGGCTCTGGGGCCCCTGGACAAGGTGGAGAAAGGAACGTGGTGGGTGACCTCTCTGTCCGCAGGGTGCGGCGGGCTGGGCTGGGCACAGCGGCAGAATGTACGCCAGCAGCACCATCCCAAGCAGCGGGCGAAGCCGGCGTAGACGATAAGGAGGGTGTATCAGATCAGGAGAGAGGGCGAATCTTCTTCCAGTGGGACTGGAATCTGCTCTCTGTTTTCCAAAACTATTTATAAAATATGCATAAACATCATAGATTATACGCTCTCTTGTAGATGTCTGTAAGTATTACATACACGATTATGAATGTTGGCGCAGAACATTTTATGAAAATTCTTAGTTCTACTTGGGTCTGAGGCTTCATTCATTTGCTCTGAAGGTGGGTGGGCGGGTGAACTCAGAGGGGTTGACATGAGTGAAGCAAAACGACCCTCCAACTCACTCCCGGGGCTGCCGTGGGTCGGCGCAGGTGAGCGAGGGCCGGGTGTGCTCCCACCTCAATACGATGCTGTCTTTGGAAAAATCACATCCACCGGATGCAGTTCCATGTGCTTGTGAAATTTACCTCGGATTTTGCAGATTTCAAGGAAAGTTGGAAAATGCAAGGAGACGGAGCAGAAGGTTCATCTGCTAACTTAGTCCAGGAAGCGGCCTCGCTGCGGGAAGTGACCACAGGACCCCAGGGGCATTCTGTAACCGGCCTGTTTGGGCGCCTCCTGTCTGCTGGGCTCCCTGCTCACACGGGGGCCGGGGGTGTGGCTGGCTGACTCCTGATGGCGCTCAGAGTGCTCGGAGCACAGCGGGTTTCTAGAAGCTAGCAGTTCCCCGCCCCCTCCCCATGGGTGGAGTTTTTAAAACATCATAGCCAAGGTCCAACCACGTCCAGTGAGTGGAATCCCTAGAGGTGAGGCCCTGCTGTGTGCGACGCGGAGAGCCCGCGGGGCAGCCCTGCCACACAGAGGAGCCCCACACCAGAGGTAGCGCTGGGCTGAGGAGGGGCTGGAAGAGCCTGCCCCACACCCCCCGCTGCCTTGCTCAGCTCGGG
>NW_027551559.1:9583016-9603169 GCF_008692635.1 Crocuta crocuta
GGGGGGGGGGGGCGGCTCTCTCCGTGCAGACTCCCGGAGCGATGAAACGGAGTTTGAGAGAACGCAGCCAGGATCCTGGGTCCCGGCCCCCATGCAGGTCCCGCGGTGACCGAGAAGAGCCCTGCGAGGAGCGGATGCTGGCTTGGGGCCCCGCGGGGTCGTCCAGGCGGGAGTGCACGTGTGAGTGGACAGAGAGTTTGCACGGAACGCGAGAGGCGCAGTCTCTCACTGGAGCAGACGACAGGGGACAGACAGGGTCAGAGTTTTCTGGTCGTCACCAAAAATGTGCCAGCGCAAGGAGGATGCTTAGAATAATGTGTTAGCGTCTGTCCCATTCACGTAGATGTAAATATTTAATATGTTCCATTAATATATAATATACATCATGTATATTATTATACATAATATACAAATGGTATATTTACATTAATATACAATTACACACCCAATTTATATGTATATGTATGCGTAGAATTGATCAAAACTAGTACAAACAGGTCCCTCGGGGAAGATGGTGGGTATTGTGTGGAATGGTGTTGCCCAGCAGCAGCATCCTCTCAGTGAAGAGCAGGCCAGATTGCACGCGGGGAAGGTCGGGCGCCTCCCTACAAATGGGAGCAGACCNTCCACACCATTGTGTGGAATGGTGTTGCCCAGCAGCAGCATCCTCTCAGTGAAGAGCAGGCCAGATTGCACGCGGGGAAGGTCGGGCGCCTCCCTACAAATGGGAGCAGATCCGCACTGTCCCGGTGACAGAAGAGGAGGGGGTGAGGGGCAGTAATCCCCAGTGTGAACGGATGCCAAACTGAACTTCGTAGGCTTTAGTTCCAGAGTGGGAGAGTCCAGAAGCTTCTGGTTCTCTCAGGAGAAAAGCGGACCCAGTCTTCATGCTCCTGGAGGTCCAACCTCACCTCTACACATAATTCCAAACTGCTTAACCCCCAGGAAAGGACGAGACCCTCAGGCCAGCTTGGCCCCACGACTTCATGTCGAGTCGCAGATACCAGGATCCAAGTGGGCGACCTCGTTCTGCACGAAGCCTGAACTTCTGCATCAAGGCCACAGAAGAATCGCCCAGACACTTGCTGGCCACGTGAAGCTCGAAGCCCCCCCCACCCCCCGCCTTCCTTTCCAGGTGCGTCGGCCACACAACATGCCTGTATATAATATGCACATTTTGACCATGTTCTCACCGATGTCAGAATAGATACTCCACCACCATTTAAAAGCAAGTTGTGGAATTTCAAGAAAACGTGTCTTCTACTGTTGATTCATCTCGTCTTTCCTGGATCGTGTGCTCGTGCTGTGTCCTGGGAGGAACAAACAATTCAAATATTAGTGAGTGCAGCCCTTCCACCCAAAGTCAGTCCAGGTCAGAGCACAGGCCCATCACTCGCCCAACCCCATGCTCCACTTTTACGTGGACGCAGCCCGTGGCCCCCGAGGCTGAGCACACCTCACAGTCCTGGTTTACCTGAGAGACGCCCAGCATGCGCTCTTCAGTGAGCAGAACCCTGTTCTTCTCCTCTTCTGATATAATCCTGTTTTCCATCCATAAATGTGTGCATGGTTATAGAATGTTCTGGAAAAATAGACAAGATGTGTAGTGAGTGCTTAGGGAACAGCTCTTTTACTTTTGCCTCACATCCTTTGTATTTAAATTTTCACCAACAGTATTTATTCCCCCCCCAAGAAAAAACCAGCCATCGAACAAACTGTATTGCAGCTTTGCTACCTCACAACCAACAAGCTGGGCTTCCTCGCTGTGGGGGTGCCGTTCCCCCAAGTCACCTGGTTTGTACCTGAGACCCCGAATTTCCGCCATTCCTCTTCTCAACCCTTCTGTGAACCAGGAGGCGGCATGTGACTGGAAGCCCTTTGACAAATGAACTACCACCTAACGCTATGTGCAATTCACATAGCGCAAGCGGAGAGGGAACTTGGCTCAGCCCGCTCTCCAGCGCTGTCACGCCCAATAGATTCCAGCCATCTTATTACAACGCGGGCCGGCGTCGTGATTTAGCTGCGGCGGGCCTGATGGAGCTTGTCACTTGTGGGGCAGGAGGCCGTGTTCAGCTGGAGAAACTCTGCGGGGGCAGCCGTGGTGCAGGCAGCGGTGCCCCGGGACCAGAGGCGCCGTCCGGCATCCCAGGCATTCGGATGCTGGAGACCCCTGGTTAGTCACCGCTGCCGAGGGGACACGTGCTTCCCCGCGGATCTTTAGGCGCTGCTCCTGGATACTCTCTCTGACGTGGTATAAATAATAAATACGTGTGACCGTGGTTAGTGGCACGCAATTTTTTACTTTCATTCCACTGGGATGGGAGCTGCTTTTGAATTAGGTTATCATTTATTACAAGGCCCACTGGCGTGCAATCTCTCTTTTTTCTCCTGGCTCCAAACGAGTGTGTACTTAGCATAGAAGGCACAGAACCGTTTAATCGTGCACTTTAAGAACTTCGCGCAGCCCGTGTGCACACAGGTGGACACACCATCCTGCTGAAGGCCCGGTACTCTCGGTTTCCGGAATGAGAACAAGGGAATGCCGCCAAATCAAGCCCGGTGTGCGACTGACCTATTTTGAGGAGGGAGGAATGACTGAACGGCAGCGGACTCCATCAACGGGTTAATAATTTTACGTGCTATTCTTTTTTGAAAGGGCTTATTTAAATGTTTATCAGTTGTGCAGAGTGGAGCCGCGCGGGCGATTCGCTAGGGATAGCTCATCATTGCCTATGCATGGGAGCGTTGTAGGAAGATTAAAATAACATTGGGTATATTCTGTAAATGAAGGAGAGAACTAGCAGAAGCCTCTGGAGTCCATTATAAATTTTAATAATACATCAAGGTAATGTAACCAAATAACTGATCTCTAAGGGAAGAAACACAACATTTGGCTAATATTACAATTTAAATTATGAAAACAAAAAGAGCTTTTAGTTAATCTTGTCTTTCTGCTTTTATTCTTCAGGCTCTTTTTTATTTTCCCTGAATCCAAAACACCATGTAAACAAATAAAAGTACGGGAGAAAATAAACAGTTTGGCATCTCAGTAGATTAATTAATGCGCTTCAGCCTTGGCACCAGTAGGCGAAAATTATGTGCATAAATAATATCACTAATTAAAAAGATGCAGATTAACATGCAAATAATGTTAATGAGGATCTGCCACTCCAGAGTGGATTCGCATAACATCAACAATTTAATGGGTTGGAAGGCTTGTGTTTGCATTACATTAATAAATTTCAAAGACCTTGCATAAAAAAGTTCTGTCGGAGCCCCTGTTTCCCACTTGTGAGTTATAAATTCTGTGGGCAGTCACAAGCGCTTGTCGGCAGATGCCAAAGTCATTATCTGAAAGACTGTTGAGAGGGTGCTAGGTGCCAGCGTGACCAGCTGTTGGGAACTGGGCAGTAGGCATTATTCCGTGCCAATTATTCATATTATTTGGGTAGTCTTGATATTTATTTAAACTGATTAATATTTTGTGCTCTGCATCTTGATCTGGAGGGAAATCATTTTAAGCAAGCAAAGTTTAAAAAAAAAAACCCAACAACCCTTATCGGCCTTTGATGCGTCGTGGAAGTTGAATGCATAATGAAATTGATGAAGCAGACATAATTCCGAACCACAGACAAAAACAACATAAAGGGTCTCAATTTATGTCACGTAACGTGGAAATAAAGTATTACGGCGTTAAACTCCGAGTGTCTCCTAATACCCCGGGTTCCGTCGGAAAGTGAAAAGGCTTGCAGGAGGCAAAATGCTGCTGGTTGGCTCGGGCCACGTGCGAGATGACGCTTCTGTGGAGGGAGTTTTACGATGAAATGCAAAGACGGAGGGGGGCCACGGGGAGCTCCCTCCAGAAACACCAGGCTACCTGGGTCAGTCTCCGCAGTGCGTCCTTGTGCTGTCCAGTCCTGGCTGGGGCTCCCGGGCCAGTGCTGAAGCATCATGGCTGTAGGAACCGGGTTTCTTACGGCAGCCACACGGGCCAAGCCAAGCCCGTCTTCTGCCAATGAGCCGTCCACGCTCGTGCTCTCCAGCGGGGGGGAAGGTATCCTTTCCCTGGAAGCTAGCCAGGAGTGTTCCAGGGTGCTGTCTACGCAGGGCCAAAGTCAGTGTGGTCAGAAACGAAGGCAGCCAGCGAACTTGAGCCCAGGTGAAGCCCCACCCCAAGCGGAGGGGCTGGGGCCGCTCTGAGCACAGCTCCCACTCCACAAAAGGCAAAAAGCAGCAACTGGTGTTTGCAAGCACCTCAACTTGACCTTTGTCTCCTGCATTCGCACCTCCAGCTCCCGGAGCAAGATCCCGGCGCCCACGTCCTCGGAGCCCGCTGACCTGGGACAGCCCCCACGCGGGTCCGCCTGCTGCCCTCCTGAGGGCTCTCGGCAGAGAAACGAGGCGGTGCCCGGGCTGCTGTCTCTGCTGATGCCCGGCCACCCCAGCCCTGCACAGCCCGGAAGGTGTGGAGGGCTGGGAGACCCCGGGGGGAGCAGATTCCGTGTTCTCTGTCCTCCCACCTGCAGAGAGAAACAAAACAAAACCTCAAGTTTTACCGCTTCAAATACAGGGCGCGTGGCAGTTCCCCCACGGAGTGTGGGTCCCAGCTCACGTTCTGCCAGCAGGTGGGTGATAGAAGGTTCCAGCCCCCAATCCTGACACTCCGATGACAGCTGAGCGGTGGCAGGGGTCACGCCAGACAGAGGTGTGTTCAGATACTTACAGTTTCCTCTAGAAGGACGTGGTGGTCACACCTCTGCGATGCCGTATGCTGCTTGTGTCATGAGTTCTCAATGACAGGACTTCGCTGGAAGGTGAGTCTTACGGAGGCAGCAAATGCAGCCTATTTTCCTTTGTATCTGAAGCATCAAACAAGAGCCAGGCTCTCAGCCTCCAGGAAGCTGAGGAGTGTGGGAGGTGGGCGGCCAGGACAGCGGGCCCAGAGTGGCAGTCAGTGACCTCAGGTCGCGGGCACCCAGTGTTTGCCAAGTGAGTGCTCTATGCCAGGCACTGCACGGAGCCCCTTCGACGCCATGTCCCATTGATTCTCGCTGCAGCCCAGGGCCTAGAACGCACTTTCCTGCCAGGACTCACACAAAGACTTTCTGACCCTGAAAATCGTGCCCTTTCCTCCAAGCCACAGACCTACCACGCTGTGGCATTCGGTGCCGAAGGCAGGAAGGGATACGTGCCGAAGGAGACAACACCACACCTGATAGTTGTAGGCAAGCGTTTCCGTCCGGATTTCTCAGCTGAGAAGGACAGAGTCTACCACCCCTAAGCCTGTTTATTCTGAGGAGGATGCTCCTTGATCCTCCTTCCCCTGGATTATGAACCTGGAGATGCAACTTCACACCTAATGTTGAGAAAACATTGGGTTTTTTAATCATTGGTCTTCAGATTGGCAACAATGGGCATAGACGTACACATTAAAAAACAATAATGAGGTATATGTTTCAAACTACACAAATCCCACACTATTGATATGTTTGCCCATTAAAGACTGTGATGGCAATGGTTTTGGGCTTGTCCTTGCACTTTTCAAAGATGTAAATTATGGCTGGCAGATGGATATTGCCCAGTCCTGACGTTGTGCATCAAGCCACACGCTCAGGTAGGTTTCTGCTGAGCTCTGCAAGCATCTAGATGGATGGCAGGAAGCCTGTGATTCTCCCTGGCGTTTCTCTGGAGCATCAGCTCAGCTGGGAAGCTACAGAGAGAGGGCCGGGCGGGAGGGCCACACACGGGGAGAAGGGAGAGAACATCCCAGGACCTCAGCACAGGTCACGGTGGGATGTGTATTTGCCAAGTAAATCCAAGCTGACCCCTGTCTCTGGCCCAAGATTTTGGCAACTATAATGATCTGATTAGCCAGCGGTGCCCCACGCCACCCTACTCTCAGGTTGTTGAGGGACGTCTTACCCCAGAACCCCATGCCGCATGCGTGGTAAGTGGAGGAAGATGAGGTAGCCCTGGCCAGGACCCCCAGAGCACTGGTCACCTGGCTCTCTAGCTGCCCCGCCTTCCCAGCCGCACTCTGCAAGGTGCTGTCCCTGGGGTTGGGCAGACAGGTGCAGGGAGGTGCACCTCCGCAAAGGACCAGCAGCATGGCAGGCTTACTTGGGGCGGTGCACCCCCATTCTCAGGGAGCTCTCCTTCACACGGCTCTGAGGCCGGCTGCCCACCTCGGGTTTTCTGCAGAAGTTCAGGAGCTTGGCACGCCCCTGGACTTGGTGTATAGGCCACGCTCCCTTTTTCTTGAGAACCAGATATGTTTTGAAATATGAGCATCTTGCTTGAATCCAGAAAACTCAGCCTCCTGCATAGGCGGTCCCAGACCACGGACTGCAGGGCTCAGGGACTGCTCCGCTGGACGTGAGGAGGCTCCCACCAAGCGCCCCTCTACGCTGCATGGGTGTCTGTCCCTAGAATCTGTCCTTCACGCTGCTGCAGAACACCACCTCCTCCGAGGGGCCTCCCGTGGCTGCCCCGCCCCGGACCAGATGGCTGTGCCCCTCCCCCGCATGCCCTCTCCCCGGCCACCTGCGGACTGGAGGAACGGGTCCCCAACACGAAGCCATTAAGATACTTGCCGTTTTCCTGAAATGAATCTTTTCTACTCACTTTTCTAAAAATAAGGACAAAAACACCCTCTCAGAATATTAAATTTCTATTTTAAATTTTGTCTGTTTTCTAGTGTGGCCACCGTACTCCCGTGTCTGCAGTGGAAAAAACTAAGTTGAAAATTACTAGCTGGACCCAAACATGACATTCACTGTAAATTAAGGGCCGAAATTTGCCCTTAAAGATTTAGATTACCTCAACTGGCCTTCTACACGCCCCAAGTTAACTCCATAATCAATACTTCATTTTGCTAACAACCGTCCCATAGGGCTCGATGGGGTTGGCGGGGTGCAAAAGCAAGTGAGTCCCCACCCGCGCGGGCGCTGCTGACGAGCTGCTGTGGACGCACACAGCCATGACCCCAGGGAAGGCCGCAACTTCCCAGCAAGGAGAATGCCTTTCCAGGACCCCCGTTGCCTGCTTCTGGGACCAGGCGAGACCAGAAAGACCAACACCTGGTGTCCACCCAGCGCAGAGAAGACCGTCCTTACGCGAGGGTCCTCCCTGGCTCTCTTTCGAGGCCGCGGTGGCTCCGCCAGATCGGTCTGGCTGTGAGGGACGCAGACTGGAAGTCCCGGCGGCACATTCATCCCTCAGATGAGATGATCCTGAGCTCACTTTGTCATAGTTGCTCTTGAGGTTAATGTTTCTAGTGCTGACAGACAGTGCACGCCATTTATTAGCAGTTCTCACGTCCAGGCAGGCCGGGGAGCATCGTGCTGTCATCGGCGGCATGGGCTTGGCCCATCTCACGTGAGAAGAAGGTGCGATCGAGGGTCCCGAGCTCCCGGTGACAGAGCCACCGCGTGGGGCAGTGGTGTTGGAAGTGCCGTCTGGAAGCAACAGGGGCCTCAGACACTGCAGTGAGAGGCTACGCGTGCATCTCAAGAATTTCTGAAGCCAGTGTGTTTGGGGTGGCCTCAGTACACATGAGGGAGGGGACATTGGGGTGGCCTCGGAGATACATGACATGGGGGAGGGGACACAGGTATGGCCTATGAGTGTCCTGAGGGTGACACGGGGCACAGGTCCACATCCACCCTAGCTGTGCTCCTGGATGCAAATCTCCACAGAGGCAGTCACTCCAGCGGGGACCCCCTGGCTCCAGGCCTCCCGCCAAAATCCCCTGGGCGATGGGCAAACGTTCCCAGAGGCCTCGGAGCAGCTGGACGTGAACTTTGTCTCCTGGGGTCACAGAGCCGTCCCAAGCTCTCCTGGGCTGTAACCTTCGCTAAGCCCTTCCATTCAGGTCAACAGCTGTGCGTCGGGCACTGCTGTGTGCTCTCACCGGGAACAGAGGGCGGGAAGAAACAGGACGGCTCTCCATGGACCCACGCTGGGTGTTCAGCTCAGAGAAAGATGATTCTGGTTCCGAGGGGCATTTCCTTTGCAGGAACGTGCAGGGACGCTTGCCCTGCGGCCCCAGGAAGGTCTGCTGGAGGCCTAGATGCTCTTCTGCGGACAAGTCTGCAGCAGGCCACCCGGATGCAGTAGAACGACGCCCCAGCACAGCAGGCAGCATGAGGAAGGTCTGCGGGGAGGCCAGGAGTCTACCTTCCCCACAGTGGCTGTGGTGCAGGCAGCTGGGACGTGGGGCGGCGGACAGGATGAGAGGGGACCCCGGGGCTCCACTTTGTCCTGCTGGGAATTAAAGCCACTGAGGACTTCAGAATGCATCCTGAAATCGAGTTTCCATGGGACAGGTCAATGGTGAGGACCGTGCAGGGGTGTGGATGAGGGATGGTGTAGGGATGTGGATGGGGGACTGTGCAGGGATGTAGATGGCTGACCCTGCAGGGATGTGGATGGGGGACTGTGCAGGGATGTGGATGGAAGACTGTGCAGGGGTGTGGATGGAGGACCGTGCAGGGGTGTCGACAAGAGACTGTGCAGGGATGTGGATGGGGGACCCTGCAGGGGTGTGGATGGAAGACTGTGCAGGGGTGTGGATGGGGGACCGTGCAGGGGTGTCGACAAGAGACTGTGCAGGGGTGTGGATGGGGGACTGTGCAGGGGTGTGGATAGGAGACCATGCAGGGGTGTGGATAGGAGACTGTGCAGGGGCGTGGATGGGGGACCCTGCAGGGGTGTGGATGGGGCAGCTTCCTTCCTCAGGAGACCAGCCCTTGAATGCGCACTGCCCCTGGGATGGCGCCGGAGCGCGGAGGGGGCACCTTCCTCTGGCCAAGGGTGCAGGCGCGGGCACACAGGCTGGCAGCCGGCTGCCGACACGGGCGCCCCTGGCCCTGAGCACCCGGGGCCTCGATCTGGGGGCGGCTGTGGCCGGACGCCCTTGGCCTGTCGCAGCCACTCGCCCTGCGTGCTGGTTGCTCCTCGGGGACCAGCAGCTCCACGAAGTTGCCTCCTCTCTTTTCCTGGCAAACCTCTAAGAGGAGGTTGGTTGGTAGCACAGCCGGACTTGTCCTGGTACGCTCTGCCCCTGTGGCCGTGGGGGTGACACACGTCCTCCCCCGAGGACCTTCTCCGTCTGCGACTCCGGCATTGGGCCACTCACTGTCAAGTTCAGCCTGGCCGGTTGACACAGGTGCACCCCTGCAGAGGCTTCTGCCCACGGGAGGGACGCTCCCTCGCTGCTGCCCTTGGGGACACGCTGGGCGTGGCTGCGCCCCCGCGGGCTCGGCCCCCCTCCATCGGCTTCCCCGCCGGGACCCCGCCCGTAGCAGCACGTGAGCTCAGAGGTGCCGGGGCATCCGTGGCGCGACACGGCCCTGCAGCATCAGCCACCACAACCTTCCGGCTCTCTCGCCCTCTGGCACGTGGTCCCGGGGGCACAGGGACCTCTTCACACCACACGGCATCCCGGCGGCCGAGGGCGGGCACAGCCCTGGACAGAACCTAAAACCTGCACGGCCGCTGATCCCTCGTGAGGCACACCGATCCCGGTCGTCATCGCCCCGCAGTGCTGTCCTGCTGGGCCCTCCCGTCCTCTGTACGCCGCATGTTCTGGGTCGGGGACCAAATTCCGGGGGCGCCTGGGGGGCTCAGTTCATTGAGCGCCCGACTTCAGCTCAGGCCATGATCTCGCAGTTCATGGGCTTGAGCCCCGCGTCGGGCTCTGTGCTGACAGCTCGGAGCCTGGAGCTGCTTCAGATTCTGTGTCTCCCTCTCTCTCTGACCTCCCTGCTCTCTGTCTCTCTCTGTCTCTCTCATAAATAAAATAAAATAAAATTAAATTAAATTAAACTAAATTAAAAAATAAAATAAAATATAAAAAAGAGAGCAGAACTGTCTGGGCAGTTCTGAGAGCAGAACCTGAGCCGGGGACGGTGACTCAGATCTGAGTGGCCGCCCTCACACTCCTGCACCTACTTTCTCATGCGTTGAGCGGGAGAAGCACCCGCGGGCGCCCCGCAGCCCAGCCCTGCACCGGGGGCCCCTCCCAGCCACTCCCGTAGCTGCTGCGTGCTTGGGGGACCCGGCTCTCCCCCCGCCTGCCCCGGCCTCGTGCTGAGCAACCCACCACGCGTCTGACAGGTGAGGCCACCACCCGCCCCTCCACCCCCGGCTATCAGAGTCCCAGCCACGGGACGCCACCTCCTCACGGCAGCCTGGTCCGGGCAGACGGCCGCCTCGGCGCTTCTCCTTGGGGCAGGCAGTGGCCTGCCAGGTTGTGCGACTGCGCCCAGCGTACCCGCTTAGTGCCCGTTCTCTGAGGCTTTTCATCGCCCTCCACCATCTGCCCTGGAGGCTGTCATCTCCAGTCCACTTAGTATGGGCCATTGCCTCTCCCCAGCTCTCCGGAGCCCATATGGCAGCATATTAGCACGGTCTCCTGGGGGTCTTTGCCGGGGTGTTCAATGCCCCTTTGTGGGATAAAATCTCCTTTATCCAACGTTGTGTTTATGCCCCTTGACCCAGCGCCCTGGGGACCAGCCACAAGCTCAGGCCAGCGTGCGTGGGTGGGTCCCATTGAGGGGTTGCTTCCCTCCCTGCAGGCGCGGCTGCCCCGCCGGGTGGGTTCCAGGGGAAGTGGGGGAAGGCACACAGGCCCATGTGGCCGCGTGAGCATGTGTGTGTGCTGAGCTACAGAGCGAGGAGTGGGCTACTTGTGAGAGCCAAAGGGTCCAGCGGAGGTGAGGACCGGGGGGTTTCAAGTGCGTTGACCCCCATGTCCCCACCTGAGCCTTGTGTCCTGTTCCTCACTGGCGAGGATGGCGTCTGACCTTGTCCGGCAGGCTTGCTGGACTTGAGCTTCCAACCGCTTCTGGACTGTCAGCTCTTCCGGGTCCTGGAGCTGAGCCGCCCGCAGCTGCCCACCATTTGTGGGTGAGCAGAGGCCTTCTGCCTGTGGTCAGGGAGCCCGTCTGTGCCTACACGTGGCCTCGGAGTGGTGACCAGCCAGCCCCCGCCCTCCCTGGCTTTCTCCAGGGCATAGGTGGCCTCGGACATCTACTGTCCACTTCCTGCTTCGTGGTGCCAAAGCCGGTCTGCTCAGGGCCACTCCGTTCTCATCCCCAGAGACCCTTAGCACGGAGACTGAGATGTGTCAGACTGGAACACGGAGAGGAGGGATGAAGGACGAAGGACAGACGAAGACAAAGAACACGTCCCCCTAACGGTCCTGCGGGTGAATTTCCAAGGTGCGCACCAGCCGTAGCCCGGCGCTCCTGGCTTCTGGGGGCTGACGACTCCTCTGTCCTGTCTGCCGAGAGCCGGTTCAGAGCAGCCCTCCTCCAGGCCTTTACGAAAGATCGCCCCGCTTTCTCGTGGGCTTCTCTGAGGTCTCTGGGCAATCTGTTTGTTTTTTAATTTCTGAGCAGGCCCTACTTTTGTTTTAAGTAACCCATTTCCTAAATTTACTTTCCATTTGGAATAATCGGGGGAAATTACATTTGGCTAAAGCAGGTCCTAGTCCTTGCTGGTTCGTTCTGATTTGTGCAAAATTAATGGGTTTGGGGTATTTTTTAATAGCACTTAGCAGACCTTTCCTCATTGCAGCCCAAATGAAGGAGCCCGGACCAAGAATTTCCCCTCCCCCACCCCAGCCCTCCCCCGGGCCCGTTCGACCCTCTGGCATATTGTCCACCATGGGTCATTCACGGGGCGCTCTTGAGTGTGATTTCACGTCTGTCTTTCCCCTTTTCAAACACGAGCGTCCTCGCCCTGACCTTGCTGAGTAGAACGGCCTTTTCCATCTCAAAATGACAAAATATCTCCCTCCCCAGTTGGCAGTGATTTTTGCAAATCTTTATTAGATCTTCCCAAGGTCTTGCATTATTAGCTTTTTGGCATTAGAGATACAATAATGTGAACCTCCGAGCCAGGGTCCCATCGTGTTTCACTCACATGCTACTGGGGGTCCTAGATCAGTAGCCGTACAAGGTCTGTGTGCCGCCTGCACCTCATAAAATATAAGAGTGGGTCAGGGGTCCCCGAGCTTCCAAGAGATTTTGGCCAAGAATCCGTGAATTGCTGCAGGGGTGAAGGTTCGTGAGCGCCCGGGGAGGGGCCGTGAGCCGGCCGGCCGCAGTGGTCACGCGAGGGGGCACTGATGAGGGCCGCACTCCAGGCCACGGAAGAGAAGTCCAAAGCGCGACCCGGCTGCCAGGACACACCAGCGGCTGCCCGGCGCCAGCGGTTTCTAAGCGTGTGCCCCCCAGACCCTCTCGGATCACTCTGCACGGTCTCCCAGAAGCACTGTGGCAGGCGGGGTGGGGAGTGTGGGCCTGCACAGATGCTGTCCAGGTGAGCCCGTCGGGACCCAACAGCCACAGGCCACTGTTCACGTGCTCACCCTGGTTTTGCAGAGAAACCACACAGCTGCCCGCAGCCACGCACATGCACACACGGGCGTGTCCTGCCCACAGGCATGTGTGCACACACACCACCTACACGACACCACACCTCCCCACCCCTCGCACGCACACCCACACCACACCTGGCTGCAGGCGTGCACACACACACACACCAGCACACACACACTCACTCAAACGCACACACCTGCACACACATCACAGGTGTGGGGCCACCGAAGCAGGGCCCTTCAAGCCCGGCACCAGCCGTCTCCAGGCCGGAAACTGCCACCAACCCCCACCCTGACCCCCAACAAGAACCAGCACTGCCCACGAGCCCAACCCTGAAAGTCTCAGAAAATAACACTGGAGACTTGTCACCGGAGTCGTAACACCATGACCCAGGGGTTCCCAAAGTGGGCCCCTGCCCCACAGCCTCAGAGTCCCCTGGGGCTTGATAAGAACGCGGATTCCCCGGAGGCACCACGGACCTACCTCACAGGAGCCCGGCGGGATGGGCGCCCCCCGCGGTCTGTGCCCGTCAGGCTCCCCCTCACCCTCCTCCGCCCGCCCACCCGCCAGGTCCCTCTCCCTCTGAGCAGACCTCTACCTGCACTCCCAGCACCCAAGCTCCTGCAACTCACAGCTCTTGTTTTATCGTCTTTGTTCAAGAGGTGTGTGTGTGTGTGTGTGTGTGTGTGTGTGTGTGTGTGCGCGCGCGCCTCTTTTTCCCTCATTGGACGCAAGGCTGTGAAGCCAAAGTGGCCTCTTCATTCCCTGTGCCTGGGACTGTTTGCGGCCGTGTGTTGAGGACTGCATCCATGTTAGATGGGATTAGGAGGGAGGTTCAGGAATCCGGGGGACGGGCGTGTGCTTTGAGCACCCGCTTGCTCCGGCGAGAGAACCTTTACAGATGGAAGAAAATACCCACGCGTCCTACAGGGCGTCTCAGAAAAGAAAGGGCGAGAAGCTGGTTTCTTCTTAGCATTCCTGCTAAAAACACCCAAGGGAAGCCACAGACAAGTGAAACAGCAACAGTTAGCTCTCTTCACCGACCCGCACACAGGACGCTGGGTGCTCACCTGGCTCCAGTCCGACTGCGCGCTCGGGAAGGGGCTTTATTTCAAATGGGAAGGTTGGGTCACATGATGGAACCCAACGTATACATGTGAATGGTAATGACACGTCCACCTTCAGTGATGCCGAGGAGCGGGGTGTGGGACGCCCCCCGGAGCCCGGTCAGGGCTCTCCTGCCCCCTCACCGGGACACCAGGGCCTGGGACACCGCAGGACTGGATCGGCCAGCGGCCACTCAGGTCCAGAAGCGCCAGAGCCGCCGGTCCTTCAGAGCAAAGTCCAGAAGTGCAAAGTGGCCCCGTGCGTCATGGGTGAGGCAGCAAAGAGGAGGCGGCACGCTCACCCCAGCACGTCAGTCACGTCCCGTCTGGTGCCTGGAGGGCCCTGAACTCGGGCCGCGGCCGACGGCAGGCCAGCGGGCGCCTTGCCGATGCCACACCGGGGTCCTCTTGGGCCAGCGCTCCTTCAGTCGGTGGGCCAAGCAGACCCAGATGAGCGTTCGCAGGGTCCCTGCGGGCAGGGCTACAGGGGGACGCGCTGGGGAACAGATGGCCCCGACCAGACGGAGCCGTTCGCCAGGAGCCCCAGGCATCAGTCCACAGCGAGGCCTCGCCACCCAGTCTGGGAGCTCTGAGTAATGGGCGCACAGAGGCCGAAAGGGCTGTTTGCAGAGCGGGGCTTGCTGGGATGCAGGGGTGAGGGGACCGTGTGAAGGCCCAGGGAGTGGGCCCCCTGGCTCTCCTGGGGGCGGGGGCCTCAAGGGGGACACAGCACAGGAAGCGTGAGGACCATTTGTGAGTGAGGGGGCATCGGAGGTGGCATTTGGGGAGGGCCTTGCAGACAACGAGACCCAGGTGCGCCAGGAGGGGTGGGAGGCGGGACACCTGGCCGCTGTCCTTCCTGAGCCACCTGGACCCCGGCCTCAGAGGCCTCGAGACGCCAGGCAGACCCTCTCCCCTGTGACCCCCGGGGCTCCCGGGCTCCGTGCACTCTGCCTGGGGCTCTGTGCCCTGGAGACGGCAGCAAACCAAGGCAGGGACCCGCTGCCCCAGCAGGTGACCCCCCAGTGGAGGACACGACCTCAGCCCCATGGAGTGGCAGCGGGCTGAGCTCCGAGCAGGTGGCAGGTGGGATGCAGGTGGGCGTGGCGAGATGATGGGCCGTTGCTGCCCCTGAGACAGTGTGGGAGCAGCTGGGGGCCAGGCTGACCCTGGAAGAGCCCTCCCTCCTGTCCTGGTGCAGCGCAGGGTCGCTCGTGCGCCTTTCCCCTGCAGGACCGCTGCCCCGGGGCGCTGCGTGAGGGGGCTCAGGAGAGGAGGCCCCGCCCGGAGGGGTTTGAGGCTGAGCGTCCTCCGTGATGAGCGCACCTCACGCTTCCTTCCCCCTCCTCCCCAAGCCAACATGCTGGGATTTTTTTTTTTTTTTTGAGAGATACAGTGTAAGCAGGGGAAGGTCAGAGAGAGAGACACACACACAGAATCCGAAGACAGGCTCCAGGGTCTGAGCTGTCAGCACAGAGCCCGACGCGGGGCTCAAACCCACGAACCATGAGATCATGACCTGAGCCGAAGTCGGACACTTAACCGACTGAGCCACCCAGGCGCCCCTGGGATTTTTTAATCTCCTTTTAAAAAGTATTTGGGGCTAAACATAATGAACTTGCAAGCTGCCCACAACACTGCAGTGCGTCCCAGAACAGGGGCCCGTGATGCAGAGTGGACCCTGGGCTGCCGTCCACGTGGGATTGTACTCAGCACAGAAAACATTCCGCAGCATGTGCCCCTCCGAACCTGAAACCCAGCGCCGATCTTCAGTGAGTACACGCCCGTGTGGGTGACAACTTCCTCAAACCTCGTTTCCGCTCCTTCCTCCCCACAGGGGCTGGGCTGGCCTCAACCACACCTGCTAGGGAGTCAGAGGCAGAGGCCGGGGGAGCCTCGGGACGCAGCCCACCCGCACTTGGCCGAGACTCTCGGTGGGACGCCGCGGCCCCTGCTCGAGAACGTAGGCCGATTTGCTCAGCGCTCTAGGGTGGCCTGGGGACTGAGGGGACAGGCACGTGACGTGCAGTGATGGATTATGGGCCCTAAGTCTCATTCCAGCCACATACCAAGGAAACATCACGCCTGTGTGTCATCACCCGCCGTGTAGACGGGGGCCGGCAGATGGGGGTCACCTTCCAGGATCTGATGCGTGCATCCCCAGAACACATGGCTGTGTGGGGTTAGTGCTCAGGAAACTGCACCCTGATGCCCATGGGATGGACCTCAAGGCAGAGGTCCTCTGAAAATGAGAGCTGGGAGGGTCAGTTTGGGGAACGCAGTGGCTGGAGAAGGAAATAATCCTGGTTTTCCCTCTTCCCCAAACAAAGCTTGTCAGAGCCGCCTGGTCCTTAAATAAAAATACAATATGCAACATGGCATGAAAAGGTATTAGTTAAATCTTATGGCTTGATGTCATTCAGTGGAAAACAGATTTAAAAGGCTCCCTGGTGGCTCGGTCACTTAAGCATCCAACTTCGGCTCAGGTCATGATCTCACGGTTCATGAGTTCAAGCCTCTCGTCGGGCTCTGTGCTGACAGCTCAGAGCCTGGAACCTCCTTCGGATTCTGTGTCTCCCCCCTTTCTCTGCCCCTCCCCCACTCACACTCTATCTCTCTCTTGCTCTCAAAACTAAATAAACATTAAAAAAATAAAAAATAAATAAAAGGGACACAAAAAGAACAAACATGATGGGGAAAGTTAGACGTTTAAGAATTGCTCATACTGTGAAAGGGTCTTCGGAGCAGGCTGGTGTTTTTTGTTGTTGCTGTGGGTCATTTGTTCAGGAAGTAATGGTGCTTCACGCGCCGGGACTGACTGCTGAGGACAAGATCACCACGACCAGCAAGCAGGTCGTCCTTGGCCTCTGACGTGGGAGCGCCAAAGCCGTGTGAGCTCACGGGATTCCAAGAACATGCGGTAACTATCGCGTCACCATCGGGACGCAAGCATTCCTGGAGAGGCCTGACCTGCTCTGGAAACTGGGGACGGACGGCTTTGTGAGGTAGGGAAGGGAGGTGTGGGAAGGGTCAGGGCCATGAGGGTGACAGGCGGGGAAGCAGACAGAAACCAGAGGGGAACCGGGGAGCCCTGCGGGCGGCAGGCTGGAGGGGCGGTGGGCGGGGGCTGGGCTCGAGGAGCGGGACGGCGCCGCTGGCACTGGGTCTTCACCGAAAGTGTTCAGTGGGGGAAAACGTAACGCAACGTGCCGATCGCCTGACTTCAGAAGGAGTGTGCACAAAGGGTCATTGATTAGGCGCCCCAGGCCATCACGCAGGTGAGGGACTGAGGTGGACAGGCGTGGGGGCCGGGGACACCGAGGAGCAGACAGGGCCAGCTGCTGGCCTCTGAGCGGGGAGGGTCAGGGTCGAGCTCACCCGCACACGGGTCTCCTCTCAAGCATCAGCAGAGCGATGCTGGTCACTGCCCAGGGAAGGGGAGAGCTCCAGGCCAGGGCACGTGAGCGGCTTGGATGCCCTCTGACAGGGGTCAGGAGCACCTGCACAGATTGCTCTAGAGGCACAGCTGGAGTCCGGCTGACAGGCGGGTGTCCTGGGGCGGCGGCCCCTTTGTATTTTCTGTCCAGACTTACTGGGATAAAATTAACCTGTGACTTTAAGCTGTGACAATTCGATGCGCATGCCTACTGTGAAATGTTTACCGTGGTAACAGCAGTGAACACACCCTCACTTCACTTACTGTCTCTTTGTCGCTGTAGTGTCGGTGAAGACACTAATGCTGCACCGTCAGAGCAAATCTCACGTGTACCGTGAGGACAGTTACCTCCAGTCACCATGCTGCACACAGGACCCCTGGACTCGTCCCCCTTACACCTGGGAGTCCGTCCCCTTTGGGCCACGTCTCCCCATTTCCCCCACGTCTGGAAGCTATCCATCATTCTGTTCTGTTTCCAAGTCAGATGTTTTTAGATTCCACATGTTAACTGAGATCGTATGGTATTTATCTTTCTCTAACTGGTTTATCGCCGTGAGCACGATGCCCTCAAGGTGCATCCATGTTGTTGCAAATGGCAGGATTTCCTTCTTTCTCGTGGCTGAATAATATTCCTGTGTGTGCGTCACATTTTATTTCTTCATTTATTCTGTCTTTGTTTACCTGTGACGGACATCTAGGTTGCTTCCATGCTTGGCGTTTGCGAAAATGCCGCACTGAACATGGCGGGGCAGAACTCAAGATAGAGATTTCATACGCCTCAGGTTTGTTCTCGCAAACGGGGCTGCTGGATCTCAGGGTGCTTCTATCCTTAAGTTTTTGGGGAACCTCTGTGGTTGCACCGGCTTGTGTTCCCACCAGCGGGGCGCGAGGGTCCCCTTCCCCACCTGTGTCCGCCCCCACGTCTCATGGTTTTGATTCGCGCCGTTCTAACACTCGGGAGGTGCTCTCTCGTTGCGGTCCTGATCTGCACGTCCCAGCAGTGAGTGACAGTGAACATCTTGTGATGTCCTTCGTGCCCTTGTGTGTGTCTTCTTTGCAAAGTTGCCCAGTGGCTGGCAGGTGGCTGGCACCACGGAAATCATTCTTTCAACGGAATCCTGATCATCTTGCATACCTGGTTCCCGTGGCTGGCGTAACAAAGGACCACAGACTCGATGGCTTCAAGTCACGGGAGCAGAAGGTCAGCCTCCTCGGGCCAGGTCCCCTCCTGTCTACTGGAGAAGGTGCCCCTTGCCTTGCCCACCTTCCAGTGGCCGTTGGCATACCAGTTTGGGACCGCATCGCCCTCGCTCGAGGTCACTCTGCCTCCCTCTGCGCTCCTCCTGGCGGGATGCATGTGACGATGCACGTGTCCACCTGGACGTTCTGGGATGCTCCCCGTGTCAATACCCTTAATTCAGCCACACCAGCAATGTCAGTCTTGCCACGTCAGGTAACGTTCATCGCTCCGAGGGATTTGTACAGGGACATCTTCAGGACAGCTGTTTTCTAGGCCAGCACATTGACTAAGCCTCTGACTGACCTAGGTCCTGGGGACCCCGTTCAGATCAGGTGTGGCTCCTGACCGCATGGCCTGGCCCCAAGCCCTGTTCTTCTCATGTTGTCTCTTGTTACCAGAACTGCTGTAAATGATTTTTTTTTAAACGCCAACCAAGACTGGTTTAGAAGATGGAATGTCTATTGCTTTATGTAACTGGAAGGGACAAGACTAGGCTGGCTTCAGGCACAGCTGGATTCAGGGGCTGAAACGATGCTGTGTGAAGACTTTCCTTCGAGGTTTCAGTTCTGCTTTGCTCCAGGTTGATCTGCCCCCATGGAAACCCCAGCAGCCCCCATCTTATGTCCTTCCTGCAAAAATTCACCCCATGAGAACATGCTGGAACATGGCCTCTTTATCAAGTTCCATTGGGCCCTCATTGGACCGGCCATTCCTGCAAAGATGGAGAACCTGTATGGATACTCCTCCGTCCCTTCCCCTCTGATGACTCCAGGGGGCCCCTAGGACTGGGGAGGTGTCCACACTCCTCATGGCAAATTGAGATTCTGTCACCAGAAGCAAGGAAGAGCGTATCCAGCTCACCTCTCCCCCATCCCACGCACACCATGTGATGATGAGGATGTCCAGAGGGTGTCCAGGCAGACCATTTGAGGAATCTTTGTGAAAATGCTGGGCCACGGCACCCCCAGAGCTGCTGGACTCGCCAGCTCAGGTGAGGATGCAGGGCAGGAGCAGTTCCGGCTCGGCCCTGCCCCTGTTACCGGCAGCAGGGATGAGAAACCGGTAAGCGGCGCTTCGACAAGACGGACGAGTCCCAGGCCTGACCTGATGGCCCTGAAGCGTGGCTGGCTGGCGCCCGGATCCCACGTCCGCCCGCTCGGCACCCCTAGCTTGGGCCTCACTCCCCACGCCCTGGTCACCTGCTGGTCCACAGCTGCCCCCGGCCCTCTTACAATGCACAGTCCAGGCAGCAGGAAGGAGGTGGAGGAAGGTGTGCACGCTGCATCCTGCTGGGTCCACTCACCGGGGGCGGACGTCCAGAAGCCCAAGGATGCAGCCTTACCTCTTCTTGGCCGGCGTCAGCATGCAGCCTCGTCTGGCTGCAAAGGAGCTGAAGGGTGTCACCTTCTGCCTACCTGCCAGCACCCCAGTGCTGATGCAGAGACTGCGACCCAGGGTCAGCGTCAGCTCACCGGCTCTGCCGCCTGGGACTCATATCACAGATTTCAGGCCGAACTGCAGAAGACATAGCCATGCTCCTTATGCTGACGAGTTAGCAGGACACTGCTTCCTTCCCCGGTGATCGGCCACTGGACGGTGACTCAAATGTGATCATTCAGTGAGCAACCATTGGAAGCGTGCTTTGATCACATATGAAAATCCTTAGGATCTGTTTGTCTGCCTACAAAACCAGAAGCAGACGCCGATCACCGCAGTCATTCTATTACGCTAACAGCGCTGTGCTTCAGCAGTGTGGCGTGCCTTAACCACTGCGTGCTCACGAGCCAGGACCCCATTAGGGAGAAGATGCGGCCGGGAGACAGAGGGACTGGAGAAGATGCAGGCCAGGAATTAGAAACATGGAAGTAAGAGGCTGGGCAGGGTTGCTGGGCTTGGTAAGGGTGAGGGTGGAGGGGTTGGGAGGCTATGGACAGGCGTGGTGGAGGGGCTGGAGATGGTGGAGGGGGGTGGGGTGGAGG
>NW_027551559.1:9603216-9613216 GCF_008692635.1 Crocuta crocuta
TGGCCTCAGGGCCGGGCGCGTGCCCCCCGCAGCCTCGCGGTGTCGCAGACGTGTCGCAGACGTGTCGCAGACGTGTCGCTGTGGAAAGCCCGCGGAAGCTCAGTCTGCCCCGCCCAGCAGGAACCCCGACCTCTGGTGGAAGGTTCTGGAGCCCCGGGACTGAGGGGAAGGCCGGCTCCCTCCGCAGGGGGTTCATTGGGCGCACACCTCCAGAACGCAGGCGCCCCCAGGGCCCGCGTGGCGGTTTGGTCCCCCCCCTCCCAGGGGAGCCAAACAGCGCACAGCGAGGCTGAAGGTCGGGAGGGAGGTTGGATTGGGTTCCAGACTGAGGCTGTTGGGGCAGCCGTGGGGGCGGGGGGTCCGGGACGCTGGCCGCGCGGCCGAGCCGCAAGCGCAGGGAGTCCGAGCGCCCCGAGGCCCAGCCGTGCACACAAGGGCAAGTCGTCCCGGTGAGGTGGGGCCGGCGGGGCCCCTGCGGGGCGCAGGCGCACGTGGGAAGAAGGAGCCGGGAAGTGCCCCCGCGCAGGGATGCGCAGCCGCCACCATTCCCGAGCTGTGCCCGGGGCGCGGGCATCAGGGCCGCGGGGAGAGGGCTGTAGCTGTGCCGTCTGCATTTAAAGGGTCTCACTCGAGCTCACACAGGTGCATTAGGTGGGCGGGGGGCCGGGCCACCCCAGCCTTCGAGCAGGTGAGGTGATCAAGAGCCTTGGTGGGTCCCGGAGGAGGGACCTGGGGGCTCCTGGGAACGCAGCCCCCGCCAGCGGCTCTGGGCGTGGGGAGTGCGCACGGGCAAGGGCAGTTCTGGGGGCGGAGAGGGGGGGGGGCGCAGCCCCTGCGCGGCTCAACTCAGCCCCAGGCTTCTGTCCGCCGTTCTGACCGCTGGCGGAGCCGCCCGCGGATAAGGAGCCCACTCGGCAACCGGGGCCCCCGGGTCTTCCCAGCCTCCCTGGGCTGGGGTTCCAGGCACTCGGCACAGTCTGGCTTCCCGTCAGCGGGTGCCAGAACCCGGGCGAGTCACGAATCCGGTGACACCCTTACCGTCTCACCAGGTCAGTAACAGGAAAGCATCCGCTAAAAACCTTCATTGATTCAGTAATGAGTTGGTAACGTGATCAAGATCTAATTGTCCATCTGTTACTTTCAAAAAAGTTTAACACTGGTTTTCTAAAAACTGCTTCATTTTATTTATTTATTTATTTATTTATTTATTTATTTATTTATTTTTAATGCAGTATTTTTATCTCTACCTAACTCTGAGTCTCGGGTCAAGTTTCCTGTCCTTCAAGATAAATCCGGCGTCATAAAGACAGAAAGGATTTCTTTTGTGCTCATGCTGTGTCTGTCTTCCAGCAAACACTTGGGTGTTTCTCGCCGGATCGTGGAGTGTTGAGCAGGTAAGTTCATGGTCATTTCGAGGAGGTGCACTTCGCGTGGGACAGGACTGCCCCCACTGTTTATTCCGCAGCAAATAAAAAGAAAACTTTCGGTCCTTTGCCTGTGAGGGCAGACTTTTGAAACATTCGTGCTCTTCATGCCTTGTGTGATGTCTGATGTAAATCACACCGTTGGCGGTTTTAAACCAATATGTTAAAACAACTCAATTGCATTTCATGGGTTTTAGAAGACACAGGTGTTATTACTGAGGCCATCGTTATTTAACATTCAGTCTGTACCCCAAATCCGTGGACTCCCGTGAAGATGTCACCTCTTTACTTGCTGCCACTTCCTCACTGTCACTCAGACCGTGGGAGTCAAGTCCAGACCATGAATGCTCTTTGTCTCACGGCTGACACTCCGTCGTCACCCACGCCGTGCTCATAAAAAAAAGATGATTGAGCATCTTTCTGCACAAGTGTTACATAATGTCACAGATCTATTACTAAGAAGGCCTGTTTCCTCTGACCAAAGAGAATAACCTGATTTGAACTAGAATAACAGGATGGAATTGTTAAGCAATCCTTTGCATTTTAAGCAACATTTAATTAGAAACACACTTTAACGACCAAAATGGTAAAAATCCGAGAGATTAAAATTTGAGTGTCAATTATCATAAAATTCATCATTGTAATTCTTATTAAAACTCCGTGTTTAGATAGGTAATGATTTTATAATATGCCAATTTGCATAAGGAGCCCGGAGATGGCTTATTATTTCGATCCTACACAATTACGGTTGCAGCCCCATACATCAGAGCTCTTAGCAATGTAAAATCACTGCGCTAATTAATAAGCCATTTACTGACTGCAGCTAGTTACGGCGGTCCTGCAGCTGACCTCGCGGAAGATGGGCCATCTCTGAAGTGCCTGTGTGTAGCTACAAACATAATGATGTGCCAGGAGGGAATCATTAAAAATAATTTACACAAGCCTTCATTTACAAGATCTTTTGATAGCACGCTTCCCCCGGAGTTTAGATCCAGAGAGCAACCCCTACCATTTGGAAAGTGCAGAGCAGGGGAGTGAAGGAGGCACCTAAGTGGTTAATTAAGAGCCATTCGGACACCGCAAGAGCCTCCTGAAAAATCCCTCTGATGTCTGCTGTGTCAAATGTCTCTCACAGGCAAAGCCACAAGAGGCAGCAGCCATCACAGGCTAATTACCGGGGACGAGGAGCAGCTGAGAATGGTCCGTCACGCAGCCCGGGCCGTGAGCGCCCAGCTCAAGATTGAGCAAAGCAATCTTTTGTGTCGCTGGGCTGGGGAGCAGGCCGACGAGGTGCAGTGATCACAAATGACCGCAGCGCTCGGGGACAGACAATGTCAAGGGTGAAAAGGACCCTTCCGTGTCCGCTTTTCGAATTTCCCCGTGATTTCTTTAGAAAATAGGTGGGAGCGAAGAATTCTGCAGAACGGGGAATTCTTCAGGCTCCTTGTGAAGGAAATCAGGCGGACCCGGTGACAAGTATTTCACAAAAGCCATCGGGATCATTGGAGGCATAGCCTCGGTGGTGCCGGTGGGTATGCAGACGGGCACGCAGCGGCACGCACAGGGGGAAGGTCTAGAGACGTCTGAGTCTCGAAAAAAAAAAATACGTGCTGGTCAATGCACCAAATAACTGCACGGGGCTGGTATGACGAAGAAACGTGCGAGACACAGGAACATGTTAGCAAAATGAGCCAAGGGTTTGTCTTAAAAACACAACTGAGGAAAGTGGTATCTGTGAAGGGAAAACGGAGCAGGGAGAGGTGAAGCAGGCACACTCACCGTAAACAAATAGAAATTGGATATTACAACTCCCCAAGGCACACACGGGACCGCAGGCCGGTGACAGTGGGGGCTGGGACACGCTGGAGGGGGTCAGGAGTGGGTGACGGGACCCAACCGTTTGTGTGGACGGGACAAGTTCCACTAACACATAAGCCAGTAAATGTCCTCATTCTTATCGTCACCTGTGTGTCCGCACAGGGAGCAGAGTGTTCGAAAGCGCTCACCCCTGTAAGGTTTTGCTCAGAAGTTGGTAAGACAGTTCCATCAGATTCAGGGGGATCCCAGAGGCCGTTTCGATGCCAGGCCGAGAAGCACGTCTGGTGCTCGACGGTAATCTCGTGCCCAGTCTGTACCAACTCTGCATTTCAGGAGCACCTCCCTGTCCGGGGCGCCTGGGTTGCTGGAGGTTTTCAGGGAATGGAGATAAAAAGCGTGTTGTGCTAGTGTCTCAGTGATGTGCGTGGGTCGCCCGTGCTCACCTCTCCAAGCCCTCTGTCTCAAGAACGCTGATCGCTCACTGTACGTCTTCGGCTGTCGTGAGGCTTCTGCAGAGAAGCTCAGGCACGTAACTGCGGAACTTTGATTGTAATCCCTGTCTTTTAACACTGGCTTTTGCCACAGAGAAGAGATTCGAACATGAGGCATCCTTTGAAGTCCAGGCAGCCATCTCCAAGACAAAAGGAAACAAGACAAAAAATCAGCCCGTGGTATGGGTGTCATGGCGCCTCTGGGACACTCCACATGGGTGGAGTGCAGGCCCTGGTGCCTGCGCAGGCTAGGCGGCGGACACAGGCTCATCTAATCGATTGATCCCTATTATCATCCTCAGGGATGGTTGGAAGGCAGTGGTGGCTCTGTCTGAAGCCACAGAGAACTCTCTCAGTCTACTTTGTAATAAAAGATGGAATTATAACAAATGGAGGTTCTCAATTCATTGCCATCTTCCATCTGACGTGCAAGGTGCTTGGGAAAACACAGTGACAGAGGCTCTCATGGGCCAAAAAGTTCAAGAGTTAAAATCCAACCCTCCCAAAAAGGTGCCTCCCTCCAAAAGGCAGTCTGTACACAGCAAACGCCTAATAAACGTGGATGAGAATAAATGTCAGATTACATGTGTGAATGGTGGCTAAATGCAGCTAAAGAAGTCAACCGAAATGATTCGCCCATAACTCAAAAGAAAAATAAGGAAAGGTGAAAAATTATAAATGTATGGCAGCTCATATAAATAATTTTAATTAAGATAATTCCCAAACCAATGGAACCCTTAAGCCATGTGTCTTCTGAGGAAAATACGTTCACACTTTTAAAAATTACATACTGTTTTGCTTCAAAAAGCAAATAAAATATTCAACACATTAAGGCTTCTCTCATACTCTTCACCACCACCTCTTCGCATCCGTGGTTAAGGCTGCCTCACCTGCTCTCTGGGTTACCGAATCCCGCGCTCTTCCGAGTCAAGCTGCTGCTAGCTCTATGCAAACACTTCGACGTTTCTAACAGATATGCAGAGGCCCACATGTTCAATCGCGTTGAGAAATAAATTATTGCATATAAATATCAAATCGATTTATACAATGTAGAGAAAAGCTAAGTGACAGTGTTGAGTCTCTTACCTCATTGACGGCTTTATGAATTTGTTTGGAAGGTTCAGTTTGACACTTATCTACGAGTCTTGAGCCATAATGGGCCACTAAGTCTATTTCTGTATAATAAAGTGGGGGAAATGTGCTTTAGAAATGCTGAAGTCCGTTGTTTTTGCACGTGTGTTCATGCCTGTGGCCCAGGAGGAAAGTCTAGCCCAGAAGAGTCTGGGAGATGAACACTTGGAGCAAAGCCACCCAGTGTGTCCCACTTGGTGGGAACCAGGCAGGCCAGCCACGGGGAAGGAAGCTCACCGCGAGGGACTTTAGTCGGAGATGGTGACGGAGCCCTTGTGTCCAGGGGACAGCCAATGTCGGGCCTTCCCCGCAGCGAAGGCTGCTAGATGCTTTTCAGCTGTGTGATGGCCATTTCCAGCCAAGGCCATGCTGAACTGTATGGTTTTTCCAAATCTGAGGTTTTGTTTTATGTCACAGTCCTTTCCTTTGGGAGGCGGCCCATCTCCCTTCCCAGGTCTCTCACGGACACCGTGCTCCGTGGGGGCGACCTGAGAGCAGCTGCGTCAGGGGCCTGAGTGGAGCCTCCCTGAGGGGCCGCCCCGACGCCGCCTCCCTGGGGGCTCGAGGACCACCTGAATCGTGCTTACGACAGAAGGGTCTGCGGTCCTCCAGGGACACAGACAGACTTCACAGAGTTGCAATTAAATGGGAGCTGCAGAGATTACAGGGCGATATTAACTATCATTAAGTGATTTCTGTGTGAATGAGCCAAGCATGCCTTCCCACGTCTGGCTGAAAAGGCCCCTCAGACCTGCAAGTTTAAAGGTAATTTGGTAAATACCTGTACTTGTTGGGGTATTTGTCTGACAGACAGACCGCATGTATCACCTTTACAAAGACATCAATGTGGCTAAACGCTCCGCGCTCCGTTCCCGCCCGGCAAGCGCCGGCCTGCCTGGCAAAACCACAGGCTTCACCTGCTGGGGGAGTTGGGTGGGGGGAGGGTGCCGGTCTGCTCTGCTTTCAAGAAATTAGCTCAGTTTTCTTAAAATTATAAACAGAGGTTCTTGGACTTGAGAGCCCGTTTGCTGACATCGCACATAAGCATTTGATCTTCTGGTTTGGGTAGAAGCCTGATGGGGGGGGGTGGTGGCGGCAGGGGAGGGAGGTTCCCCGGAGAGGGGACGGGCGCACGGGGCCAGGGACCTGTCCAGCCCGCGCCTGCGCCCAGGGGATCCGTGGCCACCACCGGACCAGGGGCTGAGCCCACCGTGACCTCTGACAGCACCTTGAGGCTCCAGCAGGGCCCTGGAAGGTGGTGTTTTGGGGCAGCGGCCTCAGTGACTCTGCCCGCCCCGGAGAATACGCCAGGAGCCCCCGTGACCCGTCCAGAGTCTGTGGCGGACACTCCTCCATATCACCGATACTGACACATCTGACCTAACAAGTCACTTGAAACTATTGGATTACGCTTTAGAGAGAAAATAAATGTTTCCAGAACCATGGGCTTGAGAACCACAGTCATGTCTACACTTAAATTAAATTCAACCGCCCACTTGAAAGTGGGCAGATCGTGCCAGGGAAGAGACCCTGCAGAGCAGTCTCCTAAATCACGTCTTCGGGCAGCGCGTCTCTTCTGGAAGCCGCGTCCTGTCTTTTCAGAAAGCCCTAGAAAGCACCATCCCACACAGGTTAATTCTGAAACACATTTCATTAAGCCCTTACTATTTTTATAAACGCACCCAAAGCAAACCCAGTTTTAATTGGACCACCCGGAGCAGCCATTTTTATTTCCTTTCACTTTTATAATTAGTATTCTGTTCGTGGCCTCTTAATGAGATGAAAATGGAAGTTTCCACATTTAATACCATGTTTTCATGCTTGCCACGCTTCGGGAGTTTTTGTGAATAAACACTGGTATCAATGGGCCACCAGAAAGGGCTTCCTTCAGGGTGTGGAATCTGTTTACAGACCTCCGGTGCTGTCTGTCTGTCTTTGGAAACGGGGGTGGGGGTGGGTGGATGGACGCCAGAGGAAGGTACCCCCTTTGCGTCCCGAGGAAGCGGATCTTCGGACCCGACGCTGTTCCCTCCTGCTAACTTCAGCCTGTTAATAATCTGGGTTTCACGGAAGAAAATCTCTAACCCAGAATCACCAACATCCTCCTGTCAATTCATAGTTATTTCCAGAAAAGGCACGGTGTGTTCTTCAGCGTTGGGTCCCCCACTAAACAGACATGCTCTCCTTTGAAGTCTGCGGTGCCGGAAGGGAAAAAAACCCCATTCCCTGTGTCCCCGCCCTCGCAGTGAGGAACACCAAGCTCTCATGGGGACGTGATGGCACCAAACCGAGTTTGAACCCATTTTCTTCCTTGTTGAGTCACATAAAATTTGTGTGTGATTTCCGGAAACCATAACAGCTTAAATTCAGAGAAGAGTGGAGATTTGGGTTTTGTTTTGTTTTGTTTTGTTTTGTTATTAGTAACAGCAAGGTGGTGGGAAGGGCATCGAGGTGGTCAGAACTGCCGTGAAAACGGATGGGAGAGAGAGTTAAGAACAGCGTGGGGCTGCATGTTTTCTGAGTGAGCAGAAGATGTGCCCTTAATTTTAGGAAGGCAGCGGCCTGCCGGGGACACCAAGCCACGCTGCCGTCTCCAGCTTTCTGTCCGCCCTGGGTTTGCCCCAGGGTTGAGGAGCCCGAAAAGGCCGTATCCAATTTTTTTAGGCAGCGATAAAGACGGCAGCCCTCCATCCACACCCTACGTGGGAGGAAGGGAAGACCTTGGCAGGAAGCAGGGAAGCCCTTCTCTTTTCCAAATTACCGTGTAAATGATTTCTATGGCGAATTGCATGGGCCACAGTGCCCCGCCCGTCAGATCAGCAGAGATGCAGAGACGCATGCTGTTCCAGGTGACGATTTTGCTCTAGACGAGAGCCCTCCCCCATTTTAAGTTATGAAAACATATTCAGCAGGTGACCTCAGGAGGGTGACCAACCAGTTTTCAGCAACAAAGGTGCTTTCCCACCTTCATTCACTTACCAAGGAAACAGTTACGGATGGGCTCAGGGGCTGAGTAGAGAATCAGGATCCGGATAGTTTTTTAAACAACTGTTTTTAGTCGTAGCCTCGCGTATGAAACGTTTTAGAAGTTTTGCTTGTCGTCTGTAGTCTAAGAAACAAAACCTTCAACCAGTAATGCAGACAAACGCGCCTCCCCTTCCCGGGCACCAGGCGAGTTACCCGCAGCTGCAGAGGCCCATCCCCTTAGCTCAGTCCAGAGAAATGCTGAGCTCATTAAAGGCTTGGCATTACCTGCACAAAGTAACTGTACTTTTGATCGTCGGACAATGAAAGCGTCAGCACAGAAGGAAAAAGTGAAAGCCAGCATCCACTTTTGCCTATTTACTTGCAAATGTCTCCTGAGCACTCGCCACACACACGCGCGCGCGCGCGCGCGCACACACACACACACACACACACACACACACACACAGGACCGTGCTAGGTGGCAGGTGAGGCCCAGATCCGGAGAAGCCTGGCTTCCTTCCTTACAAGAACACCAGCGTATGTGAACACGTACACGCACATGCGTGTGCATCCCAGGAGGCTCCCCGTGGAAATGCCAGTAGTGGTCATTTCTGAGTCTGGCATCACGGCATCTTCTTCTTCTTCACTCTGCTTTGTCTTTACTTTGTTACTTCCTCCAAAGAACAATCCATGCTTCTCCTGCCAGTAGAAAACGCCACCATGAAAGTATTTCTAAGAGGGCGATTCTGAGCAAGTGGCTGTGGGGATGGCAAGGAGACGGGGTCCCGCCCGGCTGAGAGGGGCGAGGGGAAATCCCGGAGCCGCCAGTGTGGACAGGCGTTAGAATGAGCTGCCTCCCACGCGCTTGCGCTGCACCCCTGCAGGAGCCACCATGGGCAAGCGGCCCCGGGCCTCGCGGAGCCCAGCAGCTCCTGGCCACTGCGGGGGGCAGTCACACCCACACGGGGTCACTTTCTCCTTCCATTACCTCTGATGTCATCCATGGGTTTTTGTTTTTCAACTTGACTTTCAAATGCTCCATACGATACAGAAGTCCCAGACGGAGTGATATTCACCAACGTCGAAATAAAATCAAAGCCCAAATTCCAAAACCCAATTAAAATGGTCATCGGAAGTGATCTGATCTGCACATTGTTTTCTGTCTCCGACCAAATTGTATTCTTAATACCCTCGAACCTAATGCTCTTAATATGCTTGCATTTAAATGCGTTCTTAGCTTTGTTTCTTATATTTAAGTGCAGTCTCTCTCTGGATGTCTCTCTCCAACTCAACTCTGGAGAAAGCTACTGAAAGCGGAAGGCCTCACAGTTGAACTGTTGAGAAATACTGGGAGCCGCTACGAAGGACTGTGTAGTAGTTACTGCGGAATCCGTCAGAACTGCCCCACACCGCTTGGGTCTGTGCGCGTCCAATCATCTCCTCGGAAACACACGCACGGATTGACAATACATGTGCCATGGGCGTCCTCGCCGTCGATGCCAACATTAGGACTCAGCGTCAGCGTCGTCGTAAAAGGGGTCCCAATAAACCGAAGGGACTTCGTCAGCCAAGGGATGAGCAGTGCTCTGGGGGAAAGGTCATTCAAATATTGAGTTGGCTAAAAATAAAAGCTCAGTTATTTTTTTATTTCAGGAGCATATACAGAGCATACCTACTGTCATTCAAAGGCCGCTTTACCTAAGCTCCAGGTACGTCAGAAAAGATGACTGTTTCTCAAATGGATATCACAGTCGCCTCAGGGACCGGGTCCATGCAGCAAGCCCGCCAGGAAGATTCCCCAGGATGGACTGCTTAAGCTGGTGGCCACCAGCCTCACCACCTACCTCGCGTTCAAGGCAGTCAAAGGATTTCTAATCCCTTTTACTTCTGTGTGTTTTTAGAGGACAAGCATATATTTATACAAGCTTTATGTAGCTTTGACACTCAATACTTACTGTGTTGAAATGAGTAAGTCGTGATTTTATAAAAGAAGTGTTATCAGTCACAAGGTACAGTGTATTTCACACTGTAATCTCATTTAAATCATATAATGAATGCAGTAATGAACAGTAAACTCGCGATATGCACGTCTGTGCCTCTCTTAATCTACGTGTGAGTTTTAAATAGTATTTCCTAAGAGCCTATTCTTTCATTTGATGAAACTTGTTT
>NW_027551559.1:9618216-9620776 GCF_008692635.1 Crocuta crocuta
CTTCTCGACACTTCTGCTTCTCTCTGATTTAGCCAGGGAATGTCGGGAAGGTCTTCCAGCCCTTTGCTGGAATTAACAAAGAACTCTTTCTAGCATTCTGGGTGCGGGCAAGACCGCTCCCTGGCAAACTTACTCTGCCCTCCTTTTCTACATCATACGGCATCCTGTTACAAAGGTTTTTTTGTTTGTTTGTTTGCATTTCTTGGTCGCCGGGCAATGATCAATGGCAATTTGCTGTTATTATCAAAGGATTTCAAAAGGAGAATGACAATTTTAATTTTACACCCCCAACCCATCGCTTTACTTGATGAATGTAGAACCGCTCACCTTTGCTTATTCACTGAATCCCGTGCAGTTCAAATGGTAAGATGAGCTTTAAATCTGCAAATTAAATATTAGGTGCCCCCGATAGTAATGCATTAAGCATGATTGGCTTAGGGAATGCTGGTGAGGATGTGACAGAAATTATATCAATCCAATATCCTTGTTCTTCCGTTTGCTAGCCCCCATTTTATTGTGAAGACTAGCAGATGAAAAATACAACTGTTTGCTAATGGGGCTCACATCTTGTTATGGAGCCGATTTTCCGTTTTCCGTAACTCACCGTGATTACTTTTTTAGAAGCTTTCACTTTTCCCCAGCTGATGCTTCTCTAGTTAGGCGGCATTAATGACACTTCAGTCATCCTGGCTTTCAAGACGGGTCCTTCCACCGCGAACAGAGAGTTGACATTTCCTGACATTTTCCCAACTAATTACAGGACAAATAATTAAGCATGTTCTCGTATGTAACAAATGAAGGCAAAAGCCGTCTGTCAAGGTTGGTGATTGATGCCACTCCGGGAGACTTTATCTGATGGGTCCTGCCATGTGATGGAGGGGAAGCAAATTTATTAGAATGAACAATGCAAATTCTCAGTCATCTTACCCAGTTACGCGCCAAAGCAATATCCATGTCAAGGTGGATGTGACAATGAAAGCAAAATATTTGCATTTTGTGGAGCAGGTTGAAGGGGAAATCAGAGGGAGAAGATGACAGGCCTAATTATTTTGGCTCATACAGGCTGGGACAGCTGTTTTTGGTGTCCTGAACAAGGCTGTCACACAGGTAACTAAATAGGTCTGCATATAAGTCTGTATCCAACACTCCCGAGATGTCTACCACTAATGACCAACGCTAATGTTACTGCCATCCCCGAAAAACAGAAAATGTGTCACCGCACACCTTCTGTATGGCAGTCAACATTTCGCTACATAATTACTTGTTAGTGAATTAATTCCTATCTGTCAGTATGTATGCCAGTGTCATTTTTAGACCATTACAAAATTATGCCATCACTATAGCAACTGCAAGCACGGTTAAAAGGCAAAAGAGTTCAGATACCCAGGAAAAGTGCCTAGTTAGGCAGGAGATAATCATGTAAAACCCAAGTCATCACCTTCATGCCTACCAGCCTAATTTTCTTTATTTGGATTATGCTTCTGATCGATGAGGGCGAAGCAGATTCCAGGTTTCCGATTTTAATCCCCAATTCGTCTCTCCCATAATTAAAACCATGGCCCGAGATAGCATCTCTCTGAAGGAGGGGCTCTCCCCACACCGTCAAGCCAATTAATTGGGTGCTTAGAAGTGACACGCAGAATGCAGAGCCCGGGGCCTGGAGCCCGGATGCGGACGGGGCCACGCCTCCCCTCTCCTGATTATCCACGAGGAGTTTCTATGGAGTCTGTGTTCAGATTCCTCCCCGGTTTCTCCTGCCTTCCTTTGTGCACATGTTTCACTTGCTCCTAAGCGCTGCCGTCCTGGGCTCTCAGCCTCCTTCCCGCTCAGCAATTCAAGATGCCATCACTTACTTCTCTCCGGCTTCATTCAAATCCAGACACTCCAAGATTCAGATTCTGTCTGCATTAAGAACAATCGGCAACCTTTTGGACCCTAAATGCCCCTGGAGAAATACATTTTAAGACAGGGGGAGAGAGAGGGAGAGAGATCGATTAATTACATGCAACCAAAAAATTTAAATAAAATTTTAAAAACCTTTGAATTTGAAAGAGGAAGCTAGAAGATGTAAAATAGGAAACCAAATCCATGTGCATTGATTTTTCTCTTTTAATTAATTAAAACGTTACCAGGCTGAAAATGAACGGCTCCACTAAGCTACCCACACAAATTCATCATGTTTGTCTGTAAAACAAGGCCACTTCTGTTAAGTGCAAATATTTTACTGGTAAATGTAATGATGTATGGCAGACATGTGGCTCAAAACGGCATCTCTGAGCCCCAGCGATTCAGTGAAAAGCTGTTGTAAAAAAGAGGGAATCGGAAAACCAGAAAGATACAAATAAAGTAGGCAGTGCTTTACAAATGCCACAGTCTTATTGATTGCCCACGAATTTTTTTATATCACTCTGGCTTATTTTAATACCCAGATGCACAGCAGGAAGGCCTGAGTATTCTGAATAGGTTCGGGGGTCTGCTGTTTGGTGATGTGCTAGTAACAGAGGCGGGGGGAGGCGGGGTGTCCAGGCTACATTACTAACTTAAGGTGTCAAAGACGCCC
>NW_027551559.1:9620911-9623575 GCF_008692635.1 Crocuta crocuta
GACCCCCCCGCCCCCAGCAGGGTGTCCAGGCTGTCACCACTTCCCAGCTCTCCAACATCACCTCCCAGGAAAGCCACATTGCTCCACCGCCTGAGCCCCCAGAACGGAGGCAGTAAATCTGAACCGGGACACAGCCTGGCCACACAGCTAGGCTCTCCAACCCGGGGTCCAATCCGGGCTCTACTCAGCAGGGTTAAGCCCGCAGTGCCTGGAGTTACGGCGGAATCCCAAACGGGCGGAAATCAATACTTGCCCTGGAAGGGTCTCGGAGAGTGCTCCTCCTGACAGTGCCATTGACAGTTGTTAACACAAAAGCAACAAAGAACGNGCAACCACAGGGCTTCTCGGCCACAGGTCCCTGAGCCACAGACAAGGGCGGACAGTCCTCACGTCTGAAATTTACTCTCTGCCTAAGTTCCGCACACGATGACTCATCCCAAACGGATCAATTTACGCAGAAATATCTACTATTTGTCATCTGTGGAAGGACACTTGGTGATGGGCAGAGTCCAGTCCACTGTGTGATTAAGAAGCGGGTTTTCGGGCATGTAAATACCCAAGTATCTTGATAGAGATTGTATACAAATTTGATACAAAGAACCAAAGAGCCGTTCCTGTTAATGGCCCTCGACCACCTAATTAACGTATTCTGCTACATTACATTTTAAGAAGTGACCATTGTGTAACACACTTTGAAATATGCACAAGCTAATGGGATAAGATACAAAAATTATTATGCTGACGGTAAATCATATTACATTCCTAATAAGCATTAACTAGATAACTAGGTCAAAGCAGTATTATCTTAATTGATTTTTCAAAAGAAACCTGACAGAAAAATGTCAATGCTCGAATATTTCTTCATGCATCATTAAAACAAGATTGGCTTTTAACAAAAGAAGAACCCTTCACAGAATTGATTCTTGCTTCGGGCTGCCTGGAAGTGAGTGTATTACATAAAAATCTATACAGGATATTAAAACAACACAGCTCTGCAAGACAGTTACAATTAAAAGCTGACACCCCCCCAATGTGGGGGCCACCGGGGCTCGCCAGCAAATACCTGGAAGCCTCCCTAGCCCGTGCGGCCAGTGCAGGAAAACCAGAGGCGTCTACGCGCGGACGGAACGATCTGGATTCGAGGAGTTTCCAGTCAGTGCAGGACCCCTGTCACTTATCTGTTTCGCAACTGGACAGTTATTCAACAGCCGGGCAGGATTATTCGGGAAACCCGCCAACGTTCTCGGGAGCTGCAGCTGGAGTGTGCCGCGGACCGGAGCGTGCCACACGGGGGCCGCCCAGCCCCCTGCACCCCGGCTGAGTAGGGGCGCCCCTCGCAGGGCAGGGACGACAGCCCCCTGCGGCAGTGCAGGCCGCGCATGGTGAGAGTTCAGCCCTTTCAGAGGGGCTGGCCGGCTTCGGCTCTCGGGTGGCCCCTGCGCTGGCCTCAGTCGTGCTAGGCAGACACCCCACTCCTGGGGGGGGAGGCAAGCCGACCCTCATCCTGATGACAAACCCCCCGTACTTCGTCTCTGTGCTGTTTCCGCAGACTGCTTCCAGATCACTCCATTCGCCTACAGTGAGTCCATGAAGAACGATGTCCATGGGGTTTGTTATTAACCTTGACAGATGACCCCCCAAATGCTTATCACGCCCCACAGAGCCTGGCCAGGCCTCTCCCTAGGGAATCATCACGCCCCTGAAAAGGGGTTTTATAGGTTACACAGGAGGCTTCGCTGTAGGGACATTTTGGGCACCCGTAAGAGGCTCGCTATCTATCGTGGTGAAGGTGTAAACACTTCCAGGGAAAAACAAAGGTGAACCTCAACACCATTTTTTGTTATTTTAACTTTAGGCAGAAGGCACATAGAAAATGTCACGACTTGGGGCGCCTGGGTGGCCCAGTGGGTTGAGTGTCCCACTTTGGCTCAGGTCATGATCTTCCATTTCATGAGTTCATCCCCAGCATCAGGCTCTGCGCTGACAGCATGGAGCCTGCCTGGGACTCTCTGTCTTCCTCTCTCCCTCCCTCCCTCCCTCTCTGCCCCTCTTCTGCTCTCTCTGTCTCTCAAAATAAGTGAACTTAAAAAAAATTAAAAAAAAAAAACTTGTTCATAGCAATTTTCTTCTAAAATGCCTTGCTTGAGGGGCCCCTGGGAGGCTCAGCTGGTTAAGTGTCTGACTCTGGATGGTGGCTCAGGTCATGATCTCACAGTTCTTGGGATCAAGCCCCAAGTTGGGCTCTGAGCTGATGGAGCAGACCCTACCTGGGATTCTCTTTCTCTCTCTCTGCCCCGCCCTATTCTCTCTCTCTCAAAATAAATAAATAAACTTTACAAAATAAAGTGCCTTGTGTGATTCCTTGCTGTCATCAATGCAGAATGTATAGGATAGAATTACATCTCTTTCCAGGGGGCCTGCAGAACCCTGACGGCGCCCGTTTCCTGAGCACCTGCGGGGCGAGCAAGCCCGGGGACGGAATGGCCGGCACAGCCTTACGCCAGGAAGTGCAGGGGTCTGGGGAGCCTTGCGTGCTGCCCACCCAGCCTCCAGGGCAGGCAGGCGATGGGAACGGAATTGGATGGCCAGCAGCTTCGTTGCCCGGGCAGCAAATAGGTTCTGGAACGACGTGTATTTGCAGGGGAAGAGCCCGGGGGGGGGGGG
>NW_027551559.1:9623648-9639055 GCF_008692635.1 Crocuta crocuta
ATGTGGGCTCTGGGGGAGCCCCCGGGAGGCCAGGCCGGGACCGAGGAAACAAGGCTCCCTGGCCAGCAAGCCACTGGCCACACGTGGCCTTGGTGGACGGCTTGCTCTGGGGAATGATGGCTGGCTCTCCCCTCTCTGCTCCTGGTGGGAAGGAAAGATGGACCCCGGGACCCCCAGGCACATCCCAGCCCCAGGTGCCCACCCTGAGGCCCCTGGGAAGGTCTTGGTGAGGAAAACGGCCCAGGACCTGCAGCCTCACAGATCCCGGCCGAGATTTCCTCCCCGGGAGAGGTGTCCACCCTCTGGAGTGAAGGAAGGGAGGCTTCGCTGCAGGTGTGCTGGGGGGCTGAGCTTGCAGGCGGCAGTTTGCCGTGGGCTGGGACCAGCTGAGACCCTCTGCTGCTTCACTGAGTGGCCATGACTGCTCCCAGGAGCCCCCGGGACCTTGCCGCTGGCCGGCCAGGCCTCCCGCACCTTCCCGTCCCACCCCGTGTGCTCAGTGCTGCGGACGCCCTGACCCCGGAGCCCCGGAGTGCGTCCCCAGAAGCTCCATCCACGTGGCCCCGGCCAGCAACCCCCTCATTCGTTAGCCTCCTGCAGCCCTGAGTATGTTCAGGCTCCCATCCAGGGAAGACGCCCCTCACTTCCCTATCGTTAGGTCGGATTTCGTACTGATCACTTAATATTGATCATGCAGGCTTCTTCCCATCACAGAATTATTTGAGTCCAGAAAAATCTGTACCCCAGTCAAGGGGCTGCCTGTACGGCCAAGACACAACAGGTAAGCAATCTCAAATGTAGGACGATTGTCGGCTTTACTTCTTCTTCTTCTTCTTCTTCTTTTTTTTTTTTTTTGTTAACATTTATTTACTTTTGAGAGAGAGAGAGACAGCATGCGCAGGGGAGGGTCAGAGAGAGAAGGAGACACAGAATCTGAAACAGGCTCCAGGCTCTGAGCTGTCAGCACAGAGCCCAACACGGGGCTCGAACTCACAAACCGTGAGATCATGACCAGAGCCAAAGCCCGACTCTCAACTGACTGAGCCACCCAGGCGTCCTATGGGATTTTTCATAAGAATTTCCAGGTTCCTTCAATAAAACTATACTTTAAAAACATGAAACAGATTTTTTTTAAGTTCTATCAAGTTTAAATGTAGATAATTCGCTGAAAATAAAGTTCAACAAAGAGCATCAAGTACACTCCTATTAAAGTTTTAATTCAGTTTAGTTTCAAATTAATGCAAAGAAACATTTCATCGGAGATGATTAATCCTCCAATCAAAGCATGTTCAGGGACACCTGGGAGGCTGTCAGTTAAGCGTCCAACTCTCGGTTTTGGCTCAGATCATGATCTCACTTTGTGGGTTCAGACTCCACGTTGGACTCTGTGCTGACAGCATAGAACCTACTTGAGATTCTGTCTCTCTGTCCCTTCTGCTCTCTCTCTCAAAATAAATAAAATAAACTTAAAAAACACACACCCAAAAAGAAAAATAAATTCCCTAAATAGTACTCACACGTCTTTAACTGCTTTGTTTTGTTTTTTTTCCAATCACCTTTTGAGATACAATGAGTGATTTTTAAAGTACTTTGGGGAGTCGATTGAGTGGGAAAAGCCAATCAGAGAAGTGTCTGCAGCACAAGCATATTTTTAAAAAATCTGTCTGTTAAGGCACATATTACACACATATAATTACCATGTGAGTGCTTATGACTCCACCATCATTTTCAGTGTCTGCGGTCCACATGCCAGTCTTCTCCAGGAAACCTGGAATTCTACGTTACTGCTGACTTAAGGGAAGCCCGGGCACGGTGGGGGCCCAGAGGCCACCTATCCCAGAAAGCTTCAGGATGTGCACTCGTGGTTGATCCGTCTCAAGAGACTAACACAATATCATAGCACCTAACAAGACCCCTCTACACTGGAAAATTACGGAGTGATGTCATATATCTATTAAAATATAGGGATGACTTATTTTAAGTTACTAACATAAATTGAGCAGCAGTAAACTAGCAAGTTGTACCGGGGCCCACATTTTCATTCTTAAAAAAAATATTTTTTTCTCATATAATGAGAATGGCTGGTTACTGTCCTCATGAAGGAGATGTAATGTATCACATTAGTTGAACAGTCCTAAAAAGTAATAATTTCCACTCGAGGCTAAATTGTTACTTTATGTAGGTGTGCCTGTATATTCTAAGAGCTTTAGCATGAAGCAAATTAGACTGAACGATTATGTGATAATTAGTGTGTATTGTCTGTTTGTTCCTTTTGGAGTATGACTTCCAATCAGGGATGACGTCTATGTGAATTGCTGTTGACTTGATGACAGGTCAATGATAAATAGACACAGCACGCTTAGCAGGATGGTGACTGAAATACTCGTTGATGTTCACGCACACGCTCCCCTCCAGCTGGCAGGGTCTTGCTGCCCGCTCGGCCCCGGGCTGTATGATTTCCATGCCCACCTCTGGGGCCTGGGGAGGAAGCCAGACAGCACCCTCTTTTGCATTTCAATGCTTTTGCGTCACGTTGTGGAAAAGGTTACCCTAAAAATCAAGCTGTGATTTTGGAAAGACTGGATTTTGAGCATTTGGGGTTAAGCCTCAAAGACTAAGGCATAAATCTAACACCACAGACAATGTAGACTTCTGACAACAAAACGGTCTAAAATAAAGTTGGCTTCTTCTCATTCCAGGTATGAAGCATGGGCGAAGCATAATTAGCTGATAGGTAGACACATGGCAGAGCCCAGAGGGGAAGTAAAGTCGGCAGGCATTGTACGATAGGTCAGAATACAAAGCCATAATAATGAGCGGGGGGAGGGGGCTTTTATGGACCCAGGAGGGTGTTAGACCTTGATATAGTCCTGCCCTGAACCCCGACAGCTTGGACTTGGAGCACCCATCAGCACAGGAGAGACGGCCATTCCAGACGGGATGTGTAATGGAGAGTCTGGTGTAAAACCAGGACCCTCTACGGGCCGTTCACTACGTGACCAGGGTGGGGGAGGGGGGCAAACCCTCCATCCACTAGCCCAGGAAAGCAGCAAGGAGAGTCATCGCCTGCCTCTGGCAGGACTTAGAGCCCCCTCCCTCCCAAGAGACAAATCCCAAGCTGTCACCACGAGTGAGGGGGTATGGACTCAGAAGTGACACAACTCTCGTAGTGCAAGGTTGTCACACTGGTAAAGGGAAAGCGTGTTTCCCTACGACTAAAGTTCTTGGAGCCCATCCTCGTCCCATAACGTGATTTGCACACTCCAAGATGTCTGTGGTTCATGAAGGAAAAAGCTGTCACTGATGAAGATGAAGGTATATGCTTAATAAAGATTATATGGGGCACCTGGGTGGCTCAGTCGGTTGAGCGTCCGACTTCAGCTCAGGTCGTGATCTCACAGCTCGTGGGTTCGAGCCCTGCGTTGGGCTCTGTGCTGACAACTCAGAGCCTGGAGCCTGCTTCCGATCTGTGTCTCCTCTCTCTGACCCTCCCCTGCTCATGTTGTCTCTCTCTCTCTCTCTCTCTCAGAAATAAATAAAACATTAAAATTTTTTTTTTAAAAAATGAAGATTATACAATAGGCACTCCTGGGGGCTCAGTCAGTTGAGCATCCAACTTCGGCTCAGGTCATGATCTCACGGTTCATGGGTTTGAGCCCCGCATCAAGCTCTGTGCTGACAACTCAGAGCCTGGAGCCTGCTTCACATTCTGTGTCTCCCTCTTTCTCAGCCCCTCCCCCACTTGCTTGCACCCTGTCTCTCTCTCTCTCAAACATAAATAAACATTAAAAAAATTACACAATAAAAAATGGCTGAAAGTTAAAAGATACACCAATTAGAAATGTCAATAAGTACTNATATAAACATAAAATAAATATATTTAAAGTTATTATAGATAAAATAAGGAATTGAAAAAATCTTTGTAAAAGGGATACCAAGAAAGAAACACTGAAAAAGAAATAAATGAACTTTTCAAAATGAAAAACATAAGCATTGACAGTAAAAATAATAACAGCATCCCAAACTCAAGTCAAGTTGCTCCATCAGTCCAAAGTCTCTCCACCTGCCAAAAAAAAAGGCAGTAAATATTCCCTGAAAAAAGGTAACAAAATTCACAATTCACAATATAACAAAAATTCATACACTCAAAGTAACGAAATTAATAGGGTCACATTACAAAATTCATTCATTCAAAGTTACAAAATGCATACATTCACCATGTATGGTACTTACTCAAAAATTACCAAACTTGCAAGAAATAGTATGTGATGAACTAAAAAACCAAGGGGAAAAAAATTACCATAGACTAATAAACAATGGAGACCTTGAGGTTGTGGGACAGAGACTATAAAGGATGAGTAATCAATTCAAACATTTTTAAAAACATGAAAAATAGATCACTTGGAAAATTTCACTGAGAGTGAAATCTATAAGAAAAGAAATTAGGAAATTTTACAACTAGAAATACAATACTAGAAACTAAGAAATCAACTGATGGGTTTAAGAACTCAGTGAGAGAGAAAAGAGAGCTAAACTCCAGGAAAACGGGTCCGTGGGAATTCCTGATGTAAAGCCCAGAGAAAGAGGGACATGAAGACGGAGGAAAGGATAAGAGTAGAACTCAGACACCGCGGCAAACGCCAACATGCTTGTATTGGAGACTTAGAAGAGTAAAGAAATGAGGCAGAAAAAAATATTTGTGGAATTAATAGGAAAGCATTTTTCTCAAACTTGTGAAGACTCTGAATCCACATCGTTTCAAATGTCTGGGGACCACAGCAGGGTGAGTCCAAAGAGAGGCACACTTGGGAATCTCCTGGGAACACTGCTAAACCCTGGCCCGGAAGAGGAAGCTTCTGACGTGGGATCAATAATGAAGCTGACAGCTGACCGTCTGAGAGACGCACTGGACAAGAAAGACCGATGGAATCTCACACCTAATGTGTGGAAGGGCACTTCGCATTTCTATACCCTACCCAAATGTCCTTCTCAATTAAAGATAAATGTTCCTACAGATAATCAGAAATAGAGCATTTAACCCTCAGAGAAGTCTATTCAGTAAATAGTAAAGACAGTGCTTTGGGACTCTTGGATAGTAAGAGTGATAACATATTGTGGCTACTATATTAAAGGTAGAATTTTTAAAAGGTAATCAAAGAGGTGGCTGGATGGCTCAGTGGGATGAACATCCAACATTGGCTCAGGTCATGATCTCATGGCTCGTGAGTTCAAGCCCTGAGTCGGGGCCAGCACAGAGCCCAGAGCCTGCTTCGGATTCTGTGTCTCCATCTTCCTCTGCCTTCTGCTGCTCACACTTTCTCTTCCTGTCTCAAAAATAAATAAACATTAAAATAAATAAGTAAATAAATAAATAAATGGTAATCAAATGATTAAATAGGTGGTCACATTTGAATAAGTGACATTATTAAACTGGAACTCAGAGATGGAAATTACTCAGAGGGTAGCCGGAAAAATAGAGATGAAGCATATGAAAAACAGGGAGAAATTAAAGGTATGATACAAAATCTAGAAACAGAGGAAGTAAGTATTTTAAGATGGATGAGAAGACTGTTTTCATAGATGCTGTGTAAGAATATTCTAGAATTACACATAATCAAATGTTTCAAAACGCAGTGGGAATACTTCTAAACCCCAATTGTGTGCCTGCCTGACGCGCCCTTCTGCTTGTCTTCTCTGAAGTTCTGACAAACCCCCTGAGCAGCAGCACCCAGGCCGGGAGCTTCGCTGAATGTATCTCTGTCTTAAATGACCCTGTGTCTACACCCAGGTCTGTTCAGGTCTCCTGTTTAAGTCCTGGTTGGTTTATTTTTATGGTTTTTTTTTCCCTTAAATAGTTTATTGTCAAGTTGGTTTGCATATAACACCCAGTGCTCATCCNTGTGGAACTATTGAATATTTTCTCTTGAGAATTAGTTGGCGTGACCAATTGATCATTTGAAACCTGAGTACAAGAAATTTTCAGAAGGAAAATCAAGACTGAGACTCTTCACACCACATCTGCACAGCTGTGGGAACACAGTTACCCATGGGGATTCTCAACTCGAACATAGAAGCAGGGAGCACGAGGGAAAATGTTAAGCATAAGTACTGGAGAGCATAACGATATAGCTGGGAAAAATATTTTATAAAATTCTGCACTTATGAATTGAAGAACAAGAGGGAAATAATATACTGAAAAAAATTCCATCAAAGATGAGGAAATGATCAGTTAAACATTAAGATTTTATTACTAAAGAAGTTAATCACAAACTAAATAAAGCTATTCATTGATTTTATGTCCTGAGTAGATATTTTGCTTTTTTTATATAAGCAGGAAAAAAAAAACTGCCAAAGTAACAAGAAGGGGAAAATAAATAAATAAATCTAATTGAATGCAAATAAATAAGTAAAAGTAGACCCAAAGAAGAAAACACATGGTAAATGAAAAATTTAACATAGGTTGGCAGAAATAATACCAAATGTGTTAGCAATTAAAATTAATGTAAAATTAATAAATAGTTTTATTTAAAGGTAAATATCAGGGGAAAACGAAAGAATATCTATCAACATCTGGTTTAAAAATGTGAAGAGTGGAGCGCCTGAGTGGCTCAGTCAGTTGGGCTTCTGAGTTCGGCTCAGGCCGTGATCTCACGGTTCATGGGTTGGAGCCCCACGTCGGGCTCTGTGCTGACAGCTCAGAGCCGGGAGCCTGCTTTGGATTCTGTGTTTCCCTCTTTCTGGGCGCCTCCTCTCCCCTACTTTCTCTCTCTCTCTTTCAAAAATAAATAGACACTCTTTCAAAAATAAATAGACATTAGAGTAAAAGTAAAATATGTGTACACAGAAAATACTCAGGAATAAAGAGATTGTAACACTATCAATAACAAAGGAAACAGACTTTTTGGTAAATAAAACCTATGGGAAAAATAAAGTCATTTCTTAATGATAAAAACAGCAATTCCCCAAGAAACTATAATAGTGCTTATCTTATATGTACATAATGACATCAACTCATAATAAATACTCACAATATACAAACAGGAAAAAGTGGACAAATCCAACATCATAATTGCTGAATTTAACCATATACCCTGAAAATGGATGGAGCAAGGAAATAAAATTAGTTATAATTTTTAAAAAAGATTTGAATAAACACACTATCAAGTTTGAAAAAAAAAATCCATGGAACTCTGCTCCCCAATGATTAGAAAATTCTCATTCACTCTCAAATATATCCAATTTTTGAAAATTCAATTTGCAGTGAAATTCAAAAAAACATTTGAAAGGTCTGACATTTTTATATCAGAACATTTTTTATGCACAGCAAAATACCATTAGAAAACAACACAAAATAATAACCAACTAAAGCATTTAGAAATTAAAAACTCATGTTCCGATATTTTATGTCTCCAAGAAGAAATTATAGCAGAAATGCGAAGGTATTTCAACCCTGCTAATAGTGAGAACACTGGTAGAGTTCACCAACACGGTTTTTAGAGGGGAAGTTATTATCTTACATCCATATCCTGAAAAAGGGTAGTGAACATTCATCCACAAAAAGAAGCCAGAAAAATAAGGTAAAAATGGGGGCGCCTGGGTGGCTCAGTCAGTGGAGCCTCTGACTCTTGATTTCTGCTCAGGTCATGATCTCAGGGTTCATGAGCTGACAGTGAGGAGCCTGCTCAGGACTCTATCTCTCTTTCTCCACCCCTACCCAAATTGCTCATGCAAGCATGTGTGCTCTCTCTAGCTCTAAGCAAGCAAACAAACAAATAAACAAATAAATATAGAAAAATAGGGTAAAAGCAATGTTCAAGAAGGAGATTTTGAAAAATAAAATAAGAATATAAATTAAATATAAAAGATATTAAAAATAGCTTGCATTTGCAACAATGTGGATAGAACTGGAAGGTATTATGCTGCGTGAAATAAGTCAGTCAGAGAAAGACAGATATATGTTTTCATTCATATGTGGATCTTGAGAAACTTAACAGAAGACCATGGGNGTGGGTGACGAGCACTGAGGAGGGCACTTGTTGGGATGAGCACTGGGTGTTGTGAGTGCTGAACCACAGAATCTACCCCCGAAACCAAGAGCACATTGTACACACTGTATGTTAGCTAACTTGACAATAAATAATATTTAAAAAAAAAAAGAAAAAAATACCATGAACAAAACCAGTCTTCTCAATAAAAGACGAATAAAAATTTATAGGGCACCTGGATGGCTCAGTCAGTTAAGCATCAGACTTCAGCTCAGGTCATGATCTCACGGTTTTTGAGTTCAAGCCCCGCATCGGGCTCTGTGCTGACTGCCAGCTCGGAGCCTGGAGCCTGTTTCGGAGTCTGTGTCTCCCTCTCTCTCTGACCCTCCCCTGCTCACGCTGTCTCTCTCTCTCTCTCAAAAATTGATAAACATTAAAATTTTTTTTAAAAAAATGAAAGACTAATAAAACTATACAACTATTTAAAATGTTGGTCAAGAAAAGATGTATATCCAAATGACATGTTTACTATAAAATGAAGTAGAACAGCTAATAAAAATTCACAACTATTTAAAATGTTGAGCAAAAAAAGATTCATATTTAAATAATATTCAGCATAGCTACAGAGAAAGATTTTTTTAGTCACACAAAAATGAATTCTATGCTATTTTATGATGCTCGCATAACCTTGACATTGAAGCCAGAAAATGAAAAGTAAAAAAGTAATAATAACAAAATGATACCTAACTTTATTAAGCTTTCTAATATACCAGGCATCATTCTAAGTACTTTACTTTTATAAAGTTATGTAATTTTGACAAAAACACTGTAAAATCATTACTATTATCTCTATTTACATATGAAGCCACTTAGCTCAGAGGGTTTCAATTATTTGCTCAATTTTCTCATTACGAAGATGAGGCGGAAAAGTCTACAAGCTAATCATTATTGCATATAATAGTATGTAGATAATATAATTAATATAATAACATAAAGTAATGTGTAAAATACTAATATTATATATGTATTCCTAAATACAATTCCTGAAAATAAAATCTAGCAAGATAGATAGTAACCTTGAGATGGAGAAGTATTTTTAAACAAGAAAAGAGTATATATAAATCATAAAGAAAATGATTGATAAATCTGGCTGCATTATCAGCTGTAAGTTTTTCATGACATAAAAAAGAATATACCAAAAGTAAAATACAGCTGATCCTTAAACAATATCAGAGTTAAGAGTGCTGACCCCTGTTGCAGGTGAAAATCTCCATATAACTTTTGATGCCCCAAAACTTAACTACCAATAGCTTACTGTTGACCTTAACAATAACATAAATCATTGATTAACACATATTTTGTATGTTATATATGGTATGGTATTATTGTATTATACAGTAAAGTAGGTACAGACAAGAAAAGGTTATGAAGAAAATCATAAGGAGAAATTAAATCACAGTCCTGTATGTATATTTATTGAAAACAACTGATGTATAAGTGGTCATGCACAAGTCCAATCCGTGCTATTCAAGTATCAAGTGTATAATCCATATATTAAGAGAATACATTTTTGACCAAGAAAAGAGGATTGCATCTGGAAAATACTAAAAGCCTTATAAATGTATAACAGACAAAGTTAAACACTTCCCAGATGAGAATACCTCATACTTACAAACAGATGCTTAACCCCATTAGAGAAATGTGGAGAAATGTAAAGTAAAATAACAACAAAAGATATTTCATTCACAAATTGCCAAGAACTATGAGAGCCTTGAATCGACCTTGTAAGAGTGTATCTGAGCACATCCACTTGGGAGAAAAATTAGGCAACATATAGTAAAGTAAAAAAATAATAATAAAAAGAGTCCTAACTGACTGAGCAATTCTGTTTCTTGAGAATACATTCTAGAGCACTGATTTTCAAACCTGTGTTCCTGTGTTCCCATGAAAACTTGTAAAATCGCATTTATATATCTTATGTTTTGTTTATGCAATTTTAAATAAGTGATTTCTTGTATTTTAATTGGTTTGAAAATAAATGCTACACTCACTTTTAAGTTTTTCTCATGAAATTCAACTACCATGGGATACCTACCATCATCCATAATAAAATGCCTGAGTAGGCCCTCTAAATCCCTGAAATGCTATGTTTTTTCTTTTAATCTTTGAATTTATATGTCTGTTCCTACTTCCCTCAAAGAAATTTCTATTAACTATTTATTTTTTGGAATTCACTCACCATATCATATAGTCCTGCAAAATATATAAATGTTACATATTTTAAATAGTCTATGCTTATAAAGGTTTAGGTCAAAAAGCTATAATGCCACGGATCTTTTGGCAAATAACTGACAATGTTCCATAAAATAGAAAATGCTAACTTACCTCCAACATATGATCCTGGCATTGACCTGTTAGCAAATAATATGGAGACTTTTATTTCCTCTTTCTTGATATTTTGGAGAATGTGCAGCTGAAACACACGTGAAGGTGTGGGTTACCAAGTAAGCCAATTGTCACTGCCAAGCACACACAGTTAATGGGGGACAACTCACAGAAAATGTGTCAGAGTATTTATTTTACAAATTACAATTTTAAACTAAATGACAGAAAGGATCGATAGATAGATAGATAGATAGATAGATAGATAGATAGATAGATAGATAGAAGAGAGAGGGGAAGAGAGAGAAGGAGACAGGATTCAAAACCTGGCCATATGTTTTTGCTATAATGAATTAGGTTTCTACAATCTTTAATGGTGTTTATTGACACCATTGGCTGTGTTTTATGGGAAGGCCCGGACAGCATTGTATTCTTGACAATAGTTTGGGAGTAGAAAGGGCAAGATCATTAAATATTGATCATCAGGTCGGTTATCTCTCTTTCAGGGAAGTCTAACACATCCCCTTTCTCATTTTACCTTTGACATAAGACAGTGAAAGACACTAGTATTTCAAAGTGCCCCTTTGTTTGTTTCCCTAGAGGATTTTAAATTGCCGCGAAACGCGCCATGTAAGATCCAGGGTGGGAAAGAATTACTCCCTCGTTTGTAAAGCAGAGGAAAGGAGGTTGCAAAAGGGAGCCAAGAAACCAGGGAAATGTAGCATGGACAAAGAACAGACTGAAAAACAGAAACCACAAGATGGTGGGTTTAAAGACCGTCACAGAAAACTGAATTAAATATAAATGGTTTAATCTCTAATTAAAAGACAGAGATTGTCAGCCTGCATAAAAAATACAATGTTCAAATATACATCATTCACAGAAAATCCACTGTGACCATGGCAGCTACAGTTAAAAGTAAAAGCATGGAGGGGCGCTTGGGTGGCTCAGTCAGTTAAGCTTCTGACTTTGGCTCAGGTCATGATCTCACAGTTCGTGGGTTGGAACTTCACATTGGGCTCTGTGCTGACAGCTCAGAGCCTAGAGTCTGCTTCGGATTCTGTATCTCTCTCTGTCTCTGACCCTTCCCTGCTCACGCTGTCTCTCTCTCTCTCTCTCTCAGGAAAAAAAAATACATTAAAAAAATAAAAAGAAAAAAGTAAAAGCATGAAAAATATATATCACATTAGAATTAATCACATATTTAGATTGGCTCTATGAACAGCAAACAAAATAAACTTAGCAAAATAGGTATTAACAGGGATTTTACCAAAAAAAGACTTTTCACACTGACAATAAGAAACCAGAACAATTCATCAGGAAGACAAAACAACCATAAACATGTGCGCCTCCACTAAGTGTCAACATCCCTGAAGCCCTGACAGATGGAACCGAAGGTGGAAGGAAACAGGTGTGCACGTGGATTTCAACAGTCACAGTTCAGTAACTAACAGAACAACCAGATAAAAGTCAGCAACAACACCAACTTGACACAATTGTATTCACAGGACACTTCACCCATGGACAACTGAATACACGTTCTTCACAAATACAGGAAGGTGCTATGTTGAACTGCCAAAACCTTTTGTTTCAGTAAATTCAAAGGAATTAAAATCATGCAGAGTGTGTTCTCTGGTCCAAGTAAAATTAACCGACATGAGGGAGACACCGCCCATTCTTCTCTGCCCCTGGGCTCCCTTCCCACGTCTCTGCTCCACGGTGGGCTTCTCTCTTCTGCTGCAGGAAGCATGATCCCTCGGAGGGCGGCCGGCCCCTCGAGCCCACTACCAGACCGCCCAGGACTACTTCGTGTCTGACCGTGGCCATCACTGATGAGGGTGGGGCGCGAAAGTAGACTGGTGAAATGCTTTGGAATGTTCCCAAGAACGGGAAGGTCACGCCCCTTTGCCCAGGAAATCAGACCCCATTCCTGTCACTCAGGCCGAGAAGCCACTTTCAGAAGCGTGGGGAGATGTTGGCAAAGGTTTTCCCACAGTCCTCAAGACTTGGTGCAATGCTAATACAATATTTTGTCTGCGTTCACTACACTGTGCATCAGACCTCTAGGACACATTGACTACTCACGGGCGGGTTTGTACCCTAAAACACATCTGTCCCGCCCTCCACCCCCAGCCCCTGGTGACCACCATTTCACCAGATCTTAATTATTCTGACCACTAAGAAGAAATGAGAATTATGTTCTGTCACAGAGGTACTAATTGTGCACGTGGATTTCGACAGTCATATTTCAGTAACTAACAGAACTAGTTCTGTTATATATGTATATATGACAGTATACATATAAATGTACCAGAATGACATGTTGTACACCTTAAATGTACACGACGTCAAACATATCACAACTAAATAAAAAGACTTGGTGTGAAATACACACGCTTTGATGAGTTGAAGATTCGGAGGCCACCCGTGTGTCTCCCTGCTGTGTTTTTCCTGTGGAGATGGGTCACAGGGCCACACCCACACTCCCAGTCACTGTCCGGTGGGCCCGCAGCCTGCAGGCAGCGCCGGGACAGGCACGGCGGCTCGCTGTAGACACACTGCTCCTGGGGCCCCTGGCTGGCTCAGTGGGCGGAGCACTGACTACAGATCAGGTCTCATAGTTCGTGGGTTCGAGCCCCGCGTCGGGCTCTGTGCTGACAGCTCAGAGCCTGGAGCCTGCTCGGATTCCGTGTCTCCCCGTCTCTCTGACCCTCTCCTGCTTGTGTGTGTGTGTGTGTGTGCGCGCGCGCGCGCTTTCTCTCTCTCTTGCTCTTGCTCTCTCTCTTGCTCCCCCTCTCTAAAAATAAATAAATAAAAACTTAAAAAAAGAAAAAAAGAGAATACTTTGTTCCTGGGGCTCCTGGTTGACTCAGTGGGTGGCGTGTGTGACTCAGATTCTCTCGATTGCAAGCTCGAGCCCCATGCTGGGCGTCGAGAGGCTGGAAAATAAAATCTTCAAAAGTGTATAAACAAATGAAATGAAAAATTAAAATACATTATTACTCTTGTACATTCCACCGACGTATCAGCCATTTAACTTGTGAGCATCTGGCACTTGCGACAATTTGTAGGTAAAGGCAGAAACCACGTGCCTTCTCCTAAATCATTCCGGTGAGCTTTGTCACAAAGAAAAACAAATTGTAAATCAATGGGCAAGATTTAAAAATGTCGGGGCACCTGGGTGGCTTAGTCGGTTAAGCGTCCGACTTTCGCTTAGGTCATGATCTCGCGGTTCGTGGGTTCGAGCCCCGCGTTGGGCTCTGTGCTGACTGCCAGCTCAGAGCCTGGAGCCTGTTTCAGTCTGTGACTCCCTCTCACTCTGACCCTCCCCTGCTCACGCTGTCTCTCTCTCTCTCCTAGAAATAAATAAAAAACATTAAAAAAAAATTAAAAATGTATATGTATGGCCTGAATAGTTCAAATCATATAACAATTCTTTTTTTATTTCTAGGAGAGAGAGAGAGACAGCGTGAGCAGGGGAGGGTCAGAGTGAGAGGGAGTCACAGACTGAAACAGGCTCCAGGCTCTGAGCTGGCAGTCAGCACAGAGCCCAACGCGGGGCTCGAACCCACGAACCGCGAGATCATGACCTAAGCGAAAGTCGGACCCTCAACCAACTGAGCCACCCAGGCGCCCCAACAATGTTTTTTTCTTAATCTCATTTTATTCCACTGCCCCATTCTCGTACATCGTAGACTTTGTTTGTTTCATTGTATTTAATACCCAAAGTCTATTGTTACACAGTAATTTTTATCATGATTGTTGGCATTGGCAATCACCATGAAGCCAATGTGGTCACAGCCCCTTCTGTTCAGCTTTTTTCTTCCTTATTATAATATTATAATAATGAATATGATTATCTTGTTCTTATGTTTGAAGTTTTGACTCTTTTCATACTCAGCTGGAACATGCTTTCAGGATATTTTTTTCCCCAATTAATTACACAAACTTTCCTGTCTTTAAGAACTATAGAAGATCTGTAACTTTTATATTTGAGGAAAAGTCCAGTGGGCACAGAAGTCTTGAGAAGAATGCCCTTTCCTGTTTACTCTCGGTGAGTCTCAGACTGTCCTCGCCTCCTCCCACAGGACCTGGGCTCATCCCCTCCCCCTCTCTGACATTATCTCCAGACACGCCGGAGACACCTGGGTTTGGCTTTTTTATTTTTTATTTCCTTTGAAGTTCATAGGATGTTTCTTTTTCTACACTTGAAAATATTTTTTTTTTTAAAAAAAAAGACAGATGGGGCGCCTGGGTGTCTCAGTCAGTTAAGTCTCTGACTTCGGCTCAGGCCATGATCTCGTGGTTCGTGAGTTCGAGCCCCGCGTCGGGCTCTGTGCTGACAGCTCAGAGCCTGGAGCTGCTTCAGATTCTGTGTCTCCCTCTCTCTCTGTCCCTCCTCTGCTCATGTTCTGTCTCTCTGTCTCTCAACAATAAATAAACATTTTTTAAAAATTTAAAAAATTTAAGAAAGGACAGAATATAACGAGGCCTGATTATATTAGCTTTTCCTTTGATACAATTACTTTTAAGACACCTGGAGATCTTTTCCCAGGAAAATTTTCTAGATATTAGTGATATCTTGACAAATTGTCCTGATTTATGAACTGTGATTTCTAATAATCATAATACCCACATGGTAGAAATCCTTTTTTTTGTCTTTATCATCTACTGATTTTCAAGCCTTTGGGTATTTTCCTGGACCTTCTAGAGGGAGCTCGGGTCTACCCTTCCCTTCCCTGGTTCACTCACTGTCCTGCATGAAGCCCCCACCTCCCCACCCCCTGCCTCCAGCAGCAACTGAAGAACAGAATGTGCTTTTGAGTTTCCCTTTGCCTTTCTCTCCTGCAGGTTAACGCCTTCCGCACGCGTGTGCCTCCCAGCAGCGTCCTGGCTCTTCGACGGCAGGGGTACCGTGGGTGCCCTCCTAGAAGAACTTTGGGGGGCTGCCTTCCATTTCTGCCCCCCAGTGCGTATCCACCGAGCACAGAGCTGGCTCACGCCACACACGTCCGCCTCTTCTTTGCGCTTGCTCACCTG
>NW_027551559.1:9639106-9654228 GCF_008692635.1 Crocuta crocuta
CCTGGGCCCCCGGGGGGTGGGGGGGGGGCTGGCGTCCCCTCACTGGAGGGAGGGCAGACAACCCTTCCGCCACTTGCCAGGCTCCACCTTCCACCTAAGTGAGAACGTGGGCTGATGTGCACAATCGCTGAACCAGCTTCAGTGTGTCAAAGGGGTTCTCACCCCCCGGGGGACCCTAATGGCGGGAAGTGAAACAGCTCCAGTCCCCCGTGTCGCTATTCTTGCTGCTGTGGACCATCTTGTACGTGGACCCTGCGGGAGACAAAGAACCCCCCGGTCTCCTGCCCCACCCCTCCCCCGCAGCCTTCACTGCAAGGTGGCCTCTTCCCGAACACACAGCAGCTTTGCGGCCCAGGGACCGAGCAGGACCCTGGCGGCCCCAGGATGTAGCTCCGGAGCCGTGGGGGAAGACAGCCACCTGACCTGGGCAGGGCGACGTCCCGGAGACCAGCACGCCGGTGAGGCAGCTGGGAGTGTGCCCGGCGCTGCTCCCGGCAAGAGCGTGGGGCCCGTGCAGGCCCGCGTCTCGCAGGAGATGCACCCGGTCAACGGCAGGCTGTGCTCCTGGCCTCCCCGCCTTGAACCCTGCCTTCCCGCGCCGTCACGATTATCTCAGGGGGGCTTGAGGAAAGACAACACCAGGCTGCCATGGGTAAATGCCAAATGTACTCATTAAAATAAATTCCTTGATGCTCGGGGGCTCAGGCAGTTAGTATCCAACTCTTAACTTCTGCTCAGGTCATGTTCCCAGGGTTGTGGGATCAAGCCCCATGTCAGGCTCCACACTGAGTGTGGAACCTGCTTGAGATTCTCTCTCTCTCTCAAAAAAAATAAATCCCTAATGCAAAAACAAAAACGCTTTTGGAGACTACATTTGGTTTATTTTTTATTTTTTAACATTTATTCATTTTTGAGAGAGGGAGAGAGAAAGAGAGAGAGAGAGAGCAGAGGAGGGGCAGAGAGAGGGGAGACACAGAATCCGAAGCTGCTCCAGGCTCCGAGCTGTCAGCACAGAGCCCGACGCGGGGCCGCAACTCATGAACTGTGAGAATGCGACCTGAGCTGAAGTCAGACGCTTAACCAGCTGAGCCACCCAGGCTCCCTGATATTGGTTTAAAAGACCCAACCCATCATGTTCCAGGTTACTATCCTGACTGTACTTCTTATGAATAAAACAACCCGAAAAAAGTGAAATTGTTGTTTCCGATGCACAAGATATAACTAGACTTTTCTAATCGAGGGAGCTGCAAGTTTTGAGAATGTTTTCTTCCCTGTTGTGCCCAAGCGTATGAAGCACCATCTCCCCACGCCCACGTCAGCCACCTGCCCTGACAGCACCTGCCGACCCACGTCCTCGGGGACATGGCNCGACCTGAGCTGAAGTCAGACGCTTAACCAGCTGAGCCACCCGGGCTCCCTGATATTGGTTTAAATGACCCAACCCATCATGTTCCAGGTTACTATCCTGACTGTACTTCTTATGAATAAAACAACCCGAAAAAAGTGAAATTGTTGTTTCCGATGCACAAGATATAACTAGACTTTTCTAATCGAGGGAGCTGCAAGTTTTGAGAATGTTTTCTTCCCTGTTGTGCCCAAGCGTATGAAGCACCATCTCCCCACGCCCACGTCAGCCACCTGCCCTGACAGCACCTGCCGACCCACGTCCTCGGGGACATGGCAGCCGAGGCCACCACTGGGACCCTAGTGTCTCCAGGATACAGTCCACCAACGCCCGCCCCCCAGGACCTCTGTGCTCTCACATGAGCGTCCCGGGAATCAGAAATACACCCGTGATGCCAGATCACACATACTGTTTTGTGTAGTTTTCTCTTGAAAGTCCGTGTGTCACATCCAAGAATGCAAATTGGTTGGATTTCTGACAACGTGGGCTTTGTGTTGGTACAAACGAGAACCCCTCCCCCTTGAACCCCTCGGCTCAGCTGCACAGACCTGCTGAGAACCCCACGCCCCCGCGGTGAGGCAGAGCGTGCACTCAGAGTCGGAGCGTGGCAGAAGCTTCTGGAAATCATAACTTTTCCATAAAAATTGCTGAGCCATGATTTTAATTTCCTTTGCCTCATTTTCCCTTGGAGAACCAGAACCCACCTTATGTTAAAATACATCTCATGGACTCTCAGTCATGGAATGTTTGGCGATTAGCCTTGGGAGAAAGACAGAGTTTTAATTCAACTATTAAAATTTTTTTAAAGTACACACACACACACACGCACACATAGTGAACAAGGTTTTCACTGGCTTTGATTAAACTAGCTCAGTTTGTATAATATCTATGTGTAAGTAAGCCATAGTTCTATACATATATATTTAAAGAAATATTATTGAACTTCTTCATATAAATTAACTAATCAATACAAATCAATGTATACATTTTATAAATATATCTCTCAACATGCATACGTACAGTGAAGTGCATTTTACAGAAAATCAAGAAGGGAAAAGTAGCCTCCCTGAATGATATCCTGTTTATAAACTATGTTGAAGTAAAGTGTCAGCAAGGCTTCATTTACCAGCAGTTGGTTTAGCCACGTCAAGTATCATAACTTTTGAAACAATTGCCATTTAAAATTTATTCTCACTCCAGGCTCGTTTCCCCAAAGGGACCAGACCCGTGTGTCATTAACGCAGTGGGGCCGCAAAGCGCCAGATGCCGTGGGTGGACGGGAGCTCATGTTTCCCACGCTCGCCGGGTTGGGCCTGAGCCAAAGGAGCAGGGAGCGTGGCGGCTGGATGGCCGGGGCCCCTGCCCTCCGTCCTCACGCAGCAGCCTGGTTCGGAGCCACCTCTGACTGGGGCATCTGCACGGGTGTCCCCCGCCGTCCCTGTAAGCACCCCCCCCTTGGGCGAGTCCCCATAGGCAAGTCTGCACACTTCCCGCCCCTCTGGCTGGCGTGCAGGGTGCTCTGGGTGCTGGATGGCAGCGGTTTGCAGAGGGCCGGCACGCTTCCTTCCCCTCCGCTGCTCTGGGCCGCCGGGGCGTGGGGCACCGCGGCCGAGCTGAGTCACCCCGTGTCCCCGCCAGGCCCTTCGACATCAGCCGCTGGCGGGCAAGGCCAGCCCCAGCCAGCAGAGCTGCCTCCCCCACGCGGGCCCGACCACAGGCGCTGGCGGAGCTGAGCTCAGTTCAAGCTGTCCCAGACCAGCGCGCCCCGGACTAGCCAGACTCAGGACTCCCCTAGGGCCTGCCTGTCACCCCGGAGTCTGGGGTGCTGCGTTGGGGTGCCCCTGGAGTGGGGGGGCGGAGCGCCCTCTGCCAGGCTGCATGGTCTTGCGAGGACGGCCAGTCACGTTTCTCTGCCACTAAAGCCAGACTGGTCCCCAGGAGCCTCTTCACCGGGACCAAATCCTGAGCTGAGTCCATGAGCACAGTAAGCGCAGCAAGGCTGCCTCCTCCAGGAAGTACCCCGTGATGTCACTACTCCCTGAAAGCCAACATGGGTCCTGGTTTCTGCCCTTCCTGCAGATTCTTCCCCGAGGCCCCTGCTTCTCTTCTGATAGCAGCTCTGGGTTTTCACGGTCCCTGTCACGTCATGCTGCTTCCAGCCCAGAACGCGGAGTGGGGCTCAGTGGCAGGCAGGGCACCGGGGCGAGGATCAGCAAGGGCGGCGGTGAGGGGTCCTGTCCTGCTGGTGACTGAGACCCGGGCAGGAGGGATCCCCACCTGGGCGCTGGGCTCGACTCTCAGCCCGCCGCCGGCTGACTCTCCGCAGGCAGGGTCACACCGGTTATCTCATGTGTGGTTCAACTTAGGGGCTTCATGAGTTTGTCACACTCAGAGTCTAAGCTAGTGTGACCACACCCCCGGAAGACAGGCCACGCCCCTGACCTGTGTTACCGCACAAAGGTCCCCGACCAGGTGGACCCGGACACGGGCACCAACTACACTTTGCAGGCCTTTCGGGGTCCCGCAGCTCCCAAGGCTGGTCCTGGTGGGTCACATGCTGTTACCCGCGAATCCCATCCGTGTCCCCCAAGGCTCTCCGGACCCACGGGTTGGAGCCCCCCACTCTCCACGTGATCAGAGGGGGAGCCGAGGCCTTGGGTCCCTCCTGCCTCCCGGCCGCTGGCCAGCCGGGCTCCCCGGGGGCGGAAGGGGAGCAAAGAGCCCAGTTCTGAGCCTGAGCAAAGAGCACAGCAGCCTCGGGTCCCCTTGTTGCTGACACAGATACTGCTCACCAGCTGACCCGTTGCTGTGTACCCGGCACCCCTCGGGGCCAGCCCACCCGGGCACTTTCCCACTGACCCGCCAGGGCCCGGATGTCCTGAGCAGGGGGCGAAAATGCGACCCCAAATCCACAGGTCCAAGCGGGCTCTGCCTTTCCAACCATCAGGTCTGCAGACCACTGTGAAGTACGTGACGTGGTGATGCTCACGGGGCGACAAGCTTCTGGGCCCCTGGGCAGGGGCGGCCCTGGGTGGCCAGGGCCCCAGTGCAGGCGCGGCCGCAGGGAAACTCCTCTGCACCTGCCTGGGTGAGAACAGGCCCCGCGGGGTGTGAAGGCCGTCCCCACCGCTCCAGGGGCCCCTTGCACCCGTGCGCCCAGCCACCGTGCTGGGTGTCCGCCTCGAGTGCCACACAGCCCACCCAGGAGCCCGTGCACGGGTAAGCCGAGTGCTGGGCAGCCGCCCCCTGGCACCCGGGGTCGTTCCGACGACGGAGGGGCCGTGAGCAGGTTGCTTCCGGCCAGCGAAGGAGGCCGCGTGCAGAACCGCCGAGATTCCCTGCGGCTCCGCACGTCCCCCGAGAGGCAGCACCGTCCCTGGAGCTCTGAGCGGGGGCCAGCGCGCTGGGAAGTGAGAACCATCTCTCTGCGGGGAGAAACTTGCGGGCACCGTCGCATTTGGGATTAGAGCAGCTCAGGGACGAGGGGCCGAAACCCTGCAGCAAGGATGGCGTTTGCAGTCAGGAGGGCGTTAGTGCTGGGACGGTCTTTGCTACGCACCGTGCAGAGCCTGGCGGCTTCTCTGCAGGAACTCGCAGGCTCTTCCTAAAGCGAGCGTGCAGGGCGCCCGTGCCTCCGAGGGTAGGCGGCCCACTCTCGGTTTCGCTCAGGTCGTGGTCTCACGGTCTGCAGATGCGAGCCCCCCATCGCCCCCGTGCTGACAGCCTGGAGCCTGCTTGGGACTCGGTCTCTCCCTCTCTCTCTGGCCCCCCTCTGCTCTCTCTCTCTCAAAATAAATAAATGACCTTTTTAAAAATGCTTAATAAATTAAATAAATAAAATGAAATGTGTGTGCAGGTTGAGCAATTGAACGTGAGACTTCAGCTCAGGTCATGATCTCCAAGTTTGTGGGTTCGAGCCCCGCGTCGGGCTCTGTGCTTATAGCTCGGAGCCTGGAGCTGCTTCAGATTCTGTGTCTCCCTCTCTCTGCCCCTCCCGCCTCATGCTCTGTCTTTCTATCTCTCTCAAAAATAAATAAACATTAAAAATTATTTTTTAAAAAAGGCGTGTAACACCAAATATTGGTGAGGATGTGGACCGATTGAAATCTCCACTATTGTTGAAATTCTCATAAATTCCATGTTGAAAAACATTTTGGCATTTTTTTAAGTAGGCTCCATACTGGGCGTGGAGCCCATTGAGGACCCAAACTCATGACCCTGAGACCCAGACCGGAGCTGCTGAGATCAAGAGTCAGATGCTCACCAGACTGAACCACGTGGGCGCCCCAACCTTTTGACAATTTTTTTAATTAAGTCAAACATATCCTCACCCCACGAGCAGGAATTCCAGTCTGAGGAATTCACTGGAAGACATGGAAACCTATGTGCACAAAAGGCGCGGATGGGAAGCTACTGGACCTGGGTTCACAGTGGCCCCAGAGTGGATGCAAGACAACGGTTGATCCACGGGAGGGGACGCCCCACTCAGCGGAGCACTGCCCGCCGGCAAACAGGACCTGCTGCTGGCGTACCGGGCGGCTCGGTCGGGTCAGCGTCCGACTTGGTTTTCGCTCAGGTCGTGATCTCACCGTTTGTGGGTTCGAGCCCCAAGTCTGGCTCTGCGCTGACAGAGTGAAGCCTATTAGGGATTCTCTCTCACTCTGTCTCTCTCTCCTCTCTCTCTCTCTCTCTCTGCCCTTCCTTGCTCTCCGAAGCGCAGGCTCCTGAAAGCGCATGGGCCACGGGAACAGCAGTGCTAAACGGTACATGAATAGAAGCTGACCCACACGTGAGACACAGAATCAGCAAACATGAGCAGGGCTGCAGTGAACAAAGTCTCTGTCTGCTGGATTTCCTCCATGCAAAAGACTTAATTTGACCTTCTAACAAAATTGAAGAGAATTCCAGAGAATTATAATGTGATGAAACAGACTAAAAGGAAAAAAATGGATTTGGTCTGAATTTTTATGTGACATGAATAAACTCTCCAGAGAGAGAGGGGCGAGGTCCTGGGGTTTTTACATCTAAACAGTGTTGGTTAATAAAAGAAAAAGAACTTGCATATAAAAGTAGATGAGAATGAAAATAACTCAGCACAACAAAACTGTTGACATTATTTAATAGGGCAAGAAACTATTTAATTTAAAATTTCATGCACCGTGTAATCCCACATAATCAGGCTGATTTGTCCCACTGGCAAGCTCAAGGCTTGATCTACATTCAATTTGGGCCCACTGGCTCTGGAGACACTAAATTGAAGCTGGACCATGTTGTCGCTCTGACAAACACCACGCACAGAAATTATATAAGCTTTTGGAAGCTCCATTTACAAAAAATTAGATGAATTAGGTGACTCCTTTCTCTCATTTTAGAATGTTATAGTTAAATGGCTGAAACATACCATCATTGTTATGTAGAGAAATCCAGAACAGTACTGATGCTTAGGGATTAAGTTATTTTATTTTCAAAGAGATCAAAGTAATTCCTGAGCTACCAAATGAAATAAAAGCATTCAAGTTAAGTCACCGTGGAATGACTGGGTGGCTACCAGGAAAAGATGAATAATGCTGGATGAATGTGTGTGTGTAAGTGTGTGTGTGTGTGTGTGTGCATGCACGAATGTGCATGATAGATGTGTGTGTACTGTGTGTGTGCACGTGTGTGCATGAGTGTGTGTGCATGCACGTGCATGACTGTGTGGGTTTGTGGGTGCACATGAGTGTAGGTGTGTGCAAGTGTGAGTGTGCATGAGTGCATGGGTGAGAGTGTGCATGGGTATGTGCATGAATGTGTGTGACACATTTAATAATATAGACATTCAGGCAATCTCAGCCTCAACCCTGTTAATTTAAAAATAAGTCTTGGGGCGCCTGGGTGGCTCAGTCGGTTAAGCGTCCAATTTCGCTCAGGTCATGATCTCACGGTTCGTGGGTTCGAGCCCGACGTCGGGCTCTGTGCTGACAGCTCAGAGCCTGGAGCTGCTTCAGATTCTGTGTCTTCCTCTCTCTCTGACCCTCCCCTGCTCACGCTGTCTCTCTCTCTCAAAAATAAATGAAATATTTTTAAAAATTAAAAAGATAAAAATAAAAATAATTGTTGATGCCTTAATCTTATTCAAAATTATTAGATCAAAAATTATATTATTTCCAAATTTTGTGTCATGTGCGATTCTCCCCCTTGTGTGTTTGTGTCTACATAAAATGGGGTCAAAAGTGAGTTTAGTCCAGACACCAGAGACACCCATGTTCTCTCCAGACACGGGTTCTGGACCCGAAGATCTGCCACTGGCCAGGGAAGCTCCCCTGATCGCTGGTTGGCGTCTTGGCATCACCCACCTCCAGCCCCGGCAGCAAGCAGACAGAAGAGGGAAGCCCACGTGAGTGCACGGCGTGCTGCGCGGGTGTGAGTAAAGCTCCCAGGTCCGGTCGCGCCGTCCCTCCTTGCGTCTCCTGCAAAAAGTCTTCGTCATCCGAGAGGTGGGAGGAGACACCACTTGCCTTGTGGCCACCTCGCCAAGTGTGCTGGTGTCCGGGGGGCGGAGGGCCCACACTGCCCCATCCCCGGCCGGGCAGACGGTGCGCTCGGCTGTGCCCTGTTTATCAGGCGTGGGGAAGCACGTGTCAAAATGCACCGGTTTGTATATTATCTAGGGGCTAAGTGCCGGCAGCGCACCGAGCCCCATCAGAGCAGCTAAACTTCTGTAAACAACCAGAAACGGCTGTGCAAATGCCATTTTCTCGACATAAATAACAGAAACATATGGCCTGAGACAGGAAGTGAGGGCTACCTGGATAGATTGATATCTCGGTCGACAAGTGGCAATATTTATGACCTGATTCTGCCTGACAGAGGGGGGTGGGGGTGGTCAGCTAATGACTTTTTCATGAACTCCAAGGTGGCACATGCTGACCCCTGCAGTCCTCGCTCCCGCTTGGGGCCAGGGCACCTGGTGCTAAATACGGTCACCGTTGAGGAAGACGATGTTCTTCCAAGAAGCCCAAACTTGTCCCTGTGTCCAAGGCAACGCGGAGGCACCGCACCTTCTCACAGAGAGCAAGTGTCGGCAATGTTTACCCAGAAAATGACTCCTTGTATAACAACGGCCGTCCCCACACTTTGCTACTGGGGATGAGTGTGAGCCGAGACCACACTGGAAACCAAAGTGTACAAATGTACACATCACACACACTTCACATCCCGTCGTGCACCCGCCAGGCCACCCGCAAGCACTGGCTGAGTGTCTCCCACTCGGGAGCTGGGCGCGAACTCTTCCCGCGGCCCGCGCTGGCCTGGGCTCCGCACGCCGCCCTCCTCTGGTGCCCACGTGCCCTCCGCGTCAGGCACACTTGTCCTGGTGCCAAACCTGAAGGGCCACGTGGTCAACTGAGCTCAGTTTCACCAATACGGACGGACTGCTCTGCATGAGGCGCTTTGAGGGACGAGGAGCGCGGTGAAGCCAGCCGTCAGATGTGGATGCGTCACGTTCCAAATAATCCTGACGGGGACCCATGTGAGAGACACGCACCTCCAGGTCCCAACAGGCTGGAAGCACACGGCTGCCTCAGAGGAAGATAAACTAAAGCACAGAATTCTGCAGGAAGACGTCTGTCGCAGCAGCCTGTGCCCCCCTCTCAGCCCCCGGAGCCAGGCTTCTCCAAGGGGCCCGAGGCTCCAGGTGGCTTCCGCCATTGTCCTCTGTCCCGGCCTCACGCAGCCATGGCCGCAGGGACCCTGAGCTGTGGCGGTTTTGTCTCCTTCTTCTTCCCCGTCTCCCGGAACATTCCTTTACAGTGTCCTACCTACAGCCTGTTCTGTTTGACCCTGGAGGCCCAGGACTCCGGACCCAGTGCGCCTCTCATCGCTGTCTGCCACCGAACCCCTGGCCAGGCCTCCCCACAGCCTGAAGGGAGAACGGGGGCGTGTGCAAAGGCAGGCGCTGGTTCCGCAGGTCTGGGCGGGGCCTGGGTCCACCCAGCTCCCAGGCGAGGCTGCCTCTGCCCCCCCTTGGCTGTCCCTGGGCAGTGGGACAAAAGCAATTCTCTGGGCTTCCTGCCGTCCAGGCACCACAAGTCTCGTACGTGTCTCGTGTCTCTGCAGTCCAGTCACGGCTCCCCAGCCCCCACCGCTAACTACTTCGTCCACTTGGACATCTAGTCGGCCTCCCAGGGGTGCCCTGTCTGCAGGAGAGGCCCCGGGCTTCTATCCCGGGACCAGCTTGGGTCATGAAATTGGTACCCTTTCCATGGCTGAGGCCAAATCCCAAACCACAACTCATTCATCAAAAAATTCTGTTTTATGACCAATGTATCCTTGGGTCAGACCATTCTCCCCACCGACCACTGTTGCCACTCTGGCTGCGCCGCCACCTGCGGCCCAGATACAGTCCGGCCCCGGCAGCCTCCTGTCGCCCAGCGAGCACACGGCCCCTTGTGTGCCCTGAGATCCCCACAGCACCAGGGGGAAATGCCCGGGTCCCATGTGGACCCCTCGGACTTACCCCACTTCTCTTCCCACCCCCCCCACTCCAGCCACGCTGGCCACCATAGAGCTTCTTGACGTGCGACACGTGCCTGGGCTCTCTTCATGCGGGTGCCTGGGGCCGGCTTGGACTTTGCTCCCTCTGCCACGCCTTCAGCTGCCCTGCGGCCTCCGTCCCACTGTGGCCCGGACGTGTGCCCTGCCCCTACACACGACTGGTCAGTCTGCCTTGTTCTGGCTCTGGCCCATCTCCCTCCCAGGAGGGCGGGGCGTCGGCCCCCAGTGCCGGACACAGCCGGGCTCGTCCAGAATGACTCACTGAACAGACCCGTGACGTGTCAAAGGAAAAGCACAGAAGGGGAAGGAGTTTTAAATCTAAAATGAATTCAAATTGATTTGTGGATTTGTGGTCTGTCCGGGCAAGTTTGTTAGCGGACAATTTTATTTTGCTAGTTCGACTTAAAAATACTTAATAATTTCAGAAAGAAATGAAACAGAGTCCGATACCAGCCAGGCAGCAGACGGGATGTCTGGCAACCCTTCAGGGCCCCTGGACGGGCGGCTTCTTCCCGTGGGAACAGCCATTCCTGCCATCTCTACCGGCTCACCGATCCTTCCCCCAACCACTCCGTTGCTTGTGTCTCTAAGAAAATCTGAGCAGCAGCAGAGAGTGACCTTGCCTTGCCTTCCCAACACCCCCAGACCCCAAGCATCTGGACCTCCCTCTTACCCGTCCTCCCCGTCCTGTGCATGGGGCCTCTCCTTGGAGCTGAGCCAGCTCCCCCCCAGGCCCTGAATACGAGGTGACACCACATCTGGGGCTCCCACATGGCTCTTGTGTGTGCCTGTTGTCCCTGGTGCCCCCGTCCACGCTCAAGAACCTCCTACTTTCTCCAAAAGAAAAGAAAAAAAACTGTAAGAAACATTATTGAAACAACTGATGAAATTTGAACATGAATTAGGATTAGATTTTAGCATAGTGTCAATATTAACTTTCCTGATTTTGAAGTTTGTCATGTGGTTGTGCAAAAAAAGCAGTAAATAGACCTTGAGGTATTGATGAGCTAAAGGCCACAATATCTCCAACTTACTTTCAAAGGATTTGGGGGAAAATGTGCACATAGACAAGATGATGAACCAAATGAGGCAAAGTGTACACAACTTGTGAATCTGCAGAAAGTACATAAAGGGCTAACAAAAACTGAGGTTATAAAGCTTATAAATAAGACGTCTTTCCTGCTAGAAAGATGGGATAGATATACTTATCCCTGTTCCTCCCACTAAAAACAACGGAAAACTCTGGGCATCACATGTAAAAATAGCACAAGAAGTCCCCGAATGACACAGGGAAGATTCCAAGCCCACTAGACTCTTTGAGACCCAAGGATGAATTAGAAGTGAGCTCTTGGGGTCTTTTTCTCCGAGAAGATAAAGAATTTCACACGACAGAAACGCCAATGGTAGCAGGCAAAAGAAACGCCAAGAAAAGCCTGCTCTCTCTGGCCAAAGAGCCGGGAAAGGAACATCCTACGAACAGGGAAAACTTGTAGACAACAATTGCTCTACGCCAGGCAAACAACGCAGAAATAGATGGGTGACTCCACCCCACCCATGGCAGCCAAGGCTGAGTGGGAAGCCTAGACTCGGCCCTCGGCCCTCGGAGGCTGTGATGAGGCGGTGGGTGGTGGTGGGTCCAAGGCTTTCATTCCCGCTGGGTGTAGGGACCCCCCCCCCTGCAGTGTCAGGAGAGAGCCTGTGGGAGCAGCAATGAGGCGTTCTGCTCTCCTGCACGAGGAGGCATCCCTGGAGACCTGGCGGGGACCCAGAACCCCCAGGAGCCGCCCCCTTGGGAGTCACAGGACAGCACGTGGGGCACGTGGGGCGCCTTCACAGAACCAAGGCGGAGCTCGCTCTTCCCATGCCAGAACTGTGCCAAGAAAGGGCACTTAAAAGGTTTCAGTGAAATTCAGAGTCTCTGAAAAAAATACCCCAACTGCTCAGATTTCAACCCAAACTCATTCATCCCACCAAGACTCCAAGATGAAGAAAAAGGGGTAGTCGGTAGGTTCTAACACAGAGACGGTGGAGATACTAGAAGTACCTAAAATATTTTAGAGCAATCATTATAACATTGCTTCAACAAACTTTTAAAACAAATGGAGAAGAAAATAGAAGAAAAAACCTGCAAAAAAAGGGTATATATTTTTTTAAAAATATGGAAATTTTGGAACTGAAAAACACAATGAATAAAATTAAATAATATAGTAAAAATAAAATAAAATAAAATAAAATAAAATAGATGGTCAATGACCAGAATGGAGGGGACAGAGGAATGACATCATGACCTGGAAGATAGAAATATATAAATTACTTATCTGAACAATAGCAAACAGTGGATTAAAAAATAAAAAGTCCCTCAAACATATGGAACTGTGACAAAAGTCTAATATTTGTGTCACTGAAGTCTGGGGAAAAAAGGAGAAAGAGAGCAGAGGTTAAAAAATCAAAAGACATCTGGGTAGCTCAGTCGGTTAAGCATCTGGCTTCAGTTCAGGTCATGAACTCGTGGTTCAGGGGTTTGAGCCCCGCATTGGGCTCTATGCTGACAGCTGGGAGCCTGGAGCTGCTTCGGATTCTGTGACTCCTTCTCTCTCTGCCCCTCCCCTGCTCATGCTGTCTCTTTCTCTCAAAAATAAATAAAATAAAAAAAAATTTTTAAACAAAAACAAAACACCTTAAAAATAATGACCGAAAACCTCTCAAATTTGACAAAATACATAAATCTACAATTTCAAGAGGCTGAATGGATCTCAAGGAGGATAAATCCGAGGAATTACACACCAAGACATATCAGAGTCGAAATTCTGTAAACTAAAGACCAAATCTTTAAAGCAGAGGACAGAAATGACACTTTATCTGTAGAGGAAAATCTCAAGCCGTCGAGGGCTCCCTGTCAGAACCCTCTAGAGGCCACGAGGAGGTAGCACATTGTTTGTTTAATTCTGGGGGGGAAAAAGTTATCATATCCAGTGAAAATATTCTTTTGGGGAAGGAATAAAGGAAAATCTTTTTCCGTTAAAGGGAAATTGGGAAACTCTATTGTCAGGGCACTTGGGTGCCTCAGGCAGTTGAGCATCTGACTCTTGATTTCAGCTCAGGTCATGATCCCAAGGTTTGTGAATTCAAGCCCCATGTCAGGCTCTGTGCTGACAGTGAGGAGCCTGCTTGGGATTCTCTCCCTCCCTCTCTCTCTGCCCCTCCCCGACTTGTGTGCATATTCTCTCTCTCCCTCTCTCTCTCCCTCTCTCTCTCTCTCTTTCTCTCTCTCAAAATAAATAAACTTAAAAAACAAACAAACAAACAAAAAACAAATAGAATGCCTATCCTAGAAGAATCGCTAAGGAGATTTCTATAAATTGAAAAAAATTACCAAAGAAGCAAAAAGAAAAAAAAATGGAATTAAATGAATACACAGATCATACAGTGAAGTTTCCCTCTCCTCATGAGTTCCCCACATCCCGTTTGACCATTCAGGCAGGATCTTATAACACTGTCCAATGTGGTTCTAAATCTATTTAAAGGAAATTTAAAACAATACTATTATAAATGAGAAAGGGTAAAGGGGCACACGGGAGGTCAAGTTCTTATTAGACTGAAAAGTCAAACATAAATAATTCAATACCACTAGTAAACATCCAACAAGCTGTGCAGAGATGTGTGTGCACACAACACTACAGACAGATGAAGATAGAACACTAAAAACTGTTCACCTAAGCCACAGAAATGCAGAGAAAAAAGAACCGAGAGAGAAGAAAGAACAAACAGAAAACAAAAAGTAAAATAGCTAATTTAAGCCATAACATTGACATTGACAGAGAGGATTTGAAAAAACAATGACGCAATGTATGATGTCTACAAGTAACTCATTTTCTTTTTTTTTTTTTCATGTTTATTTATTTCAAGAAGGGAAGAAGGAGCAGAGAGGGAGGGAGAGAGAGATTCCCAAGCAAGCTCTGCACTGTCAGTGAGGTGCCTGACACAGGGCTCAGTCTCACTAACCATGAGATCAAGGCCTGAGCTGAAATCAAGAGTTGGATGCTTAACCAAGTGAGCCACTCAGGAGTGCCAAAATTTATTTTAATTATAACGATATAAACAAAGAATGCAAAATATGGATCATGCAAACTATCACCAAAAGAAACCAAACCCAAATATGGGTGACTATATTAATAATTAGTTAAAATAGACTTCAGAGCACAGAAAATTAACGGAGACAGAGAGATCCATATAATGATCACATCTATCGAGAAAACATAGAACACCCCAAGTGGGTATGCACCAAACAGCTCCAAAATATATGAACAAAAATTGACAGAAATGAAAGGAAGAATAAGCAAATTTACAATTAGCGTTGGAGAATTCAAGACTCCTTCCTCAGCAATTGACAAATCAGCTAAAAAAATAAATTGGTACTGGCTACAATTAGATCAAGATAGAACCCTAAAAAGTGTTCACCTGACCCACAGAAAGGCAGAGTAAAAAGAACCGAGAGAGAAGAACGAACAGACAGAAAACTAAAAGTAAAATAGCTGATTTAAGCCATAACATTTTAATTCCATTACATGCAAAAGTCTAAAACCCAAAACCCAGAGATTGGCAGGGACGCCCTGGCCCCTCATCGGGGCAGTCAAGTGCATCGGTCCAGCAGCAGCGGAACACACACCCTTCCCAGGACCCACAGACCCTGGACCAGTGTGGACCATCGGAACCCGCAAGGCGAGTGTTGGCGAGGCCGTGGAGCCGTGAGAGCTGCGGGCGCTGCTGGTGGGGACGTAAAATGGTGCAGGCGCTGTTCCAAATAGTGCGGCAGCTCCTCAGGAAATCGGAACGGAGCTCCCACATAATCCCCCACGCCCGCCTCCGGGTGGAGACGCACAGAGCTGGAAGGCAGGCTCCCTGCCGGATTGAGAGCAGCCGCGTTTATGGCGGCGNACAGCACCGAAGGCAGAGCAACCCGACGTGCGCAGAGGGAAGAGTGGAAAACGAGACGCGGTCCGTCCGCACCGTGGCGGCTGAGTCAGCCTGAAAGGGGGAGGCAAGTCTCACCTGGACGCAGCGCAGATGAGCCGTGAGGATGTCAGGCTCAGGGAACTTAGCATGACAGCAGGCAAATCTCGGGTGATCCCACGTAGTGAGGGGCCCAGAGCCGTCACACGCCCGGAGACGGACGGGAGGGGCG
>NW_027551559.1:9654325-9670980 GCF_008692635.1 Crocuta crocuta
AAGCTAGTGTTTCCTGAGTTCAGCTCTGGAGACGGGGAGGCGGTGGTCAGGGCCCCCGGCGACGTGAGGCCACTTAACGCCACCGCTCCTCTGCGCACTTAAAAGTGGCTCAATGGAAACTTTTATGTCATGTGTATGCCAACCACGATTACAAATAATTAGTAATAATAGAAATGTCAGGATCATAAAAAGAGAGTTGTAAGAAGGGAATGTGGTGTTGGCAGTGATGCAGGGGTGCATCCGCAGGGCCAGGGATGGGACAGTGATACAGGGGTGTGTCTGCAGCAAGGGTGAGACAGGGATGCAGGGGTGCATCTGCAGAGTCAGGGCATAACCCCTAACAGCAGGTGTTTGTGGAGTAAAATTTGCTAACATCCCTGCAGATCCTTATGTGTTCTCTGTGCACAAAAATCTTTTTTTTTTTAAGTTTTTGTTGATTTATTTTGAGACAGAGAGAGAATGAGCAGGAGAGGGGCAGAGAGCGAGAGAGAGAATCCCAAGCAGGCTCTGCATTGTCAGCACAGAGACCGACAGACACAGGACTCGGAGTCACAAAGCCCGAGATCACAACCTGGGCCGAGATCAAGAGCTTGTAGCTCGACCGACACAGCCGCCCAGGCGCCCGATTCACAGAAATCTAGGCAGCCCTTTGACTGGTGCTTCATGCAACAACTAATTCTCCTCGTTGCCTCTGTTTGAAAATACAGCACAAATACAGGGCGCCTGGGCAGCTCAGTCGGTTGAGCTTCTAACTTCAGCTCAGGTCGTGATCTCCAGTTCGTGGGTTCGAGCCCCGCGTCGGGCTCTGTGCTGACAGCTCGGAGCCTGGAGCTGCTTCAGATTCCGCGTCTCTCTCTCTCTGATGTCCCTTGCTCATTCTATCGCTGTCTCTCAAAAATTAACATTTAGTATATTTTTTTAAATGCAGCACGCATAAAAGCCCTGAAGCCCCCCCAGTGGCATTTGAAATATTCTTCATCCTTCAAAGTAGAACAAACACCTTAGCACCGTGAGCACAAGAATGGAGGCTCGTGGCCGGGGTGAGGCCCGAGGGTTCTCCGAGGTCACGGCTCCCCGGCCGCCTGACGGTTCCCAGACAGAGCGGCCGCGAGGTCGGGACTTCCAGCCACAGGCAGAGGCCGAGAGGGAAGCAGCCAGCGAGCGTTTTGAGACTCGCGGCTGCAGGTTGGGAGGGCTGGGCCCAGGGCTCCGGGCCAGGGCATGAGGAAGAAGGCCTGAGATGCAGGCGGAGGGGGCCGGCCGCCCACCCCCCCGGCTGCTCCGCTGCGGGGTCGGGGCGGTGGACGGGAGGCGGCTGGATGGTTCCTAATGGACTGAAAAGCCATTCCCGGGCCTCGCTCGGCTTCCCCCCCCAGGACCCCCCCAGGACCCGGCCTGGCCGGACAATGCAGCCTTCTCCGGGCAAAGCCCTGCGGGCTGGTCGTCCTCAGGTCATGCTATGTTTTCGTGGCGACGCTTCAATGCCGGGCTTGTGCGCTGGCCGGAGGACAAGGGTGCTGAGCAAACAGCGAGGCCCCCGAGCCCCCATCCATCAGGCGGGCCGACAGGGGCCCCCACCCTGGGCCTGCGCCGCGCAGCCCCGCGGCTCTCCCGTCCACGGCCTCGCCTTGATTACTTCAAAGCGTCTCCTGAAGCCTCTTCCTTTCCAGACGAGCACTGTATTTCCCCAAGTTCACGAGGTCGTCTCGGCTCGCCAGCCCGGGGCACGGCGGTAGCGTGGACGTGAGGGGCCGTCACAGACCCGTCCCAGGGTCCCCGGGAAGGATTTACGCGTGTCAGGGACAGGAACCCCCAGCTGCATAAATCTGGAAGCACTCAAACACGCCAGCAAGAAGAACGTACGGTACAAACCCTAATACTTTGTAGTTCAGCGCGGAAAATCCCAACAGGCAGGAGGTGAGAGGTGTGCGCAGTGTGCACGCGCGCACGTGGGGAGGGGCAGCGGCCCTGACCCGAGGCCAGCCCATCGTGTCGGACGGCGCGTCACCGCTGCTCATCCCAGGGCACTTCCCCCTCCTGGGGACACGCAGCCATGTCCGGAGACTTTTCTGGCCGTCACCCCTGCGGGCGCCGCTGGCCTCTGCTGGGTGGAGGTCGGCCATGCTGCGACCCGCCCCCCGGGGCCCAGGACGCCCCCCCCCGCCCAAGTGTCATTCATTCCTCTGCTCCGAATGAATGTGGAGAGGTGTCCGTTTCGGGCAGCCTGAGCCCGGCCATGCTATTTTTCTCTTTTGCATCCAACCCGGAACCATAACAAGGCTTCAAATGTTTCCTTACCAGGAAAGTAGGAAATCTCTAAAATAGCTGCAAAGAGCTCATTAAACCCTTTAGAAGTGTGCAAACGGACTAAAGATCTCAAGTGTCCTTACAAAGGAAATGCCACAGTCCAGTCATTCGACGGATTCCCAGAGGTCGCATCTTGTCCCTGAGCGTTAGGGACAGAGCCCCTGCATGAAACTGCTGGGAAAGACGGAACTGCGGCAAGCGATCGCCCAGCACCTCCAGCGAGGCTGTGGGGCCGAAGCGCCTTGGCCTGGGCTCGGAACCGAGAAGCCTTCCATGAGGACTTGATATGTAAACTGAGACCTGGAGAATGAGAAAGCAACCCTGAGGGGAAGCTGGGGTGCGGCAGGCAGGCCAGGAACAGGGGAAGCATGTGCAAAGGCCCTGAGGCGGAAGGACCTTGGACGAGGCACAGCCCAGCGAGGGATGAGGTCATGAGGCTACAACAGCACCGAAGGGGATTATGATTTGAGATGAGGTGAAGTTTGAGGAAGAGTCAGATCACACAGGGACAACTGAAGGTCAGCTCAGCATTTTGGATTTTTCCCAGGACGGTGGAGGCGTGAGCAAGAATTGTAAGCAAGAGAAAGAAATGCTCAGAACTTCACTCTAGAAAGACCCCTCTGCCCTTGGTCTGGGCCTGGAAAAGAGAGAGGGAGACAAAGAGCTCGCAGATGGGCCAGGATTAGGGCTGGGGGAGGGGCTGCTGTGCAGACCCCTCTGAGAGGCATTAGCCAGAACCTGGTGAGCAAACCCGGCCCCGGAGGGCTGTGTACACACAGCTAATTCTCAGACGGGAGGCAGAAAACACTGAAGAATAAATCTAACGTGATCCGTCGCAAAGCAGCTAAGCGTTAGCTTCGAGCACGGCGTGGGTTCACCGCGGAGCCCGGATGCTGCGCTCAGTTCTGGAAGGAGCTGCCTGCTGGGGGTCTGATCCCCCCGCCCCTTGGAGAAAACACGTGGTTTCCGAGTTGTGCTTCCCTGAAGACTGGGCAGGGGCGGGGTGGGGTGGGGGGCAGGCAATCCTTCCTTTCCTCCAGGTGGGCCCTCCTGGTGCTCGGTGCCCTCTGGCTGGCGGGCGGGGGCGGACTTCCAGAAAACCTCTGGGCGCCTTGCGCTGCTGGTTAGTGTGTGATGAACCGACCCCGGGCATCCACACAGTTGGGTTAAATGAAGCGCGGATTAGGGGAAGTCGTTGGTTTAGGGACGAGTCAGGCTCAGGGAGGACTCCAGCTGCGGAGGACTGGGCTGGGGTGGGGCGTCCAGGTCAGAAAGACAGCCTTGAATCAGGAGGCCGAGGATGCGGAGCCGCGCTTCTCCGCACCGGGCGGGGCAGACGGGTAGGGGAGGAGCGCGAGGCAGAGGTGAGTCCGGGAGAATTTCCCGGGTGCTCCTTCTCTAGGCTGAGTTCGGGGACTCCGACCCCCAGGGCCTCAGGTCGTGTGGCCTCCTCCCCGCCACCCAGGATCCGGCTCTCTGCATGTGACGGAAAGGCCGGATTTGCTGACCTCACTGGGGTCCCTGCAACCTACGTGTTTGCAGACAAAGCAGGGGGATTCTCATCAGGCTGGACTGACTGCAGTTCCTCTCCCCCCTTGGGGAGGGGCTGGTCCTGCTTCGGGCCACAGCCAGCGCGGAAGGCGCGTTCCTGTCAGGGAATGGATGGTGCGGCTGGGCTTGTAAACCCTGCCTACAGCTGTCCTTTACGAGAGTTTGAATTTTGTAACTGTTAGAGCATGTTACAAGTCTTTCCTCAGCTATGTTCAGTAAGCTTCAAAATTCGACTAGAAATGCCCGAGACTGTTTAAAATCAACATGATCGGGCTATCACGTTCATGGAACAAAATCTACCCAGTCTGTACTTCAAGTGTACAGTGAGGTGAGTTTTGACTCACCCAGATAACGACCAAAGCAGTTAGGACCAGACTTTCCTCTCCTCCCACACCTCCGGGTCCTCTTTCAATCAACCCTGTTCCCACCCCCAGTGAGTTTAGAGACCTGTAAATAGATAAACACCATGAAAATCCTCACGGTGATAGCTGCTGCCGCAGCATGTTAGACACTTGGTCACAATGTGAAAAGGCAACAGTGTACAGTCTCTGAGCCCTGGCTGCACCCGCACCCGCCAGGGGCGTGTTTCCAACGAAAGGTCAAGTAGGAGAGCTAACGGGTGCGGACGTGGACTTGAGAGATGAAAGGCTGATCCCCTCACAGTAGATGCTGTTGGCGACTTTCCACAGTCTCTGAAGGCGCCCACGGAGAGCGCACGTGCCATTCTGCCGCGAGGGGCCAGTGATGCGCCTGCCTCTCCTTGGATCACTTGGTGGTAAATTTGCATAAATCACAAACTTACCCAAGGACATGCAAATCGGTTGGCCCTTCATGCCAAAGTACGTGTCCCTTCTATATACCAGACCTGGTGTGTAGTGCACGGAATACGGAGTTCACAGAATGCAGTTACGCGAACCAGCGGAATTATCGAAGGGAAGTGTGACAGCGAGATGGAGAGGCAGGGCAGCGCTGGGCCCCCTGGGCCGGTCGCAGCGGGATTTGCCGACTGTGCACGTCCCGCAAGCCCACCCAGCGGGGGGAGGGGGGGCCACAGGTGAGCAGTGCGCCCACCAGCACCGCGGCCAGCAGACCCGCGGCCACCCTGACCAACCTGCGCCCAGGATGGTCCTGCAACCCCGGCTTCGTGGGCTCGTCACAGTTTGGGTCCCAGCATCTTTCCTGTACCCTGGGGTGGAAGTTACATGTTGGGGAAAAAATTCATTTCATTGAAACTCAATGGTTTACAGGCTAGAATTATTTACTGCGATTAACAATGTGGGAGTATACAGGAAGTGCCAAACACTGGCCTCATTGTATCTATCATAGTTTCCGTTATATCTGCTCATGAGTTATACAAAGTAACCACTTTCCAAAGTGGCTGGTAGTCCTGATTGTCAGAAATTTATGGAAAGTCTAGAAACATCCAGGTAGAGGCCGCGTGTAGATTACGCCAACAGTGAGACGTAGGCAGGAGGCAGCTCCTGCTTAAAGAGACCCCTGTGCTTTTGTTCAAGGGTCAGCAAGGACGGCCACTCTGGCCTCTCTTCTTTCGGAAAGTACTGATGCCTTCTCCGTCCCTAGTGGGAGAGAAAGGAAACATGGGTACAGTCAGGTTTCTACACGCAAAGACCAGAGAGGCACCAAATGCAGGGCCTCCTGCCAGGAGGACCTTCCGCACCCCTGTTTTTGCGCACGGAGGTCACTCAGATCCAAAACAGCTCCTGAAGCATCTCCACGAGCCAGTGGTCCCGTGTCAGAAACCCCGGGAAGGCCTGAGGAAACCGCGAGCCCAGCCCTGATTCATTGTGCTTCAAAGTCGGCCCCGGAAGCCAATGATTTTAGCTTGAAATCGGGTCCCGTGTGCACAGGGACACACGACCTCGTCCCTTGTTGGCCTGTCAGGCTGTTACACAGACCGCTGTCTTCTCTTCCGTGTCAGGGCCCCATTCAGCCCCTGCACACCTCTGCACGCCCCTCCCGGGGGGTCAGGGTTCCGAGTGCGGCAGTGAGAGTGTGCAGGGTTTGAGCCCCGAGTTGGGCTCTGCCCTGAGTGTGGAGCCTGCTTGGGATTCGCTCTCCCTCTCTCTCTGCCCTCCCCCAGCTCGTGCTCTCTTGCTCTCTCTGTCTAAAAAAAAAAAAAAAAAGAACAGAAAAAGAAGCAGAAGCTGCTTTTTTAAAAAGTTTAATTTATTTTTGAGAGAAAGAGAGAGACACAGCGTGAGCAGGGGAGGGTCAGAGAGAGAGGGAGACACAGAATCTGAAGCAGCTCCAGGCTCCGAGCTGTCAGCACAGAGCCCGACTCGGGGCTCGAACCCACGAACCGTGAGATCATGACCTGAGCTGATGTTGGAGGCTTAACTGACTGAGCCCCCCAGACGCCCCCCAGAAGCCGCTTATTTTAATAGAACGTAATTTACCAAGTCCTCCAAAGCCAAGGCCACTGCCGTGATCAACCAGGTGCCAGGGCCTCCGTCGCCGTCCGCTGCCCCTGCCCCATGACCCCAAAGAGCCCCTCTCGCTCTCGCTGGAAGCCCCAGGCTGTGCCCTCGCATGCCAGCAGCTGAAGGTCATCCAGGTGAGCCCCGCCCTGGGCTGCCAGCTCCCGCGGATGCACAGCATGTCCGTGCAGAAGAGCAGATCCTAGAAAACTTGCAGGCGCGGTTACAAGTGATGAAGGGCACCAGGGGGGAAGGACTATTCTGCCGGCTCTTCGCCGGCTGGGGAGGCGCTCGGTGGGAACTGGGGGGCCGCGGGGTTGCGGGGTTGTCCGTCACGACACACGTATCCTTCATTTCGGAAGCGGGAGGGGGTTCATTTGCAAGATGTCAGGGGGGAACTTTGGGGACTCCCATCATCCTGCAGCCTGGGCCGGTGGCTGAGGGGTCCCGGGGACACAGGCAGCGCTCCTCCCTCTGTGAGGGGCCCCCTCTCTCTAGAATGCACCCCGGAGGGATGAGCACGGCCCAGCGCAGCTGGTTCCGCTCTGGAGCTGAGGGAGACACCCTCCTTCTCTCACACTACAGCTGGCGGGACCTAAGGAGTCATCATCTAGAATGTTCTAGGGTCAAAGGGCCCAAGAGTGGCTCCGCCAACAGCCTGTGCTCTGCATGGGGGCCCACACGATGGCGCGTGGTGGCTACCCAGAGTGCTGCGGTGTGGGGTCCCCGCCTGGCCACAGTCACTAGACAGCAAATAAATAAGGGAAAAGGAGGGGCAGCTCAGTGGCTCAGTCGGTGAAGCATCCGAGTCTTGATTTCAGCCCAGGTTGGGATCAGGGTCATAGGAGGGAGCCCTGAGTCTCTGTCAGTGTGAAGCCTGCTTGGAATTCTCTCCCTCCCCCTCTCTCTGCCTCTCCCTTGCTCGCTCACACTCACTATCTCTCTCCTAGAATGCACCCCGGAGGGATGAGCACGGCCCAGCGCAGCTGGTTCCACTCTGGAGCTGAGGGAGACACCCTCCTTCTCTCACACTACAGCTGGCGGGACCTAAGGAGTCATCATCTAGAATGTTCTAGGGTCAAAGGGCCCAAGAGTGGTTCCGCCAACAGCCTGTGCTCTGCATGGGGGCCCACACGATGGCGCGTGGTGGCTACCCAGAGTGCTGGGGTGTGGGGTCCCCGCCTGGCCACAAACAGTCACTAGACAGCAAATAAATAAGGGAAAGGAGGGGCAGCTGAGTGGCTCAGTCGGTGAAGCATCCGAGTCTTGATTTCAGCCCAGGTTGGGATCAGGGTCATAGGAGGGAGCCCTGAGTCTCTGTCAGTGTGAAGCCTGCTTGGAATTCTCTCCCTCCCCCTCTCTCTGCCTCTCCCTTGCTCGCTCACACTCACTATCTCTCTCTTTCAAAATAAATCAATATTTTTTTAAAACGTGAAAAGGAGGTTTATTCTCTAGCCCACACTTCCTACCTTGGCAAGGACCTGGCCGGTCTGTCACGGCCACTTGCAACTACTTCCCTCCGTCTCTAATGGGAGCAGGACAGATGTTGGCCAGCCCCGTCCTTGACCCTGTCTGAAACTCGGAGTCACCCGGGTCACCCGGAAGTGCTTTTCAAAACCTCCGGTGTCTGGGACCCCGGGTCAGCGGCTGTGGCTGAGGCCTGGCAGGGAGGCTCCGTTTCCAAGTTGCCCAGCTGAACACGTAACGAGGGCCTCACTCCACTGTGTAGACCCGGCGAGGCGTCCACACAGCCTCCCCAGGACAGAGAGTCGTCCCTCCAGTTTGCAGGAGGTCCGCGTGGATGGGGAGGGAGGCCCCCAGACCCGGCTCCTGCAGGGGCCTCTGTGCAGGTCGCCAAGAAGGCAAAGTGCATCCTACGCGGAGGAACGTGGCCCTCCCTGCGCTGTGGGGAGCTCGCCCCACGCCGGCCCAGGCACCAGGAGGCTAGGCTGGCACACATGCCCTTTGTGTGTCTGAAAGCTTTCTGTTTGAGAGTTTTAATGCGTATTTACACACATATTTAAAATATTAATATTTAAAATGTAATTAAAAGATTTAAACCCATTTTAATACTAAAGGGAGACAAGCAGTAATGCCCATCTGAGTCATTCAAGTTCTTAAGACAGTGGCTGGGAGTGTAATTCATTAAGGCTGGGAGCAATCCCGTGCGCCTTGGGCGGGTCTTAGAGGACCTGGGGCTCTGGTAGAAGGTGTGGCGGGAGCCTGTCACGTACGGATCCCGGGGCTGGAGGCGGTGGGGCGGCGGAGAGCAGGTGCCCGTCAGGCCCTACTGTGCTTCTGTGGGTATGAAGCCGTCGCCCCTGGGAGGGGACTGGGGGGTCCCAGGGCTGGGGCCCAGCTCCTCTGTCCCTAAAGCAGCCCCTCATCCACAACAGCACTTCTCAGCCCCCCCCCTGCGGACCTTGTGGCCACTGTGGGGCTGTCCCACACTTAGAGAAATGCGCCACGGTGTCCCTGGCCTCNTCTCATCCACAACAGCACTTCTCAGCCCCTCCCTGCGGACCTTGTGGCCACTGTGGGGCTGTCCCACACTTAGAGAAATGCGCCACGGTGTCCCTGGCCTCCCACTCTGCGTCGGGAGCAGCCCCCGCCCGGCTGTAACCCCAGACCTTGCCAAGTGTCCACGGGTGGCAAAGTCACCCCCAGTTGAGAACCACGCATCCAGGAAGTCCACCTGTCTGCCCCTCCCCTGCCTGAGCAGCCGGTAAGGTAAGAGATTGGAGCCTGCGCCTTCCCCGGGCGGGGAGGGGCGTCAGAAACAGCCAGGGCTCTCCGCTTCGGGGTCACAACCAGCAGTAACGCCCCCAATGTCTGATATCTACATCGAAAGGAAGATAGGGGTCATTTCCCCGTTTTGTCGACATGAAGGATGGCTAGCCACTGGCGGGATGCTGGCTGTCTCAGAGTAAACTCGCTCAAGCTTTATACCGACTCGTCCCCGAGCGCGGTCTCAGTGCCACATCGCAAGGCAGCCGGCGGCCGCAGAGAAAGAATTCACTCCATGTACGCGTCCGGGGCAACGCTAAGTGGGCATGACGGAGTGTGTCTATGTACCAAGGTCTCACGGAAGGTCGGAGGCTCAAAGGACACCTCACCCAGGTGCCGTCAGGGGGTCGGAGAGAACAAGGGACAGAGGAGCACAGAGGAGAGCAGGCCACTCTCCCCAGCCGGGCTCCGCACCAGCCCGGGGTCCACACCCCACAGTACCCCACTACCAATTACCGATATCAGGGCCAAGGGGCTCTTTTCTGGAAACAATTAACTAGGAAAAAGAGAACACAAGAGTCTCAAAAATGCAAAAAAAAAAAAAAAGTCAACAAATATCTAAATAAGGAGCTCACCTTTACTCCTAATCACAGAGGAAGTAAATCACAGTAACATCCAGACACCCATTTTCTGTTTGAGAAAAGAAAGAAGAGGAATAAAAAGTTGTAAAACCTCCACCGTCGACCAGAGTAGATAAAAAACAGGCCCCTTCATGCATGGCTGGTGGCAGGTGATGTGACACGGGGTCTCGGGCAGGGACTTCGCAAGCAGCCATCACAGCTTAATTCTACCACGTTGGTGGCAGTGTAATTCTATTAGAAATTTGCCCTGAGGTCATACAAAAAACACGATTTTCTGAACTATTTTAATTTGATCTTCTCGATTTCTTTCTTTTACTTTAAAATGAATGTAATTAAAGGCGAATCAAACCAACTAAAAACCAAAGAGGATGGGGGACCCTTTGATGGATGAAGACAGCCTCACACCAGTATTTCCCAAAGTGGTTCCTCACGGAACACCAACTGTGCGGGCAAAGGATGCGTCAGCACGGAAAGGCGGCGGCCGTGTGGTGCCTGGGCCCTGCCGCCAAGAAAGGTGGGCCCCTCCATCCTGAGCAAAAAGACTGCACCCTGAGGGTTGCATCCCTTGCATAAAAGATACCTGTTCCTTTCCTACCCCCAGCAAATGCCCGGATGCAAGCCCGCCCACAGACTTGAAGGAAGATGGGTCCGGTGTTGGGTGCTTCTCATTGGCAGGATGCGGTAAGTTAGTAACAGAAAAGCGTTATCACTGCTCCCTTCTGCGAGCCCGTACCCCCTTGTTGCAGTGTGTACCTAAGCCGATAAATGCCTGCCTTCCGAGGGGCTAAGTGGTGCAGTCCACACCTCGGTCAGGCTAATCTGACCCTAACTCTGTGCTCTCCGAACTCCCCATCTCATTAGTGTTGTGTTTCCGTAACGTATCTAATTGCTGTTTTCCGGAGCAGGGTGGAGCCGACTGACAGCCACCAGGAGGGCCCGGCCCTTGGGCTCCTCTATGGTAAAATTAACTTTAAATTACATGTTGATTCCAGTCCTCTGAAATCTAGCAAACAGTGCATTGCATTTAAATAAATTATAATAATCAAGCTCCAGTGTTTGAATTAAAGCTTTTTATTGCATGATTTGACTGAATACTGTAAAAACCTCATTAATTTGTATGCCACTAATTTGTAATTTGTGATAAAACACGGNCTGAAGTTCCTCTTCCCTCAGCAAATCTCTTTCATGAAAGTGCAAATCAGCACTGTAAACAAGGGCGCAGGGGGTCTGATTTGAAATACTTAAGAAAATAAACTTTTCAAATACCTTTTAGAAGCATCATTTACATGCATACAATTTATATGCTAATTACAAATCATTCCGGTCTATTCACTAAAGTAATTCCCTTGAGAACCTCAGCTGGGCTTTTTCTTTTTCTTTCTCTCTCTCTCTCTCTCTTTTTTGGCCTCGGTGAAGTTACTATTATACTTGAAACTTACAAGATCTATGTCCCCAACCTGCTCTGTAGCTTACATTGCCTTTGGTTCATTTAAATTTAGTGAAATTTCACTGCGGTTCTGGTCAATTCTCCTTTTTCTCTTGTGTTCTAATGTGATTCTAAAATGCTTACAAGATGGTTCTTCCTAAAGCAGAATTCTTAACAGAGCTGGTGGGACTCGAGCAAGCTAGGGAGGGGGCGGGGCGGGGAGCTTAGCTTCCGGGGCTCTTATCGTCATCCTAGGATGGAAATGGATTCCAGAAGCATGTTTTGCGTGTAGGGGAGTGTGTGTGTGTGTGTGTGTGTGTGTGTGTGTGGACAGAGCCTGCTGCTCCAATGGAAGTACTTAGGGGGGAGAGAGAGAGAGAGAGGGAGGGAGGGAGAGAGAGAGACTTCCATATCTAAAGGGACAAGCCCAATAAACTTGGTAAATATTAAACCTGAGAAATATCATGTGTATGTTACACAAGTAACAAAACCTGCCATCCGCGGATGCCTGTTTTAGGATCCCAAACCATTTAGCATCTGAGGTCACAACCCACTTGCATAACAAGGATTTCCCCTCGGATCCAGGATCATGATCCCCTGGGCCAGAAAAGTGGAATAAAATATTTAGGTCGTAGCTGCACAGACGGGCTTTGCGGGTGGAGACTGCATGACAGGTGTGCCGATGGGCCCTGACTGTCCCGCTGCCCTGCCCGCAGAGGGACCAGCGCCAGCCCTGGTGTCCGAGGGCCGCGGGCACGGGGCGGGGGAGCCCCCCAGACTGGCCGGCTGTGCCCTGGAGCCGCAGCCCTGAAGCAGAGTCAACTGATAAGCTTGTCTTTTCCCAATTTATTTACTTGACTAATTGGGTTACAAAATAAAATTAAGATCAACAACAAATACCTTCTTTCAAGCCGTGTAAATCACACAGTGCGTGTCTCCTGGTGTAAGTTGAGGTGGTAATGTAATTAGCGCTTAGAGAGGGGCTGGAGTTCAGAGAATGCGAGAATTCCAGTCTTACACAACATAATTATTCTTATGCGAAATATAATTAATGAAGAAAATGCCTCAGATGTGTGGGCTAGGAAGGCAAATCTAGCCACCCTTTATTGTGCCTTCAAGGTTAGAATTATTACAGCACTTATAATTTTATTATAATTACCCATAATGAGACTCCACACATGTGATGTAGTCCGATGCTTCTGACAATGGAAGCTTGTGGAACGCCTCATTAAGTATTTTAGTGCGTATTTATGTGGCCTTCGCTCCGCCTCCCGGCTTGGGGGGCAACCCAGCCCATGTAAAGGCATATGTACATATTTTAATAAAAAATACTACCATTAAAGATCATAAAATGATTACAATGAATAGATATTAAGGTGTCACAGCTGTATAAGCCATTCCTCTTATGCACTCCCATGCCGAATTGTTTTATGACCTATCATAAGCCTATTAAACTGCTGGTAATAAAGGATTGTAATTAGTGATAAAACCTTGTTGCTTAGTGAGCCAAGACAGCCATCCTTACTTTGAATTTTATTGAAAGTAATCAAGACGAAACCTTCAGCAATGTCAAATAGCAGTTGAGAGCGAGGTTGCACTTTTACTGGGGACGGTCACATTTCACCTTCCACGGGGTCTCTCCTGCCTCTTCTTCTGCTGGTCGAGGAGTTTTTTTGGACTTTGCCTCTTGTCTTGTGTCACTTTGTTTGGAAACACAAGGCACAGGAGGGATGCTCGGAGGCAGAGGTGAGCGAGCAGAGGCGCCCAGTGGAGCCCAGGGAAGAGGGGTGTGGCCGGCCGCGGTGGCTCCTGGGACAAGGCACGGGAAACAGGCAGGTGCCGCCGGGGACGGGCCGCTGCAGAGGAGACACCCTCACAACCGCGGTTGTGGGGCCGGGGGCGGGAACGCGGCGCAGAACTCCACCAAACATGTGCCCTTTTCGGCTATCAGATCAAATTAACTTTTTCCTCGTCATCCTTGGTTGAATGGGGACGTCGCTTTGCAGAGACACAGGCGCCCAGGCGCTAACCCGCAGCGCAGGGCAGAGCCCGTGTTTGTGCGTCCGCCGCCAGCCTTGTGCCGCCGCGCGGCGCCCTGGCGTCCTCTCCTGGGACAGGACTTTCCCAGCTCCCTTCACGCACCTTTCCCGGAGCTTAACTTCAGCATTCTGGGGGGAGGGGGCAATTCCATCAGGGGTGGGAGCCTGAGCGCGTCTTTGCAAACCCTTGCAAAGGCAGGGTGCACTTTTGTGCCCGGTACTGAGGAGCACGGGCAAGACCCAGGACGCAGGCAGGCAGGGGACATCACCGCCCCAGGCCGCAGCTCCAGGTCCTTCAAGGGCGGCCTCTGACCTCATCAGCCTCTGCAGAGGACGGCGTGTCCCGGCGCCTCGCACCTTCCAGCCGAGGTAAACCGGACACCCCGGGTTTAAGTGGCCACAGTGACCGGCCCTGCACTGTGCACCTCATGATGCAGAGGACGAGTCAAAGAGTGAAGACCCGATGCAGGGTCCCTGGGTCTCCGCGTGCGAACTGGCCTTCGCAGCCCACTGTGCTTAGCTGTCACGGCTCTGAATTGAGCAATAGGGAAACTATAGTAACGGATAATCGGCTTCAGGTCAATGGAAACTATGTATCTTGGTGGGTCACGAAGACAAAGCTAAAAAAAGAAAAACCCTAAAACCCGCTGGAGGACCTTGGTGGGGGGGAGGGGCCGGCAGGGCGCGGCCTGGAGTCCACGGGGTGCCGAGCAACCCACCCCTCTCACTTCCACGTTTGTCTGGAGGTGGGCGGGGGGGTCTTAACGCACAGAAGCCAGGAGCAAGGGATGCAGCCTTTTGAGCGCGTTTAAAACACTGATAGATGCTCGGTAATTAATGCAACATTAAACAGGAGATGTGAGGTTAGAGGCAAGGCATCGGGTGAGTATCCAGGCAGACAAGTAAGTGCCAGTGCCTCCCGTGCTGGACCTGGGAAGGGCTGGAGTCAGGCCAGGGCCCAGCACTTTCCATCCCGAATCTCCTCCGGACTCTCCTTCCCGCTCATGCTCATCACGAACACAACCTGTACCTTCTCACCTGCCCTGTGCGGACGCGGGGCCGTTAGCGGCAGCGTCGTCCCAGGGAAAGTCCTAGGTGGCCTGAGAGCCCGCCGCTCCTGCTCCCCGAAATGGCCGTGTGGGCGGATGTCCCCCACCGGCCGTCTGTGGGGGACAGCAGGGACGCAGGAGGCTGATGGCTTCCTCCAGCGAGTCAGAGAGACTGCGCTCCTATTTTATTTTTTATCTTAAATGTATCCAGAGTTGGAGGGCTACGTATGAAAGCTGTAGCAGTTGGTCAGGTTTGAAGCTACTGGAAGAAAGTTAAGCCCCTGCGTTGGCTGGCCCAGATACCCGCCGTAAGCTGACAAGTAATTAAACCAGCATATCTATAACAACTGTCATCTCTTACTTCTGTGCGACTTGGATGTAAACCAAAGGCAAGAAAGCCAAGGGGGAAAAAGAGACTACAGGAGAAGGGAAGCCTGGTCGTCCAGGGCCACCGAGGGCTGTCTTGCTGAACAGTTTAGCGGACCTGGGCATTTAGAGGCTTGTAGCCCAGATCAAAAGGGTCAGCGCTCCTTTACCAATTAACAGCAGGGAGAGCGCATCAAATAAGGTGTAAATTTGAGCTCTGCAGTTTTGAGGAAGCCGAGCGTGAAATGCATCCTAATACTCGGGAGTGACCGGCCTTGAGCCGCCCTGCTGCGGACCCTGCTGCATTTCCCACAAGCCAGGGACCCCTGGGGAGGTGGNACACTGCCTCCCCCCCAGACACAAGGTACATCCCCAGAGAGACCTCTGTACCCGCGGGGATATTTTGCATCTGTGGGTGTCACAGCGGAACTTGGGGCTCCCCAGGGTTCCAAGGGCAGTGGTGGCCCACCTACCTTTCTGAGCTGGGAGCTGAAATTAATGGAACACTCTGCCAATCACCACAGTCTGAGCTGTTTTGGTGCACAGACCTCATTTGCTTGATGCATTTGAAAATGATGTTATGGGGACCCGTAACACTGAAATGAAATGGCTCCATGCCTTCCAAGATAAGCAGGCAATTCAGTCCCTCTGCGTTTCAGCTTGTGAGGAGAAGTAGCTTCGGTCAAGAGCCTGGCTTTCAGGGGGAGAGGACTCGGGGGTACGTTCCATTCATAAACACACAATGAGACGATTCCTTGTTACTGGCCTGATGCTAGACGCCACTGTATGGCACCTTCAGAGGAAAAAAAAGAAGTATCAGAACTCAGGCATTCCTGTCTGCAGGCGGATTTGAGATTTCTCAGGGAACAATTTAAACATTTAAGATGCTCTATTTACTCCTCCTCCAGACCGTTGTAAGCCACGCCCCCCCCCAACATGGAGGAAAGAGGAGCCTGGTGGTCAGGGCTCTCTCTGCAAAAATGTCTGATGTTTTCCTCCTAAAACCTCTTAATGCTTTCATAGGCTTCTCTGTTCAAATGGACTGTAAGCTTTGTTAATTTCCAAGTCGTCAGACTTGGAATTACTTGCCAATCTTGGACACACAGACCCAGTCCGGGGCCCATCCACACATTCTGTTTGTTTTTCTCCTCATGCAAAGTGTGACAAGCAAATAATTAAACTGAAAAAGTGAGCATAAATTAGCGTCTGCAGCACAGAACGGATCGCCTTTTGAAGACTGCATTTGAAGAGATGTGCTTCAGGAGACGACTCACTCCGGCCATTTAAATTATCTGGCTTAAACCGGATGCGTTGCTTCTGTAAGATGGTTTATCCCATTGCATCAAATAGAATGTTTGATGTGCCTCGGCATAACAAATTATCTGCGTTGGATTTATTTCAGTGAATTCCCCTTCTCCTTCGGGTTTCAAGAGAGTAAGCCCTGGGTTTCTAAATATTATGAAAACAACCAGATCTGAGAGGCATAATATCCACAACAAAGGGAAGCTAGTGACCAGCCCAGTTACATTGTCTTTTGAACAGCAAGTCGATGCAGACAGAAGTAAATGACAGTTAATTACAAATTACATTCTGGTTGGGGCTGAGCAGGCCTCTCGCCTTGAATAATGATCGGGCCCTCGGGCGCTCACCTGCCTGCCGGCGTAGGAGATGCAGGCTGGGGTGCTCTACAACTTTCAAAACAAGATGCTAAACACAAAAGCTGATTGGATTACAGAGGTTTAGGAAAGGCATTCAGCTCTCTCGGCAACCGCAGGCCGAGGGCGGAGGGGTTGCGGGGGTGCCCGCTCCCTGGACCTTCGGGAGGGCCGGCCCCGGTGGCCTTGGAGGGCAGTCGCCCCTTGTTTGCCGAGGTTGGAGAACCTGTCCCACCTCAGGGCAGCCCGGCGGTGCGGGGTGGGGGGTGGGGGGCGCCTTAAAACTCAGCCAACTAATAGAGTGCTAGATACTGCTGACGTCCCTCAGGCTCTGCAAAGGCATACAATAATGGACTTAGTTACAGGGTGTATTTTTTTTCAACCTGAAGAGAATTTTCACAAACCGTCAGCAGATACTTTGATTTACTAATAATTTAGTTTAAACGCTAAGTGAAT